>NC_079191.1:212287758-212662133 GCF_029499605.1 Hyla sarda
GCTAATTGCATGAATATTAATGAAGCTTTACATGTTCAACAAGGATCAAAATAAATCAATAGTGGTCATGTAAATGGCAATGAATTTTAACTACTGGGCAGACGTGAGGGGTGCTGTCACTTTACCTGTTGCAGTTCTAGCTCTCTTTGTGAATGCCTTATTTCCATGTGTTTGATTTTATTTTCAAGTTTTAAAAAGTGCTTCATTTCTGGGCTCTGACATTCCTTCGCCATCTTCAGTTCATCCAACAGCTTTGCCATCTTTTCAACAGAAAGTGAAAATGTTATTATGGTATTCCACCTTTTTTAATCAATTACCACTTTCAGATAAAATGCCAATGACAATATGACAATAATTTACATTAATTCCCAACGGATGCAGTCCGTTTTCAATTCTGAGTCTTTACTGAGTCCTCCTTGCTTTTTAAGAGCTTTAACTCTTATTTTTACATTGACAGGCATATGAGAGAGTATTCTTTTACACTATTATCGCTTTTTCTGATCCCTATCAGTTTTATTTGTATTTTTTCCATTTACAGAGCTATGTGTGGGTTCTTTTTTTGTGCAGTGCGCTGTAGTGTTTAATTAGTTAAAGAGGGGTAGATGGGATTTTTTTTTTTTTTTTTTTTTAATTCTGATATTCGAGGTAACCAATCATCTACAATCTGGCATTCTGCATGTTTCCCTGTTTATGACATTCACCTTGTGGGTTAAAAAATGTAGATTTTAAAAGTTCACACATTTTTAAATACCACAATATTAATTATGTTTAGTTTTTTTAATTTAGATTTTTGTAATTTGAAAATAGGAAAAAGGAGTGATTTGATTAAAAAATAATAATAATCAGGTAACTCGCGCATATACTAAAGCAAGAGAGTATCACTAAGAGGAGTTCTGTCTTGTAGCTCTGGATTACCGTATTTTGCAGCGTATAATACATGAGTATTTCATGTAATTTTAAAACTAAAATTTAATGCAAAAATCCTGCCTGTGTGTTATATGCCAATAAATTGATGGTCACTGATTTAAAGTGACCACAGCGCCTGCTGCTTGTTAAGGAACAGCAGTCCGCCCGCGGCCACTTTAAAACAGTGACCAGCAGCGGCTCCTGCGGGCTGGACACTTCTACCCCAGCTCTGTTTTTTTTTTTTTTGTACTTTCCATACCTGGCCGTGCTCGGCAGGCTCCGGTCAGGCAGAGGGTCGTGCTGGCTGCCTGGTGAAGTAAAGCAGGATGAGTGACGTCCCCTGCCGGCTCCTCTGTGCGGCAGCAGGGACGTCATTCCCTGCTGCTGCCGCCGCCCCCGATCGGTGTGGCCACAACGCTGGGCCGTGGCCACTTTAGAACAGCCTGACGGCAGCTGTAGACTCTGCAGCGCTGAGGACCTGGCAGGAGACGTCACTCATCCAGCTTCACTGACCGCGCAGAGTTCAAGACCTGCAGCCTCACCTGAGCCTGCCGGAGCACAGCCAGGTAAGGAAAATTCTAAAATATAAACTGCAGGGGGACAAGGGGGGAATGATGAAATGAGGATGAGAAGGGGGGAATGGAGGGAATGATGAGAGGCGGGATAATGATGAGGCAGGGGGGGGGGGATCATGGTAAATGAGGCACGCAGGGGTTTGGTGGGGGGGGGAGATGGGTAAATGAGGCACACAGGTTTAGGGGGGGGGGGTGTAAATGAGGCACACAGGGGTTTAGGAAGGGTGGGGTAAATGTGGCACAGGGGCTAATAAAGGGGAAGGAATGATAAGGCATAGAGAAGGGGGACCAAACTAAGGAGCAGGAGGAATATAAGTTTGGGGGGGGACCATGTAGCATTCCAAGTTATTTATTTAACATTTATTTTTTTTGCCTAAATTTCCCTGTTAAAATGAGGGTGCGTGTTATACACTGATATATATATGGTACTTAAAATTGTACAAGATCAGATGTAAGGATTGTATGATCATCTGGTAGGTCTTTACATTCTTCCTGAGCTAATAATTGTTTACCTTTTCTGTTACCCCGAGGTATTGGGGTTAGGGTGCATTCACATCATATTTTGGGGATACGGCAGCTGGATCCGGTGGCAGAATTATAAAAGGGCTGTTGCAGTGTCCATGCCGGACCCAAGGCCCACCACATTCATTTGAATAAGCCGGACAGAGTCAGCTAGTGACTCCGGTCAGCTCATTTTTGGACCATATCTTATTTTTCTATGATTGAAGCTATATGAGCACTTTTTGGTGGAAAGAATTGTATTTTTAGGAGACTATTTTAGGGTGAATAAGGTTTAATTGGGGAGCAGCAATTCCAAGCGTACATAGTTGTTTATATCTTAATTCCTTTGCACAGTACAAACACTTTTTCATCACATCCCTTGCTATTTTAGGACTTTTAGGTTATTCTGCAGATGAAATTATGTTAAAGTTTTGTGTTGTTATAGACACAGTGATGCCAATTAAGTGTAGGTTTTTGTGTTTTATTTTTTACATAATAAAGTAATATGGAGATTTTTTTCACATTTTGTTGCCTTATTACAAGATTCAACTATGCAATTACTTGATTGCTTATATAATACATTGCTGAAAAGCATCTTATTAGGCGTATTTGGTGTATGGATCATGGCATATGAGGGGTTAAACTAGAGTTATCTTTGTTCCTGACAATTGTGGAAGGAGTCTAGCTGCGTAATCAGCTGAAACATACAGTAGTCATGCCCATGAGATCATTGAGATATATCTATCAGTCAGCATAAAGAAACCTTCACTAATTGCGGATATATACATCATATAGTGTCAAGTAAAGGATAGACGACCTTAGCAAAGAAATGTAAATGTTATATAACATATATGTAACACAGACATATATTTTGGTTTCAAAATGTTAACCATTAATCACATTGCATAATGAGGCACATTATTTTGTCATGAGTCAAGCATATTGTACCTCATTCTGTAGAGTTTCCTCCCTGAGTCGCAAAACAGCCAGGGTCTCCCTGTCTTTTTGTAGCTCAACAACTTTCTTTTGTAGGTGCTTTATGAGGATCTAAAGAAAAAAAAGGTATTGTGTTATATTAAGGAAACAAACAGTTTTAACATTAAAGGGGTATTCCAGGCCAAAACTTTTTTTTATATATCAACTGGCTCCTCAAAGTTAAACAGATTTATAAATTACTTTGATTAAAAAATCTTAATCCTTCCAATAGTTATTAGCTTCTGAAGTTGAGTTTTTTTTTCTGTCTAACTGCTTTCTGATGACTCACGTCCCGGGAGCTGTGCAGTTCCTATGGGGATATTTTCCCATCATGCACAGCTCCCGGGACGTGACATCATCATTGAGCAGTTAGACAGAAAACTTCAGAAGCTAATAACTATTGGAAGGATTAAGATTTTTTAATAGAAGTAATTTACAAATCTGTTTAACTTTCCAGAGCCAGTTGATATATATAAAAAAAAAAAGTTTTTGCCTGGAATACCCCTTTAATCCCTTAAGGACTCAGCCCATTTTGGCCTTAAGGACTCAGACAATTTAATTTTTACGTTTTCATTTTTTCCTCCTCGCCTTCTAAAAATCATAACTCTTTTATATTTTCATCCACAGACTAGTATGAGGGCTTATTTTTTGCGTGACCAGTTGTCCTTTGTAATGACATCACTCATTATATCATAAAATGTATGGCGCAACCAAAAAACACTATTTTTGTGGGGAAATTAAAACGAAAAACGCAATTTTGCTAATTTTGGAAGGTTTTGTTTTCACGCCGTACAATTTATGGTAAAAATGACATGTGTTCTTTATTCTGAGGGTCAATACGATTAAAATTATACCCATTATTATATACTTTTATATTATTGTTGCGCTTAAAAAAAAATCACAAACTTTTTAACCAAATTAGTACGTTTATAATCCCTTTATTTTGATGATCTCTAACTTTTTTATTTTTCTGTATAAGTGGCGGTATGGGGGCTCATTTTTTGCGCCATGATCTGTACTTTTTTTTGATACCACATTTGCATATAAAAAACTTTTAATACACTTTTTATAATTTTTTTTTAAATAAAATGTATTAAAAAAGTAGGAATTTTGGACTTTTTAAATTTTTTTTCATTCACGCCGTTCACCGTACGGGATCATTAACATTTTATTTTAATAGTTCGGACATTTACGCACGCGGCGATACCAAATATGTCTATAAAAAATGTTTTTTACGCTTTTTGGGGGTAAAATAGGAAAAAACGGACGTTTTACTTTTTTATTGGGGGAGGGGATTTTTCACTTTTTTTTTTTTACTTTTACATTTTTTTTTACACTTGAATAGTCCCCATAGGGGACTATTCATAGCAATACCATGATTGCTAATACTGATCTGTTCTATGTATAGGACATAGAACAGATCAGTATTATCGGTCATCTCCTGCTCTGGTCTGCTCGATCACAGACCAGAGCAGGAGACGCCGGGAGCCGCACGGAGGAAGGTGAGGGGACCTCCGTGCGGCGTTATGAATGATCGGATCCCCGCAGCATCTGTATTGATCCCGGCACCTGAGGGGTTAATGGCGGACGCCCGCGAGATCGCGGGCGTCGGCCATTGCCGGCGGGTCCCTGGCTGCGATCAGCAGCCGGGATCAGCTGCGCATGACACGGGCATCGCTCCGATGCCCGCGGTTATGCTTAGGACGTAAATGTACGTCCTGGTGCGTTAAGTACCACCTCACCAGGACGTACATTTACGTCCTGCGTCCTTAAGGGGTTAAAGAACATGTGTACTCTGTTAGGGTATGTTCACACATAACTCTATGCACTGCAAATTTTATGCTGCAGATTTCAATCTGTGTTTATCTACACTAAATGAACACTAAATTGTAAAGTGAAAGGAATACTATTAAACATTCAATTTAGAACAATAGCCTAACACTAAAACATGTGTGTCACATAATGGCAGTAGAAAGGTCAAGGCAGTGGTAGCCTTGACCACTTACCTCTTGAGTTGAAACTTTACTGGTTAGTTCAGCCACTCTAGATGAAGAATGCTCTAAGGCTTGTTGGCAAATCAGTTTTTCCAGTTCTCTCTGGTGAGATTGTTTAAGTGCTGCAACCTGTGCAGCTGCCTCATCTTTTAACCTGTAAATCAACATGAAAATGGAATAGATAATGCCATTGTCTCACAGGAATGTTAAAATGCACTTATTAAAGTAAAAAAAAAAATAAAAAAAAATAAAGCATCCAGATAAAAAACATGGTGGATTGCACCAAGAGCAGCATGCAGTTATGTTTTAGGCTGTTATGTAAATTATTACAGGTGTGGTCTGATTAGGCATTTGCTCTTGACACAAGAGGCTGTAAAATGGTTACCCCCACTTTCATAGAAAAGATGCTCCGAGGCTACTTTTGGGTAGTGTGTATCTTGTTAAGCGATTGTTGATTGATAGACAGGATATGTGCAGGACATCTTGAAGTCACCTGTACTGCCTTCAATACGCAGGGCTTTTAAGTGGTAATTTTTAGCAGGATAATGCTTCCTGACACACATTGAGAGTCTCCTAAAAAAAATTCTGGCAGCCTGCAACACTTCTTTGGCCTGGTGGGTCACCAGGTTTATCACCAATCGAGCATTTATGAGACCGGCTGGGATGCCAGCTTCAGCATCCTATACGGGTGCAGGAGCTACATGCCCAGCTGAGACATCTGTGGGCAAATGTGCCACAGGATGCCATACGGAACCTGTATGTTTCTCATCTTGTATCCAGATTAGAGGTGACCCACCAGTGTACTAGAGCCTCCCCTCAACTGTACTGTTTTCTTATAAGCTTATCCTTATGGTTTAATATTGTATTCCCTTACACATATAGGGGGAGATTTATAAAAACCTGTGCCGAGCAGAAGTTGACCAGTTGCCCATAGCAATCATCAGATTGCTTCTTTTATTTTTTTAAATGCCTATGGAAAATAAAAGAATTAAGCTGATTGGTTACTAGGGGCAACTGGTCAACTTTTCTTCTGCATAGGTTTTGATAAATCTCCCCCATAAAGTGTCATTTGATTCAAACAACTCCTTCTTACTGCATCTTTTTATTATATTTAGTTTTTCAAATTATATTTAGTTTTTCTCATGACATATTGTACCGTATATACTCGAGTATAAGCCGACCCGAGTATAAGCCGAGACCCCTAATTTCAACCCAAAATCCCAGGTAAAGTTATTGACTCGAGTATAAGCCTAGGGTGGGAAATACATCATCCCCCCTGTCATCATCCAGACCCCCGTCATTAACATCCTCATCATCATCATCACCGCCTGTCATCATCCAGACCCTCATCATCATCACCTGTCATCATCCCACACCCCCCCTTCATCATCCCCTTGTCATCATCCCCACCGCCCTTCATCATCATCCCCACCCCCTTCATCATCCCACACCCCCCCTTCATCATCCCACACCCCCCCTTCATCATCCCACACCCCCCCCCCTTCATCATCCCACACCCCCCCCCTTCATCATCCTACACCCCCCCCCTTCATCATCCTCTTGTCATCATCCGCCCGCAGTGGTCTTCAACCTGCGGACCTCCAGAGGTTTCAAAACTACAACTCCCAGCAAGCCCGGGCAGCCATCGGCTGTCCGGGCTTGCTGGGAGTTGTAGTTTTGAAACCTCCGGAGGTCCGCAGGTTGAAGACCACTGCGGCCTTCGACATCATCCAGCCCCCTCTCGCCCCCCTTTAGTTCTGTACAGTACTCACCTCCGCTCGGCGCTGGTCCGGTCCTGCAGGACTGTCCGGTGAGGAGGTGGTCCAGTGGCATAGTGGTTCCGGGCTGCTATCTTCACTGGGGGCGCCTCTTCTCCGCGCTTCCGGCCCGGAATAGAGGCGTTGCCTTGACAATGAAGCAGAAGTACGTTGGCAATGAACGTACCTCTGCGTCGTTGTCAAGGCAACGTGACTATTCTGGGGCCGGGCCCGAAGCGCTTAGAAGAGGCCTCCCCGGTGAAGATAGCAGCCCGGAACCACTATCTCACCGGACCACCTCCTCTCCGGACAGTCCTGCGGCACCGGACCAGCGCCGAGCAGAGGTGAGTACTGTACAGAACTAAAGGGGGTGAGAGGGGGCTGGATGATGTCGAAGGCCGCAGTGGTCTTCAACCTGCGGACCTCCGGAGGTTTCAAAACTACAACTCCCAGCAAGCCCGTACAGCCGATGGCTGCCCGGGCTTGCTGGGAGTTGTAGTTTTGAAACCTCTGGAGGTCCGCAGGTTGAAGACCACTGCGGGTGGAGAGTTCACTCGAGTATAAGCCGAGGGGGGTGTTTTCAGCACGAAAAATCGTGCTGAAAAACTCTGCTTATACTCGAGTATATACGGTACTTTTTATTAATGATACATTTTTATTGACATGCAGTGGTTTTTGTGAAAAAATACAAATAATTCTGTCAGCTTGTAATTTTTTTTATAGCATTTACTGTATGGTTAAAATGAAGTTATCTTAATATTGTGGTGCAGTATCGCAATACCCAAATTATATAGCTTTTTATGTTCTTTTTCCTTTTTACAACAAAATCAATTTTTCTCCTTTTTTTGTGTTGCCATGTTCCAAAAGCCATAACATGTTTTTATTTTTTGTGTGTGGACTTTTTTTTTTAAATTGCGGAACGGCCTGTGCTTTTTAATAGTACCATTTTTGCGATTTTAATTCCACTTTGTGGACCAATACTAGCAAATCTTGTGCTTTTATGTTGGGGGTTTTTCTATGGCGTTCACCATGTGGGATAATTAACATTATTGTTTTATAGGACAAGTCATTACAAATGTGGCAATACTTATTATGTATAGGTTTTTTTGTCTTTTTTTTTTTTATAATACAGGGTTCTATTGGGCAAGGGGCACCTGTTATACAATATACAATACAATACTGCAGTTCATCTGTACTACATCATAGTATAACTGTCAGTATTATACTGACAGTTCGCCTTTGAAATCAGGCTTCCATACTGGTGGTCAGTATGGACCAAGGCATTTATGGTGTTAACACTGCTGAGACAGGCACAATCTTGCTCTCGGCAGTGTTGCTGAATACCTTCATATGGAGACATTTCTGCAACACTGAAAGAGATCACTGATCGATTTCTCTGCTCGTTTTACTGCGTGACGGAACAGTCACATGTCCAGAAGGGGTTAAAACTGTACATGACTGTCCTAAAGTCAGATTCTTATATTCTTGTATAGTAGCTTTTTGATTATTCTGGGAAAGGTCTAAAATCCTGATGAAGTAACTGAACCGTTGAAGCCATGCTTAACCAATTTTCTAGAAAAAGAAAGAAAAAAAAACCTTTGGCAAAATAAAGATAATGCTGACATACAGTGGGGAAAAAAAGTATTTAGTCAGCCACCAATTGTGCAAGTTCTCCCACTTAAAAAAATGAGAGGCCCGTAATTTTCATCATAGGTATACCTAAATTATGGGGGGGAAAGAATACAGGAAATTACATTGTAGGATTTCTATTAAATTACCGTATATACTCGAGTATAAGCAGAGTTTTTCAGCACGATTTTTCGTGCTGAAAACACCCCCCTCGGCTTATACTCGAGTGAACTCTCCACCCGCAGTGGTCTTCAACCTGCGGACCTCCAGAGGTTTCAAAACTACAACTCCCAGCAAGACCGGGCAGCCATCCCAACTGAACAGCTTATGTCTAAATTTTGTAAAACAAGCAGGGTGTGCCAAACCACTCTCCAGCTACTAGCTTCTTATAAGTTAGACTGGTTCCACAGGGGTGTATTATGGATGCATTTCTATGTTCATATCAATAGCAAAATCAGTTGCAGAAAATAAGCAGCAGATCCTGTACATGTGAACGTACCCTTAAAGGGGTATTCCAGGATTTTTTTTTTATTTCCCTATGCTACAGAGGCTGTAAAGTTAGTGTAGTTCATAATATAGTGTCTTTACCTGTTTGTGACTGTTTTCTCAGAATTCTTAAGTGATTTTCACCCCAATATTTATTTTTAACAGCATACAAAATGACTGTTGTCTCAAATTTTTCCCAGCTTGCAATGCGGCCGAGACCTGACTCACTAGTCAGCTGATAACAGGTAGCCTGTCTGCTTCAATGGGTGGAGGGATCTCTTGGTGGGAGAGAGATCAATCTGTAACTAATGCAACAGCTGTAGGCACCCTGATTTAAAATCACAGGTCTTTTGATGGATGCAGCTCATTTATATTTCAATGGGTGGGGTGGCTGATGTGTGGGAGGGAGGCAAATTGAATTGTGGGATTTGTAGTAAAAAAAGAAAAGTCAAACAGGAAATACTAGTTCACAAAAAGCTAGCCACAGCATTATGGTAATCTCACAACATAACCATTTAGCTCCAAGACAAGCGCAGATCCTTCCTAAGCATGTCCTTTATTGTCTGCCAGATACGTACTAAAATCACCTTATGGTGGATAACCCCTTTAATATATGTTTGTTTTTTTTTTTTATCATTAATAGGTTGCCACAAGGGCCATGTGGCTATTCTTAAGGACTGACAATTCCTTTTTTTACACTTTGTAATTTGGGCATAGGCTGCATCATAACCTCAGCAGTAAGTTTTTACTTAGTGAGCTAAACAAAAATGTTTCTTCATTAAAATATGAATATTTACCTTTTGATAGCATACTCTGCATTAGCCAGAGAGGTTTCCAAATGTTTCATTTGTTGGTTCTTATCTTGTGATAACATAAGTATTTCAGTTTCAAGTTTCTTATTTTGTTGTTGCAGATCAGAAATATAGTCTGTGAAAGTGTCTGGCTTATATAATGTATTATCACGCACATCAGGAAAATATTCCTTCTCTATTGTGCTTCCACTCAGAAGAGGTAAAACACCAGCAGATGGACCCGAGTGCTTGATTCTGTTACTGACTGAGCTTGAATTGGGTTTAACCGAAAGCATCATCATCCTTTCCTTTTGAAGCCGCTCAACTGTTTTTGAAAGTTCTTGGATTTCCTTATTTTTAGAAACAAGTTCCTCACTAAGTCTTGTCATTCTTGCTTGATCAGGGGTATCCTCTAGGTTTCTATTTGACTTAGTGTTTCCTTCTTTAAGCATTAATTTATGCTCTAAAACTAAGTTCTTTGCTTTAAGGGCTTCAGTTTCTTTTTGCAAATTCATTACTGTGGTGTGATGAGCATCCTTAAATATAGAAAGTTCTTGTTCAAGGGCTTTCACTTTTACTGTGTTGTCTATACTATTCTTTTGTGGTTCATTTAGTGGTCTCTGAGCAAGTAATTCCTCAAGCTCATTTATTCTACTCTCATATTGTATCTAAAAAGAAATGAAAATAAATGGTTAGTCATTTTAAATGTACCAGGTATATCAAAACAAAATTGTGTTATTAAATATTCTATTTCTGAAACAGTTGAATAAAAGTGAGACTAACTCAAAAAAAGGCTTATGCAAAAGTTGTCCTCCACTGAACAAGCAGCATTTTTGCAGGATATAAGACAGATGGTGTGGGATGAAATGCAATCTTCCCTCTCCTTTTGGTCTACTGTAACTCTTTTGGAATTGCTACCACTAATACTTTTAGTTCTGCTAAAAAAATTAAGAATGCTTCTTATTCAGATTTTGAGATACAATTAGATCACATTTTCTATTATCTCTAAATTAGAGGATGCTGCTCCCATATGAAAATAAGAAAAATATCTTAAATGTAGATGATACACAAGGTTTGGTTTAAAGGGGTACTCCGCACCCCTAGACATCTTATCCCCTATCCAAAGGATAGGGGATAAGATGTCAGATCGCCGGGGTCCCGCTGCTCTGGGCCCCCGGGATCTCTGCTTCTGCACCCACCTGTACAGCTTCCACCTCACACCGGCAACGCTGGAGGCTTCGGAGCCTGACCACAATGGCGGACGAGCGTGACGTCACGACTCCGCCCCGTGTGACGTCACGCCCCCTCAATGCAAGTCTATGGGAGGGGGCGTGGCATCACATGAGGCGGAGTCGTAACGGCGATCTGACATCTTATCCCCTATCCTTTGGATAGGGGATAAGATGTCTAGGGGTGCAGAGTACCCCTTTAAGCTACAAAAGAAACCAAAAAATAGCAATGATGAACTTTTTATGGGGTTTAAATTTAAAGAGAAAGCTGTAATCTGTGTTAAGAATATTCAGACCGATTAAAGATCAGTGGGAAGAGCCAGAAAACAAGTTAAATATTCCTTCTAAAATGAAAAAAAAAAGTTTCAGTTAATGGAGGAAGACATTAAGCATTGGTAGAAGGTACCCAAAATGAATGCTCAAGTAGCTACAGTTTCAAAAAAGACCACCATTCTCTTTGATGATCAACTTACAGACCCAATGGACAGAAAGACAGAGAGATTGCTCAGAAGACCTATGTTTATTTGGCTGGAAGAACATCATAGAGATTACATTTCTAGAGAGCAGATTATTCCTCATTGTCCTTATTAAACATGACTACTGGGTATCTGGCTGATTATTTAGCAGAATAAGTAAAAATCTCTGCTGGGTATGCTGGGAGACGGTGGAAGGGTCCCCAACTGCCTGCTCGCCATCCAGTCAGCACTCCAATGCTTCAGAAAACCATGGCAGCCTGGAGCAATGGAGCACCAATAACACTGATCAAGTGCTACGTCACAGCAATGTTCATGTAATAGTCCCCTATGGGGACGGAAAAATAGTGGAAACAAGGTTTAAAAAATGTTAATAAAAGAGAATTAACCTCTTCCCGAATAAAAGTTTGAAACACCCACTTTCCCCATTTAAAATAAAATTCTGTAGACAAAAATAAACATGTGGTATAATAAGTATAATGTTAATTAAACTGAACAATCAATGGCGTATACGTAAAAAAGTACCAAAGGCCAGAATTGCATATTTTTGGTCACTTCATATACCATAAAAAAAATGAATTTTAAAAAGTGATAAAAAAAAAAAACTCCCTTTAACCCCTTAAGGACTGAGCCCTTTCTCACCTTAAGGACTCAGCCTTTTTTTTGCAATTCTGACCACTGTCACTTTATGCATTAATAACTCTGGGATGCTTTTACCGATTATTATGATTTCGAGAGTTTTTCCGTGACATATTCTACTTTAACACAGTGGTACATTTTCATCGTTACTTGCATCCTTTCTTGGTGAAAAATCCCAAAATGTCATGAAAATTTTGAATTTTTCGAACTTTGAAACTCTCTGCTTGTAAGGAAAATGGATATTCCAAATAAATTATATATTGATTCACATTTACAATATGTCTACTTTATGTTTGCATCATAAAGTTGACAGATTTTACTTTTGGAGGACATCAGAGGGCTTCAAAGTTCAGCAGCAATTTTCCAATTTTTCAAGGACCAGTTCAGTTTTGAAGTGGATTTGAGGGGTCTTCTTATTAGAAATACCCCATAAATGACCCCATTATAAAAACTGCACCCCCAAAGTATTCAAAATGACATTCAGAAAGTGTGGTAACACTTTAGGTGTTTCCCAGGAATAGCAGCAAAGTAAAGGAGAAAATGCAAAATCTTCATTTTTTACATTTGCATGTTCTTGTAGACCGAGTTTTTGAAATTTTACAAGGGGTAAAAGCCCCCCAAAATTTGTAACCCAATTTCTCTCGAGTAAGGAAATACCTCATATGTGGATGTCAAGTGCTCTGTGGGCGCACTACAAGGCCCAGAAGGGAAGGAGCAACAATGGGATTTTGGAGAGTGTGTTTTTCTGAAATGCCATACCCATACACTCTGAGTCCTTAAGGACTCTGAAACGGGGGCGTATGGAAACGCCCTGCATCCTTAAGGGGTTAAGGATGGCGGGTGTATCCCCCGTGTATATGCCCCCGTTTTAAAGTCCTTAAGGACTAGGGGTCTATGGGTACGCCCGTGGGAATTCTGGTCCCCGCCGCTAGCCGGTCGGGGACCTGACCGGGATGCCTGCTGAAATCATTAAGCAGGCATCCTGGCACATCGCCAGTGGGGTCCTGAGACCACCCATGTCAGCAAGCACCACAAATCGCCGGTCTGAATCTGCAGCGATTCCGGGTCATACGGGTCTCTGGTGACCCGGAAAATAAGGGGGATCGGGGGTGCAATCCCCCTGAAGGGATAGGAGTGAGGTGGCAAGGGTGCCGCCCCTACTATTGGTCAGTCAGAAGCGACCGACCAATAGCAGATCGGGGGGGGGGGGGGGGGGGGGGGGTGTTTAAAGTTCGGTTCCCCCGCTCTGCGCACCGACCTGTTGTCCGGGCAGAACGGGGGAACTGTTCTGTGACCGGCGCCGTGCGGCTGGCTCCCTGGTGCAGACTACGGTGAGTTGCCTAGCAACATCTGGTGAGCTACAGTTTGGAGACCACTATACAGTGGTCTCTAAACTTTAGCCCTCCAGATGTTGCAAAACTACAACTCCCAGCATGCCCAGACAGCTGTCTGTGCATGCTGGGATTTGTAGTTTTGCAACAGTTGGAGGGCTACAGTTTGGAGATCTCTGTGCAGTGGACTCTAAACTGTGGCCCTCTAGATCTTGCAAAACTACAACTCCCAGCATGCCCACACAGCAGTTTGCTGTCTGGGCATGCTTGGATTTGTAGTTTTGCAACATCTGGAGGACCACAGTTTGGAGATCACGTGCGGTGGTTTCTAAACCATGGCCCTCTAAATCTTGCAAAACTACAACTCCCAGCATGTATGAACAGCAAACGGCTGTCTGACCATGCTGGGAGTTGTAGTTGCGTACCTCCAGCTGTTGTATAACTACATCTCTCAGCATGGTTGGAAAATACTGAGTTAGGTAACAGAAGGTTTTCCAACCAGCCTCCAGCTGTTGCAAAAGTACAACTCTGTCTGTCAGTGCATGCTGGGAGTTGTAGTTTTGCAATAGCTGGAGGTTTGCCTCCCCATGTGAATGTACAGGGTACATTCACATGGGCGTGTTTACAGTGAGTTTCCTGCTTCAATTTTGAGCTGCGGCAAATTTTCCGACGCAGCTCAAACTCCTAGCGGAAAACTCACCGTAAACACCCACCAGTGTGAATGTACCCAGTGCGAACACTACACTAAACTACCACATAGTAAAGGGTAAAACACTACATATACACCCCCTTAAACAGTCCCCCCAATAAAAATGAAAAACGTATCTTAAGGCAGTGTTTCCAAAACGGAGCCTCCAGCTGTTGCAAAACAACAACTCCCAGCATTTCCAGACAGCCACTGACTGTCCAGGCATGCTGGGAGTTTAGCAACAGCTGGAGGCACCCTGTTTGGGAATCACTGGTGTAGAATACCCCTATGTCGACCCCTATGCAATCCCTAATTTAGTCCTCAAATGGGCATGACGCTCTCTCACTCTGGAGCCCTGTCTTATTTCAAGGAAACAGTTTAGGGCCACATATGGGGTATTTCCGTACTTGCAATTGCGTTTTTTGGGGGGGCTTTTTCTCCTGTTACCCCTTATGAAAAGGAAAAGTTGGGGTCTACACTAGCCTGTAAGTGTAAAAAAATATATATATATTTTACACTAACATGCTGGTGTTGTCCCATACTTTTTATTTTCACAAAATTTGTAATGCATTTTCTCCTGAGTACGGAAATACCCCATATGTGGGCGTAAAATGCTCTGCAGATGCACAACAAGGCTCAGGAGTGAGAGTGCACTATGTACATTTGAGGCCTACATTGGTGATTTGCACAGAGGTGACTGATTTTACAGTGGTTCTGACATAAACGCAAAAAAATAAATACCCATATGCGGCCCCATTTTTGGAAACTACACCCCTCACGGAACATAAGGGGTATAGTGAGCCTTAACACTCCACAGGTGTTTGACAAATTTTCGTTAAAGTTGGATGGGAAAAAGAAAAAAAGGGGATAAGATGTCTAGGGGCGGAGTACCCCTTTAAGGTGAAAAAGGGCTCAGTCCTTAAGGGGTTAAAAATGAAACCGATAAAATATACAGACCACGGTGCAAAAAATGAACCCTCCTACATCTTCATATAAGAAAAAATAAGAATTATGGGGGTTAGAAGAGGACAATCGCTTTGTGACAACCCTACAAATCCAGAGGAAGAACTGGCTTTTAACCCCTTATGGACACAGCCCATTTGGGCCTAAAGGACCTTCTAAAAATCATAACTTTTATATTTCCATCCAGAGACAAGTATGAAGGCTTGTTTTTTGCGTGACCAGTTGTCCTTTGTAATGACATCACTTATTTTACCATTAAAGGGGTACTCCGGCACTTAGACATCTTATCCCCTATCCAAAGGATAGGGGATAAGATGCCTGATGGCAGGGGTCCCGCCGCTGGGGACCCCCGTGATCTTGCACGCCGCACCTGTCATGCCCCCTCCCATAGGCTTGCACTGAGGGGGGCAGAGTGTGACATCACATGGTGCAGAGCCTTGACGTCACAACGCTCCGGCCCCGTGATCGACAGTAATCAGACCCGGAGCGAACACGCTCCGGGGACTGATTTTAAACGGGGTGAGGCGTGCAAGATCACAGGAGTCCCCAGTGACGGGAGCCCTGTGATCAAGCATCTTATCCCCTTTCCTTTGGATAGGGGATAAGATGTCTAAGCGCCGGAGTACCCCTTTAAATGTATGGAGCAAAAAAAATCCTATTTGTGTGGGGAAATTGAAAAGAAAACCGCAATTTTTGGAAGGTTCCGTTTTCGTGCTGTACAATTTACGGTAAAAATTACATGTTTTCTTTATTCTGTGGGTCAATATGATTCAGGATTACTTACTTTTCTATAATTGTACCACTTCAAAAAAAATCTCAAGCTTTTTAACCAAATTAGTTCATTTAAAATCCCTCTATACCTATATAGAGGGATATAGATACCTCGACCTATAACTTTTTCATTTTTCGGCTATATGCGGCGGTATGAGGGCTCATTTTTTGCGCCATGATCTGTACTTTTTATTGATACCACATTTGCATATATAGAACTTTGAATACATTTTGCATAAATTTTCTGAAATAGGATGTGACAAAAAAAGCTGAAAATTTTAACTTTTTTTATGTTTATGCCTCTCACCGTACAGGAACATTAACATTATATTTTGATAGTTCGGACATTTACGCATGCAGTGATACCAAATATGTTTATTCATTTATTTTGACACTATTTAATTTTTGGGGGGGGGATGGGAAAAAGGGACATCGCAGTCATGTACGTAAATGTACGTCCTGGTGCGTTAAGTACCACCACACCAGGACATAGGAGGAAGGGAGGGAGTTTATTCTCTCATGTGTTTTCATCTGTCCCTACTAGGACCAATGAGCATGGAGGATTCTTAGAAACCATATTTCTGTTAAGACCGTTCCTACTTTTTTTCTGCTCTATGGTCAGGTCTTGGGGCTGATGTGTGGGGCACTGGGGACCTGACAGATTCTCTTTAAATTTCACCATATTCCTTCAACAACACAAACGTTTCCAAAGAAACTGATGTTAGAAAAGCTAACACTTATGAAAGGGGTTTCTAACAATAAAAACAGTATTGTGTTTCATAATTAAAAATCACATTCTGATGATTCCCTGTATTTTGTTTATGTTTGTCAGATTTCTTGTCTGCCTTGATTTCTGTTTCTTTGTATTCTTGAAATAAAACTTTGAATGATAAAAAAAAAAAAAAATCACATTCTGAAAAACAACTGGAATCTGATGAAAAAAAAAGATAACCTTGACTTTGTGAAAGTGCTGCTCCATGCTGCGCAGACTTTTCTTGGCATCTTCATCTTTAATTTCAAGGTCATTTTCTAATTTTTGTATCCTTCTTTCCAAATAGACTACTGTACTACTTTTTGATGGCTTCTCTGTTTCAGACACTGCTGCAGCAGCAAACAGAATTGCAGGTATGGAGTTGGGGTGTCTTCTCTTAATAATTGCTTCCATTTCTTTAACCTGTTCACAAACACAGATTTTTGTGATGTTAAACATTTCAGATGGGAAAACTACAGCCAATAATGGCATCTCAAAACTGTGGCAATGTTTAGTAGAATATATGCGGTTTTGCCATGCAGACACTGGGGACTTACCAAACTACTCGAGTGTGAACCGAGCCCTAACAACTTATAAAAATCAGCAGGTGTCTTAAATCTAAGCTGAAGGCTATCCCCTAACATGTTCACACAGTGTATGTTGAGGCTCAAAAAAGAAATAAGCAAATAAAATGCAAATTTTCATGCTTTTTTCTTGCATGTCAGTTTTGTCAACTTTTGGCTTATTAGGCTGCTGGCCACTTTAATACCCCCTTGGGAGTATTTTTTGGGCCATTGGCAGACCACAAAAAGGCCCAAAAAACAGCCATTTTTAAACATAAATGGTCCAAAACACGTTATTTTTGTGTTATAATTAATTATGTTATAATTACAGCCATACAATTAAACAATTAAAATTTAATAGTGAAACAGACATTTTACGTCTCAAAATAAGATCTAAAAAAACAAATGTGTGACTATAGCCTGAAAGCGCTCATACACAGTGCTCCTGACCTGCAGAAACTGTAAGTGGTTTACTGCTAAATGTCACACACCTACACTTGCTGTGAAACTACGGCAACTAGCAGTAAACTGCCTGAGGTTACTGCGCTCAGCTGTACTGTGTAGAGCCCCTTACTGATGCTCATTTAAGCAAACATATTTGTGGAAATTATTTTTCTCACATCAAATTATGATGCTTTAATTTCTAATCATGCTGTTCTTGTTGTGAGGAAATCATCTTAAAACATGCCAACTTCTTGATGAGCTAATGCTTATACAAGTCAGTCAATCTCACAGTCAAGCTTCACTGTAAAAGACAGGGACAGCCTGTTCGCTTAGGCTTCTTTCACACTAGTAAAGTTGCTCCGTTACTAACGGATGTTAATGGCTTTTTTTTCTACTTGGCTGCTATTAACGTCCGTTAGTGTAACGGAGCATAGCGGGAGTTATAACGGGCAAAGAGGATCCCATTCACTTGAATGGGATTTCTCTAACGTCTGTTATAAGTCCCGTTATTGCAGCCGAAGATAGCGGGATGGAAAGAAGTCATGCACAAAATTTTCTCCCGCTATCTTACTAATGGACGTCACCTACCGGACAAAAACAGTAGTGTGAAAGGAGCCTTATCTGCTGGAAGCTGTGTTTCATACCAACTTATACTAATGCAGAAACTATTAAAGGATTCTCTAGCTCAACGTAAAATTCATCCAATCTTTATTGAATACTATAAGCATTCCTTGTTTAATAAGGATGCGCAAGACATCTGAAACGTGTTAGTTTGACTTTTAAAGCATTTTTAGTCAGTCCAGAGACATGGTGCCACATGCCACAACCCAAGCCGCGCCCCCCTCATCTCCCCCTCCCAGAGAACGCAGGTCTGCAAGGCAGAAAGACGGCAGAGCAGGGGAGAGAAGACATACACTACTCCTCATCTCCCCTTTCCCTGCTCTGCCTTCGGAGGACACAGGTTTCCACGGGGAAAAGAAGCCAGAGCAGGGCAGAGAGGAAGTACATAGCTTCTCATGTCCCCTCCCTAATGATTGCTATGTGTGAAGGGGACAGACTGCACGAGCTGGGGATGATTTCTATGTGTGAAGGGGGACATACAGGCACGGGCTGGAGATAAGGGGGGGGGGGACATCACAGACTGGGGATGATTTCTATGTGTGAAGGGGGACATCCTGCATGGGCTGGGGATAAGGGGGGGACATCACAGACTGGGGATGATTTCTATATGTGAAGGGGGACATACTGCACGGGCTGGGGATAAGGGGGCGGGGGGGAAGACATCACAGACTGGGGATGCGTTCTATGTGTGAAGGGGGACATACTGTAAAGGCTGGGGATAAGGGGGGACATACTGTAAAGGCTGGGGATAAGGGGGGGGGTATCACAGACTGGAGATGACTTCTATTTGAGGGGACTTTGAGGGGAAAAAAGTTGGCGTGCATTACGGTTTGGGCACTCAGGCTCAAAAAGGTTCGCCATCACTGACTTGGGGTGACCTCCTCTCCCCATTAAGAATACACATGTGTATTTGGGAAATTATGAGTAATAGTTGTTGGATGAAAGATTGTTTGGTTGACAGCTATTTCAATCACGTATGGTCATCTTTAGGCTTGTCTGTTAATAGTGCACAGCTAAAACACATTCAAGCATCAGACACTGAATTAAATAAAATTAATATCATTTTGCAGACCATAAGTGAAGTTCTTGTTTGATCTGCTTTTAATATAGAAGATTTCTGAGAGTATGTTCAAACTACGGATTCCATCTGGCACTGTCAGCATTGACGGCAATGCAGTGCACACGTAATTCTGCCAAAAGAATTAACATGTTTATTCTTTTTGTGGGTCAATATCAGCAAGATTCATGCACACCAATGCAAAAGGTTCACACTGCGGAATTCCGAGCACAATTCGGCTTGCGGAAATTTCATAGGAATTCCATAGTGTCAACACACCCTAAGAGTACAACAAAAGAAGGATTGCCAAGTGATCTAGGAAAAAAAAAAAAAAAAGTTTCTTGATAACTATAAGGAATCCCACCTGCCGCTCAAGATCTTGAATTCGTTTTGCATCTGCGGCTCTGTCCTTTAAACGGTTTTGTTGTTGGGTAGTCTGATTTCCATCATCATGTCTTAGCTTTTCAACCTAGTAAAAAGAAAGCATATGTATACTATACAAACAACATAGATTTATATTATACTACTACCACGTAATTTAGAAGAACTGCTGTGTGCTAAAGAAGCTGTCTCCATTTTATCCAAATTAATGGCCATCTATATTTTATTTTCACTACTCAAATCTGCCACATCAAGAAGCCGCTGCTTCTATGTAGATATCTCCTCTGGCTCCAGAGAGGTCTTAAAGGAAATAGGTTATCAAAAAAGTACCTACTGTTTACTTAAAGTTTTTATGCTAAACATGTTTTTTTAAATGTTGGTGATGGTTTTCTAATTTTTTATTTCCCCATCTATATTTTTTTTAAGATTATTGAGATCTTGCAGTGTTCAGTTTTATTAGTCCATTAGGCCTAATATTAAACTGATACTTCCTGTTCTGTACAGATCACTTTCCAGCAGTCTTCTTATCACAGACAGAATTACAGTGACTGCTAACAGTTGATTATATAGATAAGACAATAGGTGCTACAATAGGAGCAGCTTAGACTGCACTCCCTATGGAATGACCTCTGCAAAGGTTTCATTGCCTTCCCAGAAACCTAATCAATTAAAGGAGTACTCCGGTGGCAAACTTTTTTTTTTTTTATCAACCGGGGCCAGAAAGTTAAACAGATTTGTAAATTACTTCTGTTAAAAAATCTTAATCCTTCCAGTACTTATTAGCTGCTGAATACTACTGAAGAAATTATTTTCTTTTTGGAACACAGAGCTCTCTGCTGACATCACAAGCACACTGCTCTCTGATGACATCTCTGTCCATTTTAAGAACTGTCCAGAGTAGGAGAAAATCCCCATAGAAAACATATGCTGCTCTGGTCAGTACCTAAAATGGACAGAGATGTCAGCAGAGAGCACCGTGCTCATGATTCAGGAGAAAGCATTGAGTTCCAAAAACTCTCGCTTTCGCTTTCCCTATCCTGCCTACCCACAATAGGCGGGGCACAACGGGGAAACGAAGGGAACCGAACGCCAACGTCCACTTACCGATCAGGAGGCAGCGGCGATGGTGATCGGCAGGCGGCATGACGTGCGTCAGAAGAGGACGACTCCTGATCTGGAGGGCTACAGTCTGAGACTGTGGTCTCTAAACTGTAGCCCTCCAGATGTTGCAAAACTACAACTCCCAGCATGCCCACATAGCTGTTTGCTGTCTGGGCATGCTGGGATTTGTAGTTTTGCAACAGCTGGAGGGCTGCAGTTCGAGAGCACTATACAGTGGTCTCTAAACTATATCCCTCCAGATCTTGCAAAACTACAACTCCTAGCATGCCCACATAGCTGTTTGCTGTCTGGGCATGCTGGGATTTGTAGTTTTGCAACATCTGGAGGTCCACAGTTAGGAGATCACTGCGGTCTATAATCTGTAGCCCTCAAGATGTTGCAAAACTGCAAATCCCAGCATGCCCAGAAAGCAAACAGCTGTCTCTGCATGCTGGGAGTTGTAGTTGCGTACCTCCAGCTGTTGCAGAACTACATCTCCCAGCATGCCCTTCGGTGATTAGTACATGCTGGGAGTTGTAGTTTTGCAACAGCTGGAGGCACACTAGTTGGAAAATACTGAGTTAGGTAACAGAACCTAACTGAAGGTTTTCCAACCAGTGTGCCTCCAGCTGTTGCAAAAGTACAACTCCCAGCATGCACGGTCTGTCAGTACATGCTGGGAGTTATAGTTTTGAAACAGCTGGAGGTTTGCCCCCCCATGTGAACATACAAGGTACATTCACACAGGCAGGTTTACAGTAAATTTCCTGCTTCAAGTTTGGGCTGCGGCAAATTTTTCATCGCAGCGCAAACTCCTAGCGGGAAACTAACCGTAACACGCCAGTGCGAATGTACCCTAAAACACTACACTAACACATAATAAAGGGTAAAACACTACATATACACCCCTTACACATACCCCTTGCTCTGCGGCTGCACAACAAGGCACAGGAGTGAGAACGCACTATGTACATTTGAGGCCTAAATTGGTGATTTGCACAGGGGTGGCTGATTTTACAGTGGTTCTGACATAAACGCAAAAAAAATAAAAAATACCCACATGAGATCCCATTTTGGAAACTACACCCCTCACGGAACGTAACAAGGGGTATAGTGAGCCTTAACGCCCCACAGGTGTTTGACAAATTTTCATTAAAGTTGGATGGGAAAATGAAAAAAAAAATTTTTTTTCCACTAAAATGCTGGTGTTACCCTAAATTTTTCATTTTCAAAAGGAAAAATAGGAAAAAAGTCCCCCAAAATTTGTAGCACCATTTCTTCTGAGTAAGAACATACCCCATATGTGGATGTAAAGTGCTCTCCTGGCACACTACTATGCTCAGAAGAGAAGGAGCGCCATTGGGCTTTTGAAGAGAAAATGTGACCAAATTTTGGAAACTACACCCCTCATGTAATGTATTAAGGGGTGCAGTGAACATTTACGTCCCATAGGTGTCTGAGAGATTTTTGGAACAGTGGTCCATGAATATCAAAAATGTAATTTTTCATTTGCACAGCCCACTGTTCCAAATATTTGTCAAACGCCAGTGGGGTGTAAATACTCACTGCACCCCTTATTAAAATCTGTGAGAGGTGTAGTTTCCAAAATGGGGTCACATGTGGGGGGGGGGGGGGTCCACTGTTCTGGCACCATGGGGGGCTTTGTAAACGCACATGGCCCCTGACTACCATTCCAAATGAATTCTCTTACCAAAAGCTCAATGGCACTCCTCCTCTTCAGAGCATTGTAGTTCCCCAGCAGAGCACTTGACATCCACACATGGGGTATTTCCATACTCAGAAGAAATGGGGTTACAAATTTTGGTGGTAATTTTCTCCTATTATCCCATGTAAAAATGTAAACTTTAGGTAAAAAAACGCATTTTAGTAAAAAAAAATTTTTTTTTCATTTACACATCCAACTTTAACAAAAAGTCATCAAACACCTGTGGGTAGTTAAGGCTCACTGTACCCCTTGTTACGTTCCTTAAGGGGTGTAGTTTCCAAAATAGTATGCCATGTGGGTATTTTTTGCTGTTCTGGCACTACAGGGGCTTCCTAAATGAGACATGCCCCCAAAAAAACATTTCAGCAAAATTTGCTTTCAAAAAGCCAAATGTGACTCATTCTCTTCTGAGCATTGTAGTTCGCCAGCAGAGCATTTTACATCCTAACATGGGGTATTTCCATACTCAGAGATGGGGTTACAAATTTTGGGGGGCATTTTCTCCCATTGCCCTTTGTAAAAATGGTAAATTTGGGGGGAAAACCTGGGAATTTTTTTCCCATTTACACATCCGATTTTAACGAAAAGTTGTCAAACACCTGTGGGGTGTTAAGGCTAACTGGACCCCTTGTTACATTCCTTGAGGGGTGTAGTTTCCAAAATGGTATGCCATGTGGGGTTTTCTACTGTTCTGGCACCATAGGGGCTTTCTAAATGTGACATGCCCCCCAAAAACCATTTCAGCAAAATTCACTCTCCAAAATCCCATTGTTGCTCCTTCCCTTCTGAGCACTCTACTGCGCTCGCCGAACACTTGACATACACATATGAGGTATTTCCTTACTCGAGAGAAATTGGGTTAAACATTTTGGGGGCTTTTTCTCCTATTACCACTTGTAAAAATGTAAAAACTGGGTCTACAAGAAAGAAAAATGAAGATTTAGAATTTTCTCCTTCACTTTGCTGCTATTCCTATGAAACACCTAAAGGGTTAACACACTTACTGAATGTCATTTTGGATACTTTGAGGGGTGCAGTTTTTATAATTGGGCCATTTGTGGGGTATTTCTAATATGAAGGCCCTTCAAATCCACTTCAAAACTGAATTGGTCCCTGAAAAATTCCGATTTTGAAAATTTCGGGAAAAATTGGAAAATTGCTGCTGAACTTTGAAGCCCTCTGATGTTTTCCAATAGTAAAAACATGTAAACTTTATGATGCAAACATAAAGTAGACATATTGTATTTGTGAATCAATGTATAATTTATTTGGAATATCCATTTTCCTTCTAAGCAGAGAGCTTCAAAGTAAAAAAAAATGCTAAATTTTAAATTTTTTCATCAAATTTTGGAATTTTTCACCAAGAAATGAAACAAGTATCGACAAAATTTTACCACTAACATAAAGTAGAATATGTCACGAAAAAACAATCTCGGAATCAGAATGAAAGGTAAAAGTATACCAGAGTTATTAATGCTTGAAGTGACAGTGGTCAGATGTTCAAAAAATGGCCGGGTCCTTAAGGTATATTTGGGCTGGGTCCTTAAGAGGTTAATGTTGTGGGACCGTGGGACCGCTATGGTCTACTGCTGCCTATGTCCGTAGGGCCCCCACCCCCAATTCTCTCCCAACAGTATATCTGAGGAGAGAACAATCCAACATGATCAATCCTTTTGTTCTCTAGGAAAATGCCACAAAAAGTGTTTGGCTCAACCACACAACCCCCCCTCCCATTCAGAACACGTTCACTCAGAAGAGGTACATAAAAGGTTGATGTATAAAATGAGAAGGATTGGGCAGGGCGAGAATGTGTGTAAGTGGGTAAGTACCTGGCTCAGTGATAGGAAACAGAGGGTGGCTATTAATGGTACTTATTCTGATTGGGTGACAGTTACTAGTGGGGTACCACAGGGGTGAGTCTTGGGTCCTGTTCTATTTAATATACTCATTAATGACCTTGTAGAGGGGTTGAATAGTAAAGTAGCAATCTTTGTAGATGATATTAAACTCTGTAAAGCCGTAAACACTATATAGGAAAGTGCACTGTTACAAATGGATCTGGATAGGATGGAGGTTTGGGCTGGGAAGTGGCAGATGAGGTTCAACACTGATAAATGTAAGGTAATGCACATGGAGATTAGGGAGATTAAATGGGAGCACACTTGGGACGACTGACGTGGAAAAGGACTTATGAGTCTTAGTGAACAGTAAATTTAGCTGTAGATGCCCACGACAAGGGAATAATTCTACCGTTGTACAAATCACTAGTCAGACCACACATAGAATACTGTGTACAGTACTGGGCACCAGTGTACAAGACAGATGTAGTGGAGCTGGAGAGGCTTCAATGACAGGCAATCAGAGTAATACGGGGAATGAGAGGACTACAGTACCCAGAAAGATTATCAGAATTAGGGTTATTTAGTTTAGAAAAAAGAAGGCTTAGGGGCGACCAAATAACTATGTATAAATATATCAGGGGACCATACAGAGATCTTTCCCATGATCTATTTATACCGAGGACTGTATCTATAACAAGGGGTCATCATCTACGTTTTGAGGAAAGAAGGTTTCTACACCAGCACAGACGCTAACTTTTTTGACACATTCATACTGAAAGTGAATACCTGCAGCTTCAGATTTTCTATTTGTTCATATGCATCTTTTAGTCGCCCTGCATCTTTATCCAATATATCTTGATTCTCTGCATACCACTGTAACCTTTTATTCAGCCGGGTAATTTCCTTCTTGTAAGACTCTTCCATTATCCTAATTTCATATGATTTATCATCTATAAAAAAACATAAAATATATCACTGACATTTTCCCTAGTAACACATGTAATAGGTAAAGCAATTGAGGAGATTTATCAAGCCCTGTGCAGAGAAAAAGCTGACCAGTTGCTCATAGCAACCAATTAGATTGCTACTTTCATTTCTCACAGGCCTTTTGAAAAGTTAAAGAAGCAAGGTGATTGGTTGCTATAGACAACATGTCAGCTTTTCCTCTGCACAGGTTTTGATATATCTCCCCAGATTTCCTTAAATTCTCACTGCACCAGCTGACAAAAAAAACATGACTGCTCAAATTGCATGCACGATCTATAAAAAGGAGTAAAATGACAAAATGAAAAGTTGACCAATTGCCCAAAGCAACCAATCAGATTGTCTTTTTCTATTTTTAAGAAGACCTCTGAATAATAAAATAAGCAATCTGATTGGTTGCTATGGGCAACTGTTCCACTTTACCTCTCAACAGGTTTTCATAAATCTTCCTCTAAATGTTTAAAATGTCACTCCAGTGGAAATTCTATTTAAAAATCTTCATCCTTCCAGTACTTATCAGCTGCTGTATACTACAGAGGAAATTGTATAGTTATTTTAATCTGACCACAGTGCTCTCTGCCGACACCTCTGTCCACATCAAGAACTGTCCAGAGCCTGGAGAGGTTTGCTATGGGGATTTGTTCCTGTTCTAAACAGTTCCTGAAATGGACGTAGGTGTCAGCCGAGAGCATTGTGGCCAGACAGAAAATAATTATACAATTTCCTATGTAGCATACAGATGCTGATAAGTACTGGAAGGATTAGGATTTAACAGAAGTAATTTACAAATCTGTTTAACTTTTTGGCACCAGTTGATTAGAAAAAGATTGCTTTCCATCAAGTACCCCCTTTAGTAAGAAAATGTGTATAAAAGAAAAGTGAGTAAAATTACACACTGACCAGCAGGTGTGTAACAACCAATCAACTAAACAGATATTTCAGTTTATAACAATGCATTCTTATGCTGGAAAAAACAAATCCAGGAGTACTTTAGGCAAACAATAGTAATAATAAAATCCGTTCTGTGTGTTAGGCCAAAAATGAGACAGCTATACATCCAAAATGTTTTACCTAAAATGTTGGCTAACTGGCTTTTCAAAAGATCACGCTCCTTCTTCATCTGTAACAAGTCTACTTCCAATGCCTGTTTATCCTTCTTGTGGCTGGCTATATCCTCTAGCAAATTGCTCTCTCTTTTCTGTTATAGAACAACAAATAAACCCAACAGAAAAATGTACAGGTTAATACCCACACCAAATAAATGAATATACTGTTATTAGATACATTTATATATTAATGCTTTAACATCTTCTGTCAGCTGAAAAGAAAGCATTATCAAGGTTTTAAAAACCACCATAGAGTCATTACTTTAATGTGAAATGCTCAAGAATAAACAGTTCAGAGTATGGAATGTTACATATAGACTACAGTTGTGGAAGAAAACAGCTGTCTAAAATATTATGTTTATCCAATTCAGATAGGATTGAAAACAAATCTATTTACCTGAATAGCACTCAGTTCAGTAGCTAGATCTTTAAACCTCTCGGTATTGTGGTCTGATTGACTGCCTGTATATTGGTTGTGCATTTTGGTACTATTCACCTTTTCCCTACAAACATAAACACATGTTATTTAGGGCTCTGCTAATGAAAATAATTTAGAATTTGTGTAAAGAAATCACACTATACTACAGTTTTTATATGTCAGATGTACAGCTATATAAGTCAGTTTTATGCAGAAAGATATCTTGTTAGTCGTATAATGTCCACTTATTAAAGTTATGTCTAGTTTATTAAAAATGAAGAACGGTCAAATGGAAGAACTGATAAATAATACAATTTTCATAAGGCTCTTTTTCTAACAGAAGAGCATCCAGACAGATCACTGGATTAAAAGAACAACAATATTTAACACATTTCAGAAGTGAAAACTGTACTTTTTAAGTTTTCTTTTGGCATATTTATAGTTCTTCTTGCAGATGGCAGCCAATAATATAGAGGAGAAGTATCATATATAGTATGGTGCTATCTGTAAAAACTTGTCTGTAGTGGTAGACAAAATTATTATTCTTACTCAATAAACAAAATAGATCTACATAAAGATGCTTTTAACCATGATTATATGCGAGTTGCTTAATTTTAACAGATGCATTGAAACAAAATTTTGGTTAGGAAAGTGAAAAAAGACTTTAAAGTGGTTATCTTTAGGGGGGGGGGGGGTCTCACTAAGACTATTATGTGTTACATAAAATAAAAAAAAATGCAGAAGAAATTGGTAAATGACAGTTTGCTTTTTTTCCCTCCTTTTTTGATTTAGTTTCAATGCAGACAAAGGGAATAAACATGTGTATAGCAAAACATGTGTTACTGCAATCCTTTTCTGTGAGGAATACTTCATTTCTAGAAAAATTTCGGGGGTGCCAACATTTACGGTCAT
This sequence comes from Hyla sarda, assembly GCF_029499605.1. Classification (NCBI taxonomy): domain Eukaryota; kingdom Metazoa; phylum Chordata; class Amphibia; order Anura; family Hylidae; genus Hyla; species Hyla sarda. The sequence continues at coordinate 212,315,372 of NC_079191.1, forward strand.
GACTGTATCATACCTTTATTCTTGCTCACATAGTGCTATATCCCAGCAGGAGAAAGTGGCCGTTTCCCAGCAGGCATGACATCGCTGAAGACTGCTCGGGGACCACTTCCACCCTCACATCATTGCAGTGCTGTGATGAATAGAAGAACTCAAGCTCTGTGCATCTTTCAGTGAGGCGCTATGCAGCTGTCAATCAGTCCTGTGTCACTGTCACTGTATTAATTGTGGCAGGGAACAGAACAGAGCCACCTAGTGGCTGTTTTTTCTATAATATTTTAAACATACAGTATTTATGTTGATAATTTTAAAAGCAAGTGAAAGGGAAAGTGTCTGCTAATTACACAAGGAACACTATATTAAAAGTTTTATGAGGCGATAGTTACTCTTTAACCACTTAAGGACCTAGGGCGTATGGATACGCCTTGACGACCTGGTACTTAAGGACCCAGGGCGTATCCATACACCCGTGGGAATTTCGGTCCCCGCCGCGCCGGGCGGGGACCGGACTGGGGTGACTGCTGATATCAATCAGCAGGCACCCCGCGCAAATGCCAAATTGCGATTTGCGCCGATTCTGGGTCATACGGGTCTATGGAATATACGGGGGATCGCGGTTGTCTAAGACACCCACAATCCCCCTGTAGGCATAGGAGTGAGGTGGCAGGGGTGCCACCCCTCCTATCCCTGCTATTGGTCTGCTACTGATAGTCAGAGGCGACGACCAATAGCAGACTGGGGGCGCGGGGGGGGGGGTTAACTTTCGTTTTCCCCGTCCTGCCCACCCACAATAGGCGGGGCAGAACGGGGAACCGAAGGGGACCGGGCGCCGACGTCCACTTACCGATCCGGAGGCTGCGGCGACGGTGATCGGCGGGCGTCATGACGTGCATCAGAAGAGGACGGCTCCCGGGATCCTACGGAAGCCGTTAAGTTGATCTGGAGGGATACAGTCTGAGACTGTGGTCTCTAAACTGTAGCCCTCCAGATGTTGCAAAACTACAACTCCCAGCATGCCCAGACAGCTGTTTGGGCATGCTGGAATATGTAGTTTTGCAACAGCTGGAGGGCTGCAGTTTGAGACCACTGTACAGTGGTCTCTAAACGATATCCCTCCATATCTTGCAAAACTACAACTCCTAGCATGCCCACATAGCTGTTTGTTGTCTGGGCATGCTGGGAGTTGTAGTTTTGCAACATCTGGAGGTCCACAGTTTGGAGATTACTGTGCACTGGTCTAAAAACTGTAGCCCTCCAGATGTTGCAAAACTGCAAATCCCAGCATGCCCAGACAGCAAACAGCTGTCTCGGCATGCTGGGAGTTGTAGTTGGGTACCTCCAGCTGTTGCATAACTACATCTCCCAGCATGCTCTTCGGTGATTAGTACATGCTGGGAGCTGTAGTTTTGCAACAGCTGGAGGCACACTGATTGGAAAATACTGAGTTAGGTAACAAACAGAACCTAACTGAAGGTTTTCCAACCAGTGTGCCTCCAGCTGTTGCAAAAGTACAACTCCCAGCATGCATGGTCTGTCAGTACATGCTGGGAGTTGTAGTTTTGAAACAGCTGGAGGTTTGCCCCCCCCATGTGAACGTACAGGGTACATTCACACAGACAGGTTTACAGTAAATTTGATGCTTCAAGTTTGGGCTGTGGCAAATTTTTCGCCGCAGCGCAAACTCCTAGTGGGAAACTCACCGTAACCCGACAGTGCGAAAGTACCCTAAAAACACTACACTAACACATAATAAAGGGTAAAACACTACATATACACCCCTTTACAGTGTCCCCCCCCCCAATAAAAATTTAAAATGTCTTGTACAGCAGTGTTTCCAAAACGGAGCCTCCAGCTGTTGCAAAACAACAACTCCCAGCATTTCTGGACAGCCACTGACTGTCCAGGCATGCTGGGAGTTTAGCAACAGCTGGAGGCAACCTGTTTGGGAATCACTGGTGTAGAATATCCCTATGTCCACTCCTATGCAATCCCTAATTTAGTCCTCAAATGCGCATTGGCGCTCTCTCACTTCGGAGCCCTGTCGTATTTCAAGGAAACAGTTTAGGGCCACATATGGTGTATTTCCGTACTCGGGAGAAATTACACTACAAGTTTTGGGGGTCTTTTTTTCCTTTTATCGCTTGTGAAAAGGAAAAGTTGGGGGCTACACCAGCCTGTTGGTGTAAAAACAATAAAAACATTTACACTAACATGCTGGTGTTGCCCCATACTTTTTATTTTCACAAGCGGTAAAAGGAAAAAAAGACCCCCAAAATTTGTAACGCAATTTATCCTGAGAACGGAAATCCCCCAAATGTAAGTGTAAAATGCTCTGCGGACGCACAACAAGGCTCAGGAATGAGAGCGCACCATGTACATTTGAGGCCTAAATTGGTGATTTGCACAGGGTTGGCTGATTTTACAGCGGTTCTGACAAATACAGAAAAATAAATACCCACATGTGACACCATTTTGGAAACTAGACCCCTCACGGAACGTGACAAGGGGTATAGTGAGCCTTAAAACCCTACAGGTGTTTGACGAATTTTCATTAAAGTTGGATGGGAAAATGAAAAAAAAATGTTTTTTTCACTAAAATGCTGGTGTTACCCTAAATTTTTCATTTTCACAAGGGAAAATAGGAAAAAAGTCCCCCCAAATTTGTAACCCCATCTCTTCTGAGTAAGAACATACCCCATATGTGAATTTAAAGTGCTCTGCGGACGAACTACAATGCTCAGAAGAGAAGGAGCGCCATTGGGATTTTGAAGAGAAAATTTGTCCGGAATTGAAGGCCACATGTGTTTACAAAGCCCCCATAGTGCCAGAACAATGGATCCCCGACACATGTGACCCCATTTAGTTTGAAATGGTAGTCAGGGGCCATGTGCGTTTACAAAGCCCCCCGTGGTGCCAGAAAAGTGGACCCCCCACATGTGACCCCATTTTGGAAACTACACCCCTCATGTAATTTAATAAGGGGTACAGTGAGAATTTACGCCCCACAGGTGTCTGACAGATTTTTGGAACAGTGGTCCGTAAAAATGAAAAATTACATTTTTCATTTGCACAGCCCACTGTTCCAAAGATCTGTCAAATGCCAGTGGGGTGTAAATACTCACTGCACCCCTTATTAAATTCTGTGAGGGGTGTAGTTTCCAAAATGGGGTCACATGTGGGGGGTTCCACTGTTCTGGCACCACGGGGGGCTTTGTAAACGCACATGGCCCCTGACTACCATTCCAAACTAATTCTCTTTCCAAAAGCTCAATGGCGCTCCTCCTCTTCTGAGCATTGTAGTTCATCAGCAGAGCATTTTACGTCCTAACATGGGGTATTTCCATACTCAGAAGAAATGGGGTTACAAATTTTGGGGGTCAATTTCTCCTATTACTCCTTGTAAAAATGTAAAATTTAGGGGGAAAACTGCATTTTAGTAAAAAAAAAAAAGGTTTCATTTACACATCCAACTTTAACGAAAAGTCATCAAACACCTGTGGGGTGTTAAGGCTCAGCGGACCCCTTGTTACGTTCCTTGAGGGGTGTAGTTTCCAAAATAGTATGCCATGTGGGTATTTTTTGCTGTTCTGGCACCACAGGGGCTTCCTAAATGCGACATGCCCCCAAAAAAACATTTCAGCAAAAGTTGCTTTCAAAAAGCCAAATGTGACTCCTCCTCTTCTGAGCATTGTAGTTCGCCCGCAAAGCATTTTACGTCCTAACATGGGGTATTTCCATACTCAGAAGAGATGGGGTTACAAATTTGGGGAGGGCATTTTCTCCCATTACCCTTTGTAAAAATGGTAAATTTGGGGGAAAAACTGCACTTTAGTGTGAACATTTTTTTTTCCATTTACAAATCCGATTTTAACGAAAAGTTGTCAAACACTTGTGGGGTGTTAAGGCTAACTGGACCCCTTGTTACGTGCCTTGAGGGGTGTAGTTTCCAAAATGGTATGCCATGTGGGGTTTTCTGCTGTTCTGGCACCATAGGGGCTTCCTAAATGTGACATGCCCCCCAAAAACCATTTCAGAAAAATTCACTCTCCAAAATCCCATTGTCGCTCCTTCCCTTCTGAGCCCTCTACTGCGCCCGCCGAACACTTGACATACACATATGAGGTATTTCCTTAGTCGAGAGAAATTGGGTTACAAGTTTTGGGGGCTTTTTCTCCTATTACCACTTGTAAAAATTCAAAAACTGGGTCTACAAGAACATGAGAGTGTAAAAAATGAAGATTTTGAATTTTCTCCTTCACTTTGCTGCTATTCCTGTGAAACACCTAAAGGGTTAACACACTTACTGAATGTCATTTTGAATACTTTGAGGGGTGCAGTTTTTATAATTGGGTCATTTGTGGGGTATTTCTAATATGAAGGCCCTTCAAATCCACTTCAAAACTGAACTGGTCCCTGAAAAATTCCGATTTTGAAAATTTTGTGAAAAATTGGAAAATTGCTGCTGAACTTTGAAGCCCACTGATGTCTTCCAAAAGTAAAAACATGTAAACTTTATGATGCAGTCATAAAGTAGGCATATTGTATATGTGAATCAATGTATAATTTATTTGGAATATCCATTTTCCTTCTAAGCAGAGAGCTTCAAAGTTAAAAAAATGCAAAATTTTCAATTTCTTCATCAAATTTTGGAATTTTTCACCAAAAAATGATACAAGTATCGACAAAATTTTACCACTAACATAAAGTAGAATATGTCACGAAAAAACAATCTCGGAATCAGAATGAAAGGTAAAAGCATCCCAGAGTTATTAATGCTTGAAGTGACAGTGGTCAGATGTTCAAAAAATGGCCAGGTCCTTAAGGTATATTTGGGCTGGGTCCTTAAGGGGTTAAACAGTGAAGGTATGTATTATTCCAAGTGGAGCTATGCTCATGCAAAGTTACTTCAACAGTGGTCAAGCAAGGTTTTCATTATTAAGAAGATGAATTTCTATACTGTGCATTACGGGGGAAATTTATGAAAACCTGTCCAGAGAAAAAGTTGCTGAGTTGCCCATAGCAACCAATGAGATCGCTTCTATAATTTATAAAGAGGCCTGTGAAAAATGAATGAAGTGATCTGATTGGTTGCTATGGGCAACTCAGCAACTTTTCCTCTGGACAGGTTTTGATAAATCTCCCTCTATGTTCTTTCTTGTTTGTAGTGCAGCACTTGTTATTATTTGCACTATGATGACATTTTACCTTAATGAGTTAAGCTCAGCCTTCAAAGCCTGATTTTCTTGAAACATTTGCTGTTCATTCTCTTTGTTTTTAGCTTGGAGATCTTTGACTTGATTATACAGCCTTTCATTTTCCTGTAAAATACAACATAAATGCACCAAATAATACAATACTTATAAATAATATTTGAAGTTTCATATTATTCAAAATTTCACAGAAAAGTTTACTTACATAGTTGTATGCAGAAATAAAAATATTGTGACTATGACATTTGTTACTGCAGGTAAAGTAACAATTGCTTATATCAACTGTAGGGCAGCAGAAGGCAAATATCACTTACTACACACTTCCTAAAATCCACATGTTCCCAGTAAAATATTATTTTCTCGATCGCTCATCATTGTGGGACACCGATACTGATGGGTATATGCTCTTGCCACTAGGAGGCGCTGACACTAAGGAAAAAATGTTGGCTCCTCCCTGGCAGGATATACCCGCCCACTGGAAATGATGTAATGAGTTTTAGCTTAGTGTCAGTAGGAGGCAGACACAGGTCTGGAGTTCTCCAGACCTGGTCTTTTTTTTATTATTATTTTCTAGTAATGACAGTTTAGTTAGTTTTTTTCCGCCCTTTTGTTTCCCATTTTTAGGTGGGGGTTCAGGAGCATGGCACTACCTGTGCCCCCATATGCGATGAAGCCAGACTTTCGTCTGCTGACTCTCTTACACAGTCAGGTCGCCCGTTAGATCGGCTCCACTCCAGTACCAGACTATGTGGGAGGGTTCAATGGAGAGAACCTGTGCGTTAAAGAATCTTTTACCAGTCAGCCATTTAGTTGTCTGCATGGTTTACTACTATGTCGGGTCAACTACCATACACTTCCCACACAATGGACGGAAGTTCAGGTAACCCACTGCCAAGGTGTAGTTCCAAGTGAGTCACCCCATGTTGCTCCATGAGCTCTATACTAAGCACCACATACCGGTTCGCAGGGCTCCCTACTTTACCAGGTCCCTCTCTACATGCCTGATGCTCTCCTGGCTGATGGCTGGTAACCTGCTTTCAATGTGTGATTCTGAATGCGGGACCTGGTATGGCCATGGTCCCTATGCCAGATGGTTTTCTAATCCACCAGGTCACTCCCCTTTCCTGCAGCTCCAGTAGCTGCAAACTGGTGACTCACTTTCCACGTGAAGTTCCAAAACGAATGTCTCTGTGGGTTAATTGGACCTTTTATATCTGTAAGTGAGACTGTGTCTGCTTGTTTCCTGCCCCACATACATCCTTCATCTTTTGCGTCTGTGACAGCAGTCCTGGTGTGTGGCACCATTAAGAGATGGGGTGTGGGCGTTTCATGCAGGTTCCCTGAATTTGTACGGCAACAGCAGCACTCTCTGTTCCCTTTACTAAAGGTGTACCTTGTATGTCTGCGGTTTCTTTCGCGTCTACTGTCTTGTTACCCCACTACTATTGTGGGGTAATCATGTCTGTGTCCCTACGTATGCTAAGGCCACTTAGCATGTGTAGAGCCCACCTTCCCTTCTGTTCAGTGGGGTAAGCCTCGAGCCTTCCGGTGATGTTTTTTCCACAGGTCTGCAGCGGTTGAGCACCTCTGTTCTGGCATGGGGCTTTATGGAGCAAAACCATCAGTTCCGCACCTCCCCCCCCATGCCTCCAGGTAACTTCCTGGGTGCAGGGTGGCTCAGGTGCCTGCTCTCTTGTCTAATACATCGACAAGGATGGCTCCGTCGATGCCCACCTGGTCCTGGGTTTCACCCTGATGGGGTGTTCCTCTCATTGCTGTTGGTCATTTGTGTGTGTTTCTTACTTGCATTCGTAGTCACATCTTTGTGTCTTTGCCCAGCACCTGCGTCCAGGGTTCCGATCTCTCTGGGGACACAAATTGGCTCCTCCTTACCTCGATATGTTGTCGCAGGGTTCCTGGGGGCTTTGTCCACCCAGCACTTTGTCGTTGCCGTAGAGCGGCATTTTCCTGCAGTAATTCCCTTTCTACAGGGGGTACGGTTATCAGGGAGCTGGGCATAGTCAATGCCTGATTTTCTGATTTTTCAACCACCCCTTGTTTTCCCCCTCCACTGGGGGACTATTTCCCTGAGTAGTTTTTACTCTACTGCTGCACACGCAGCCTTGGCACTCTCCCCTGTTGGAGAAGTTTATGCACTCATATAGGGCTCGGCAACAGCCGGCCTAGCCACCACCTGTTGTTGAGTCCTGCCATTGCTCTCCTCCTCCCTCAGCACAATCTCCCTGGAAGGGTGTGTTCATCCTTCTTGACAGTGTCAGTTGCACTACACTGACACTTCAGTCTTCTGGAGTACCCTTCTTGTGCCCAGACCCTGGGAGTCCCACCTGAGTTCCCTTTTGTTTCCCCATCTGTTCCCGTCCTGACGGGATGTTGCTTCGGAGAGCTCTGGTCAGCTGGGGTTCCAGACGGGTTGGTCTCCTTGTCTTGGACTCTATCCTAGGTTGCTGTGGCATGCCTTTTGATTTTTTATAGGTAGGCCCTCCTGATTGTTTGAACCTTAGTGATAATTTGGGTCTCGGGCATGTGTAGCAATCCTGCCAGACTTCTCCACAAGCCCATTTGTGAGGTGGTCCTTCTGTACCGCACTTCCTCTCGTCTCGACATGGAAGTTGGTAACCCGGAGGGTTTCGCAGACTTTGGGTTCACTTACTCTACAGGTGTGAGTCCTCCAGGAGACTGGAGACCCTCCAATTCCCATGTCGGCCACTCCAGTGTTCTGGGATGCTAATTTTCAGGGTTTTCCGCTCCTTTATTGGCCATTTATCCTCATTTGTCAGTCTTCAAGTTGACTCAGGAACCTTTAGTTCCCATGTCAGTTGCTCCGGTGTTCTGGAATGCTTTTTTGGGCGTTATTACTTTCCGTCTCCTCCTTTCGGGTACATGTATCCCGAGAGGGAGGGCGTTCCGGTCATCCGGATTACACCAGTCGAGCTGATTTCACCTCCCAGGTGCTCATGATGGGCCCCTGAGCACCTGTCTCTCTGGTTACTGTCTCTCTTTCTTTTTTCCAGTGGTTTTCTGGTCTCCACCTTCTATGCTCGCCTCCTACTCAGGCGTACCCTGCTCTCCCTGGCATTTTTCCTCCCAGTTCTCTGGTCGTGCCCTTTTCGATTTTTGTTTTCCAGCTGGACAAGTACTCTGTCTGGTTCTGTATTCCTCAGAGTTGATTTCCTATCTCCTTCCGGGATGGTTCCAGCACATCTGGCTGCCTTGTCGACCTTTTCTTGTCTCTCTATATGAGCCGTTGGTTTAGAGTATCTAAAAAGGACTGTCCCTTCCTTTGGCATCCTAGTCCATCTCTATGGACAGGGGATCTTCCGGGAGCTCAGTTTCTTGGCCTCTGTTGCCTCTGGCCCGGAATCTCATCCGCAAACCTTACGGATGATTGGGTTTGGTCTCTGGACTGATTACCTTTCTTTGGTGGTTATTATTCCCACCCTTGGGGACTGCTTTGGTACGTCCCAGTATCGTTGTCCCCCAATGAAGAGCGACCGAGAAAAGGAGGTTTTTTTGTACTCACCGTAAAATCTCTTTCTTGTAGGCCTTCATTGAGGGACACTACACCCACCCATTTCTTTTTTTTTTTTGTCCAGATAATCTTATCTGGTACTTGTTTTTTTTTTTTTATCCGGGATTCTTTTCTAGGGTCTTTTCTTCGGACATATTTCTTTGTTGGCTTCTCCTACTGCTTTGTGACACAACTGATTACCTCACTTCCAGTGGGTAGGTATATCCTGCCTTATGTTAGCGCCTCCTAGTGGCAAGAGCATATACCCATCAGTATCGGTATCCCCCAATGAAGGCTATGGGACAGATTTTACGGTACAAAAAAAATATCCTTTTTTATGTACATAATACCAGTAAACCCTTATTTAAAAAAATAAATAAAAAATAACACTTCAACTTAGGGCTGGGCGGTATACCAGTTCATACCGGATACCGAAATTTTTGTGCTGCACGATACGAATTTTTCCCATACCGCAATATCGGTTGGGCCCCTCCCCCTTGGGAATGAATTATCAGCCCAGCGCTGCAGGGAACTAATCATATCATATGTGACCCGCCAGCGCTGTTCTGCAACCCCCCCCACCAAATCATGTTACCCGCCAGCGCTGTTCTGCTCCCCCCCAATTAATGATCAGCCCAGCGGGGTACTACTCACATATCTCACCCGCAAGCACTGCCCTCCTCCTCTTTGTTGCGGCCGCCGGCGCTGGAACTCTATACTGTACGCAAGTGGTCTCCAACCTGCGGACCTCCAGATGTAACAAAACTACAACTCCCGGCATGCCCGGACAGCCAACGGCTGTCTTGGCATGCTGGGAGTTGTAGTTTTGCAACAGCTGGAGGTCCGCAGGTTGGAGACCACTGCTGTACGCTGTATCCCTATGCCCGGGCTGCAAAAGATAAAGAAAATGATCTTTAACTTACCTACGTCAGCCTTACACTGGGGACGTGAACGTCTGAGAGCAGTCAGCCTATCACCGGCCGCAGCGATGTCCAGCCCCGGCCAGTGATAGGCTGAGCCAACTGTCATGTAAGAATCCGGCTTCTTACATAACAGTGGGTTCAGCCTATAACTGTCCGGGGCGGGACATCGCTGTGGCCGGTGATAGGCTGACGGCTGTTCAACGTTCCCGTCCCCAGCGTAAGGCCGACGTAGGTGAGTTAAAGTTTATTTTCTTTATCTTTTGCAGCCCGGGCATAGGGATACAGTGTACAGCAGTGGTCTCAAACCTGCGGACCTCCAGCTGTTGCAAAACTACAACTCCCAGCATGCCAGGACAGCCGTTGGCTGTCCGGGCATGCCAGGAGTTGTAGTTTTGCAACATCTGGAGGTCCGCAGGTTGGAGACCACTGGCGTACAGTAGAGAGTTCCAGGGCCGGCGGCCGCAACAAAGAGGAGGAGGGCAGTGCTTGCGGGTGACATGTGAGTAGTACCCCGCTGGGCTGATCATTAATTGGGGGGGAGCAGAACAGCGCTGGCGGGTCACATGATTTGGGGGGTGTAAGAAATACCATTATATACAGTGGAACCACCATAAGTTACAATAATACCGTGATGCACATATTTGGTCATACCACCCAGCCCTACTTCTACTATCTATTAATTGAATCATAAATTAAGGTTTGATAAGTAAACTTCTTTGCAACACAGTTGTTCGACAGATGCAGGAGATCCAAAAATGGCATTGTGTATTGTTGTGCTGAATACAGTACCTGTTGATACCCATGCAGAAGAGTCTCTTGTTCTAATATATCTCGTTTAATTTGCTGAATATTCTCTTCTGTTATTGGGGAAGTTTGATCTAACAGATGACTCCTTTGCTTTATTTTTTCTTCCCCTGCATGTAACTAAATAAAAATGAAGACTGAAACACCATGAAGAAAAAGGGAATTGCATTGCTTTAGTACTCTTAAAAGTCTATCCAGTAGTATAACGCACACATCTTTATACTGTGTTTTTTTTGTCATGGTACATAAATTGCAGGATAAGAATAAAGTCTCTTGTTCACCAATTTTTGCAAGCTGCAAATAACAGTCATTCCAAGACACTGGAAGTCAAGAGATCCTCCAAATATGGAGAAATGGTTTGTTGAAGTTGCATATATCCAACTGATAGGGATGACCCTTATTTTTCTAATGATTGATCAATATACTAATATTAATATGCCATTGCTGCTGGAAAAATATCTGTTCCCTTACCCTTTAACCCAGATACATCAAAATGCTATTGCTGAATATTACAGAAAATCTTGCTTTCCTTAATTCACAACATTTCATCTTATCGCTTTGCCTGTAACTAAGATTGACCTTGGGATGTAGACTCTGAATACAGAAAGTCTAAACATCAGATTTCGTGGAAAGATAAAGAAATGTCAAGCTAAGAAGTCTCACAAAATAAAGACTTATTCTACGCTACAAATGACTTATCAGCATATAGGATGACGCATAGTTTATCCTTCAACCCTATACTCAGAATATTAACTGTTTGTGAGTCTGGACCAAAACCTTGTCATGGCGCCACTCAGGAGTAAGAAAGACAAAACATCTGATAAACAGAGAACTTTTTCCAAGAAATTAATGGACACTAGATATGCTAAAATATACAAATGCAATATTTGAACAACCAATCCGAATGTAATATGCTAATTGTGATGTCATAATTTACCCTCCTACTTTGCAATGTTAAAACCAACTGTTTATTCCTGAATAAAGCAGAACTCTTTTGGAGCAGAGCTTCATGCTAAGAGCTTCATGCTAAGAAAGAGTGTATACCAACATACCCTGTGTAGTGTATATCTTTTTGTGTCAACACTTGGCAAAGTATATAGCAGCAAAGTCAATTACATTTGATAGCCCCCACTCGGTCGATCCTTATCACAACAATTAGAAGATTTCATAGCCTTTTTCTCTGCAAACATGGATGACTAAAATTCCATTTGCCAACTTTTTTATTCTTCCCAAAACTAAAGAACCCTCCCCTTTTCAGGTGCCTACATTCATCTTAGTGAGAGAAACTATTAGCCCCTTCACCACAGATTCAACTTACACTTCAGAACACACTAGACTGGCAACAAAGTTCTAATATTTCCTGTTTATCATCCTATTCCTTCCCTATTTTATTTTATTATATATATATATATATATATATATATATATATACACATATTTTTTTTTTACTTTGCTGTTTCTGGTTTATTATGTTTTCATTGTTTTTCACCTTTGAATGTGAATGGTTTTTAGTCTGTTCTTATGCTTTAATGTTTCTATGTTGCTGGAACATTTTGGTTTCACATACAGCTCTACCTCCCTTCAAGTACTATATACTAGGAAATGCTCCAGTCCATTTTTTCACATCTGCGTCTTACTGCCATCGTGATTATACTGTGATGCTTAATGTTTAAAGTTTGTTGTCTTAACAAATCTTTTTTTTCTATTAAAGGGGTTGTAAGGTTCTAGCTGTTCTGTTCTCTAAAGCTTACTTCCAACTCCTGCCTGTTTTGGAGACCAGAGGGGGCAGGTACCAGTCACCATCATCATCATGTTTTACAAAGGCATGATGATGGAGTCTTGCAAACGCCTTCTCTTGTTTTGCAAGGTATAATTCCAAGATGGGCAGAGAGTGGAAGTATTCGCCAGAAAGCAGAACAGGTAGGACCCTTTCTGCTGCACACTTGACAACCCTTTTAATGTTGCTACATTCAGCTAGTCCACAGGCAGTATCTGTACTTTTTTTTTTAAATAAAAAAATAGTAAAACTTAAAAAAATAAAATATATATATATATATATATATATATATATAAAAATAATAATAATAAATATATATATATATATATATATATATATATATATACATACATACACACACAGTATATATATATATATATATATATATATATATACACACACATATATAAATTTCCAATTAAAAAATGTTTAAAAAAAGAAAAATAATCTGAAACTTTGGTTTGTTCAGGTTAACTGCATCTACTATGCCACCTACCCCTGTTGCACACTACACTTACCCTGGCAAATGCCTCACAGTAAGTAGAGGGGCTTACTGTATTGCGAGTAGAGACTGCCCAGTCAGTTTAACTGTCAGTCCTGTGCTTGAGACTAGTGAGCAGAGTTTTAACCCCTTAAAGGAGTACACTGGTGGCAAAAAAAATGTAAATCAAAAATTGCCAGAAAGTTAAACAGATTTGTAAATAACTAGTTAACAATCTTAACCATTCCATACTTAGCTGCTATATGGTCCAAAGAAAGTTAAGTAGGTATTTTCAGTCTCACCATAAGGCTCTCTGCTGACACCTCTGTCCATATCAGGAACTGTCCAGAGCAGGAGCAAACCCCCATAGAAAACCTCTCCTGAAATGGAGTTTAACAACACAACTTAATAAAAATGACTAATTTTATTAATAAAATCACCATAAAAAAAATTCAAACTCAAAATCAATGATGAGATGTTCAGATCAGTGCTAGTATTTACAAAGGAGGCGCAAAATGAACATCAAATAATATATTACATACAATCACTACAAATAGTCCCCACAACATCACATGGGATCTCCCGATCTGACCCCCTTAGACTTTTATCTTTGGGGTCATCTGAAGGCAATTGTCTATGCTGTGAAGATACGAGATGTGCAGCACCTGAAACTACGGATACTGGAAGCCTGTGCTAGCATTTTTCCTGCGGTGTATATAGTAGTATATAGCAGTGTATACGGATACTGGAAGCCTGTGCTAACATTTCTCCTGCAGTGTTGCTATCAGTGTGTGAAGAGTGGGAGAAGAGGGTTGCATTGACAATCCAACACAATGAGCAGCACATTGAACACATTTTATAAGTGGTCAGAAACTTGTAAATAACTTATGAAAGAATAAAGTTACATTAAAACCAAGCAGATCATTGCTTTTCTTGTGAAATTCCCAGTAAGTTTGATGTGTCACATGACCCTCTTCCTATTGAAAAAACAAAAGTTGGATTCAAAATGGCCGACTTTAAAATGGCCGCCATGGTCACCACCCATCTTGAAAAATTTCCCCCCTCACATATACTAATGTGCCTCACATATACTAATGTGCCACAACCATTCCCATTTTATTAAGGTGTATCCATATAAATGGCCCACCCTGTAGATGACATCCCTCCTTGTTTCTAACAAATTCATATTCATTCATAAAGTATATACAAAAGCAAGAATTACTTTTATTTAAAAAGCCATAGAGAAATATTTATCTGTCTCCAGTATCAATTGTTTTGCTGGTTAAAGAAAACAAATTCTCAGATGAAAAAATACTGAAAGTCCACAAAAAAAATATTATTATAATAATTATTATTATTTTTTTTTAACAGTACCCAGTTTATATTGCGTGAAGTTGGTTTCAATAATCATACAATTGCTGGGAGGTGACATTTATTATAATAAAAAAACTGCATTGCGTTTAATCTTGTAGCCTAAGCCATGAACATTCCATGTACAGTGGGCCAAAAAAGTATTTAATCAGCCACCAATTGTGCAAGTTCTCCCGCTTAAAAAGATGAGAGAGGCCTGTAATTTCCATCATAGATATACCTCAACTATGAGAGACATGAGAAAAAAAATGCATAAAATCACATTGTCTGATTTTTTAAGTTTCTTTTTTGCCAATTATGGTGGAAAATAAGTATTTGGTCAGTAACAAACAAGCAAGATTTCTGGCTCTCACAGACCCGTAACTACTTCTTTAACCCCTTAACCCCTTAAGGACTCAGGGTTTTTCAGTTTTTGCACTTTTGTTTTTTCCACCTTACCTTTTAAAAATCATAACCCTTTCAATTTTCCACCTAAAAATCCATATGATGGATTATTTTTTGCGTTACCAATTCTACTTTGCAGTGACATTAGTCATTTTACCCAAAAATTCACTGCGAAACGGAAAAAAAAAAATCAATGTGTGACAAAATCAAAGAAAAAATGCTATTTTGTAACTTTTGGGGGCTTCCGTTTCTACGCAGTACATATTTCGGTAAAAATTACACATTATTCTGTAGGTCCATACGGTTAAAATGATACCCTACTTATATAGGTTTGATTTTGTCGTACTTCTGGAAAAAATCATAACTATATGCAAGAAAATTAATACGTTTAATAATGTTATCTTCTGACCCCTATAACTTTTTTATTTTTCCACGTACAGGGTGGTATGAGGACTAATTTTTTGCGCTGTGATCTGAAGTTTTTATCGGTATGATTTTTGTTTTGATCGGACTTTTTGATCACTTTTTATTCATTTTTTAATGGTATAAAAAGTGACCAAAAATACGCTTTTTTGGACTTTGGAATTTATTTGCGCGTACGCCATTGACCGTGCGGTTTAATTAATGATATATTTTTATAGTTCGGACATTTACGCACGCGGCTATACCACATATGTTTATTTTTTTTTTATTTACACTGTTTTATTTTTTTTATGGGAAAAGGGGAGTGATTCAAACTTTTATTAGGGAAGGGGTTAAATGACCTTTATTAACACTTTTTTTTTTGCAGTGTTATAGGTCCCATAGGGACCTATAACACTGCACACACTGATCTCCTATGCTGATCACTGGCGTGTATTAACACGCCTGTGATCAGTGTTATCGGCGCTTGACTGCTCCTAACTGGATCTCAGGCACGGAGCAGTCATTCGTCGATCGGACACCGAGGAGGCAGGTAAGGGCCCTCCCGGTGTCCTGTAAGCCGACTGAGCAGCCGGGATACTTTCACTTCAGACGCGGCGGTCAGCTTTGATCGCCGCGTCTGAAGGGTTAATACAGGGCATCACCGCGATCGGTGATGTCCTGTATTAGCCGCGGGTCCCGGCCGTTGATAGCCTCCGGGACCGACCCGATATGATGCGGGGACACATCGTGACCCCGCGGCATATCATGGGAGCCGGCGGAGGATGTAAATATACTTCCTGCGTCGTTAAGGAGCGAGCGTTTTTCCGTTTTTGCACTTTGTTTTTTTCCTCCCTACCTTTTAAACCTTTCATAACCCTTTAAATTTTGCACCTAAAAATCCATATGATGGCTTATTCTTTTGCGCCACCAATTCTACTTTGTACAGACATCAGTCATTTTACCCAAAAATCTACGGCGAAACGGAATATAAAATCATTGTACAACAAAATTGAAGAAAAAACACAATTTTGTAACTTTTGGGGGCTTCCGTTTCTACGCAGTGCATATTTCGGTAAATATTACACCTCTTTATTCTGTAGGTCCATACGATTAAAATGATACCCTACTTACCGTATATACTCAAGTATAAGCCGAGTTTTTCAGCACGATTTTTCGTGCTGAAAACGCCCCCCTCAGCTTATACTCGAGTGAACTCTCCGCCTGTCAATCCCTTCTCAGTGGTCTTCAACCTGCGGACCTCCAGAGGTTTCAAAACTACAACTCCCAGCATGCCCGGACAGCTGGGAGTTGTAGTTTTGCAACATCTGGAGGTCCGTAGGTTGAAGACCACTGATGAAGGGATTGACAGGCGGTGATGATGACGGGGGTTTGGATGATGACATGGGGGGGGGGGGGGATGATGTATTTCCCACCCTAGGATTATAACTTTTCCTGTGTTTTTGGGGTGAAATTAGGGGCCTCGGCTTATATTCGGGTCGGCTTATACTTGAGTATATACGGTATGTAGGTTTGATTTTGTCGTACTTCTGGAAAAAATAACTACATGCAGGAAAATGTATACGTTTAAAATTGTCATCTTCTGACCCCTATTACTTTTAAATTTTTCCGCGTACGGGGTGGTATGAGGGCTCGTTTTTTGTGCCATGATCTGAAGTTTTAGCGGTACCATTTTTGTATTGATCAGACTTTCTGATCGCTTTTTATAAATTTTTTCATGATATAAAAAAGACCAAAAATACGCTATTTTGAACTTTGTAATTTTTTGGCGCGTACGTCATTGACAGTGCGGTTTAATTAACTATATATTTTTATAATTCAGACACTTCCGCACGCAGCGATATCACATATGCTTATTTACACAGTTTTTTTTTATGAGAAAAGGGGGGGGGGGGGGTGATTCAAACTTTTATTAGGGAAGGGGTTAAATGATCGTTATTCCCTTTTTTTTTTGCAGTCTAATAGCTCCCATAGGGGTTATAAACACTGCACACACTGATCTTTTACATCGATCAATGATTCTGCCGCTTGACTGCTCACGTCTGGATCTTATGCACTGAGCAGTCATTCAGCGATTGGACAGTGAGGAGGAGGGTAGAAGACCCTCCTGCTGTCCTACAGCTGTTGGGGATGCCAACATTTCGCCCCATCAGTAACACACTACGCCGCCAGGGACTCAAATCATGCCAGTGCCAGATGTGTCCCCCTGCATAAGCCAGTACATGTCCAGGCCAGTCTGAAGTTTGCTAGAGAGCATCTGGATGATCCAGAAGAGGATTGGGAAAATGTCATATGGTCAGATGAAACCAACGTAGAATTTTTGCTAAAGACTCAACTCGTCGTATTTGGAGGAGAAAGAATGCTGAGTTGCATCCAAAGAACACCATACCTACTGTGAAGCATGGGGGTGGAAAAATCATGCTTTGGGGCTGTTTTTCAGCAAAGGGACCAGGGCGACTGATCCGTGTAAAAGAAAGAACGAATGGAGCCATGTATTGTGAGATTTTGATTTAAAACATCCTTCCATCAGCAAGGACATTGAAGATGAAACATGGCTGGGTCTTTCAGCATGACAATAATACCAAACACACCACCCAGGCAACAAAGGAGTGGCTTTGTAAGAAGCATTTCAAGGTCATGGAGTGGCCTAACCATTCTCCAGATCTCAACTTCATAGGAAACCTTTGGAGGGAGTTGAAAGTCTGTGTTGCCCAGCAACAGCCCCAAAACATCACTGCTCTAGAGGAACTCTGCATGGAGGAATGGGCCAAAATACCAGCAACAGTGTGTGAAAACCTTGTGACGACTTACAGAAAACATCTCTGTCTTGGCCAACAAAGGGTATATAACAAAGTATTGAGATGAACTTTTGTTATTGAGCAAATACTTATTTTCCACCATAATTTGCAAATAAATTCTTTAAATATCAGACAATGTGATTTTATGGATTTTATTTTCTCATTATGTCTCTTGTAGTTGAGGTATACCTATGATGAAAATTACAGGCCTCTCATCTTTTTAAGTGGGAGAACTTGCACAATTGGTGGCTGACTAAATACTTTTTTACCCCACTGTAAGTATACGCATGTTTTTCATTAGCTAATACCAGGGGTAGAGAACAAAAAAAAAAAAAAACCCTGGCTTGTTGGGATAAAGTACAGGGATGAAGGATGTAGTACCACAGATCACAACAAGTTTTTGCTATATCAATTCCTTTTTAGTGCAAGGAAGCTTTATGCAAGTGTCAACTTTGTCTCCTTGCAGGGGTAATCTGCAGTCATTGAAAAGTTACGAATCACATAAGCTGTTACAAACAAGGGGTGTCTTATATTCACTAGTGGCCTTTTCATATACCGTATTTATCGGCGTATAACACGCACTTTTTAGGCTAAAATTTTTAGCCTAAAGTCTGTGTGCGTGTTATACGCCGATACACCCCCAGGAAAGGCAGGGGGAGAGAGGCCGTCGCTGCCCGCTTCTCTCCCCCTGCCTTTCCTGGGGTCTAGAGCGCTGCTGTCGACCCTTTTCACCCCCTTTTCAACATGTTAAATTATAGATACGTTGATTGATTCAGAATATTCTGTAATTATGATGCTTGATGGGTACTCCAGTTACCAATGTGGGTACAATAGCAGTATTGTACCCAATACTGCAGCGGCGCCGACAGCCAGGGGGAGAGAAGGAGCAGCGGCACCCATTGCCGGCGCCGCTGCCCCCGTTGCCTCCCCCCATCCCCGGTGGCATAATTACCTGAGTCGGGTCCGCGCTGCTCCAGGCCTCCGTCGTGCGTCCCCGGCGTCATTGCTATGTGCTGAACGGCGCGGCGCATGACGTCAGAGCACCGCGCCGTGCATAGCAATGACGCCGGGGACGCACGACGGAGGCCTGGAGCAGCGCGGACCCGACTCAGGTAATTATGCCACCGGGGATGGGGGGAGGCAACGGGGCAGCGGCGCCGGCAATGGGTGCCGCTGCCCCTTCTCTCCCCCTGGCTGTCGGCGCAGCTTCTCTCCCCCTGGCTATCGGCGCCGGCACCGATAGTCAGGGGGACAGAACGGGCAGCGGCGCCGATAACCAGGGGGTGAAAAGGGCCGACAGCAGCGCTCTAGACCCCAGGAAAGGCAGGGGGAGAGAAGCGGGCAGCGACGGCCTCTCTCCCCCTGCCTTTCCTGGGGCTGTATCGGGGTATACACGCGCACACACGCACCCTCATTTTATCATGGATATTTGGGTAAAAAACTTTTTTTACCCAAATATCCTTGGTAAAATGAGGGTGCGTGTTATAGGCCGGTGTGTGGTATACCCCGATAAATACGGTAATTTTCCCCAGTTTAGCTAAGCACAATGTAGTGCATCGTCTTTTAGACCATACAGAAATACAGGGATGAAGTACCACAAGTCACAACAAGTATTTGCAAAATCTGTTCATCTCAAGTGTCAGGATGCTATATGCAAATATGATCATATGCCTTTCTGCAGGCACCAAATCCCAATTCAGCTCCTCCGGCAACAAAAAGTGATCCTCTGCAGCACATAGAAATTTACAGCAATGGAGGAGGTCAGGAAGGGGAGTAACCAGGCAGCAAAATCCTTCCACCAGCGACACCCATGCTCACCCCCACCTTGCATTTTCAGTGGCTGCAGGAGTTAGTCAGAAAAGTCAGAAGTAGTCAAAGTGGGGAAGTTCTGCAATTTGCGTAACTCCTATTCCCTATAATGGGAACTACACACATGGCCTAGTTCTGTGAGCTACACTATTTACATAACTCTAGGAGGCATACGCTAGCTTAAAAACTATAAGAGCGAGGTGGGACAACCCCTTTTATTTATGGCTCATTAGTCTAGAAATTAAGTACTAAAGTCTTGGCCAATAGGTTTCTCACTCTACAATCTTCTGTTCAATGCCTGTTAAGGGAAATCTGTCTCTAGTAACCGCTAGATCAAGACAGAACACAGAAAATGAAGGAGCGCTGACTCCTGCCGGTTGAAACCTTAGTGCGCGTGCGCTGTACTAGAGGCAGGGAGCGAGCGCTTGCTCTAGTAAGTCACACCGGGCCACACGCGCGTCCAGGATATCAGGGGCGCGTGTGCTGAGGACCTAGCGGTGATGTAGGGAGGATAGGTGTGGCGGGGGGTCTAGGGGGTGGGGGGGGGGGAATGCTGACCAGCAACCGAACATGATTTTCACCCAGATAAAGCAGCCAGAAGTGCAGCCAAAGTTATGGCTGCATTACATGTGTTCACAACAGTAAGCTCATGTGAGTAGTCTGGGGGGAGGGACACTGGTGACAGTTGCGCTTGAAGGGCAAAATAGGCTGTGTCCTTAAGGGGTAAAAACCATTCATGTTCTAAAATATATTTTGAAAGAACCGGCATGCTTTATTGTTAAAGATATAAAAAGCAACTAGTGAAACTGGACAAATAAAACGGATAACTTATCCTCTAAAATGAATTAGTCCTAAGAAAGTGCACAGTCTTTTCACTGCTGGGTTTTCTTACTGGCATTTATGATGTCCACATCTTTCACTCTACACAGGGCTACAGGACAGCCCCACAGCTTATTACAGAAAATTACCTGTAATTACAATAAGCTATTAGCAATTAGCTTTCAGTAGCCATTTCAGTAAGTAGTAGCTAAAAATAAGTGACAGCCCTGACCTCATGGTAGTAACAGATCAACGATAAATCCTCCTTCCACGGTACCCACATAAACTACATTTTGCAACAACAGTTATATTTTATATATTCTACACCACTATACTTGACCCCTTCAGGACGCAGGGTTTTGTTTTTTTGCATTTGAATTTTTTCCTCATCACCTTCTAAAATACATAACACTTTTAATTTTGCACCCAAAATTCCATATTATGGGTTATTTTTTGCGCCACCAATTCTACTTTTCAGTGACATTAGTCATTTTACCAAAATGTCCATGGCGAAGCAGAAAAATAATTAATTGTGCGACAAAATTGAAGAAAAAATGCAATTTTGTAACTTAACTCATTGGGGACGGATCCCATTATAACCCTTAAGACGGGAGCATTTTTTTGCAATTCTGACCACTGTCACTTTAAGCATTAATAACTCTGGGATGCTATTAATTTTCATTCTGATTCTGAGATTGTTTTTTCGTGACATATTCTACTTTATGTTAGTGGTAAATTTTTGTAGATACTTGCATAATTTCTTGGTGAAAAATTCCAAAATTTGATGAAAAAATTTAAAATTTAGCATTTTTATAACTTTGAAGCTCTCTGCTTGTAAGGAAAACAGACATTCCAAATAAATTATTTGCTGATTCACAAATACAATATGTCTACTTTATGTTTGCATCATAAAGTTTACATGTTTTTACTTTTGGAAGACATCAGAGGGCTTAAAAGTTCAGAAGCAATTTTCCAATTTTTCACAAAATGTTCTAAATCGGAATTTTTCAGGGACCAGTTCAGATTTGAAGTGGATTTGAAGGGCCTTCGTATTAGAAATACCCCATAAATGACCCCATTATAAAAACTGCACCCCCCAAAGTATTCAAAATGACATTCAGAAAGTGTGTTAGCCCTTTAGGTGTTTCACAGGAATAGCAGCAAATTGAAGGAGAAAATTCAAAATCTTCATTTTTTACACTTGCATGTTCTTGTAGACCCAGTTTTAGAAATTTTACAAGGGGTAATAGGAGAAAAATCCCCCCAAAATTTGTAACCCAATACCTCATATGTGTATGTCAAGTGTCCAGCGGGTGCAGTAGAGGGCTCAGAAGGGAAGGAGTGACAATGGGATTATGGAGAGTGAGTTTTTCTGAAATGGTTTTTGGGGGCATGTCACATTTATGGTGCCAGAGCAGCAAAAAAAAAAAAAAAAACACACATGGCACACTATTTTGGAAACTACACCCCTCAAGGCACGTAACAAGGGGTCCACTGAGCCTTAACACCCCACAGGTGATTGTCAACTTTTCGCTAAATTCTGATGTGTAAATGAAAAAAAAAAATTCTTCACTAAAGTGCAGTTTTTCCCCCAAAATTTACCATTTCTAAAAAGGGTAATGGGAGAAAAAAAAAAAAAAATTTGTAACGCAATTTCTCCCGATATGTGGCCCAAAACTGTTGCCTTGAAATACGACAGGGCTCTGAAGTGAGAGAGTGTCATGCGCAATTGAGGCCTAAATTAGGAATTTGCAGTAGGGGTGGACCCGGTTACAAGGATGGGGCTTGTCTCCACCAAAACCCTACAGCAGTGTTTCCCAAACAGGGTGCCTCCAGCTGTTGCAAGACTCCCAGCCTGCCAGGACAGTCAGTGGCTGTCCGGCAACACTGGGAGTTGTGGTTTTGCAACAGCTGGAGGTGCCGTTTAGGAAACACTGCCGTATGAGACGTTTTTCATTTTTATTGGGGGGGGAGGGGGCGACGTGTAAGGGGGTGTATATGTAGCGTTTTACTTTTTATTATTTGTTAGTGTAGTGTTTTTAGGGTACATTCACATGGGGGGGGGGGGTGCAAACCTTCAGCTGTGGCAAAATGACAACTCCCAGAATGCACTGACAGACCGTACATGCTGGGAGTTGTAGTTTTACAACAGCTGTAGGCACACCGGTGGCACACAGCTGTAGGCACACCGAGTTAGAAAACAGACTCTAGCTCAGGGATTCCAACCAATGTGCCTCCAGCTGTTGCAAGACTACAACTCCCAGCATGTACGGTCTGTCAGTGCACTCTGGGAGTTGTAGTTTTGCAACAGCTGGATGCACACTGGTTGGAATCACTGAGTTAGGAAACAGACTCTAGCTCAGTGTTTCCCAACCAGTGTGCCTACAGCTGTTGCAAAACTACAATTCCCAGCACGGCCAGAGAGTCAGGGATGCTGGGCGTGTAGTTCTGCAATATCTGGCCCTTCAGATGTTGCAGAACTACAAGTCCCAGCATGCCTAGACTGTCCAGGCATGCTGGGAGTTGTAGTTCTGCAACATCTGAAGGGCCAGATATTGCATAACTACATGCCCAGCATCCCTGACTGTCTGGCCGTGCTGGGAATTGTAGTTTTGCAACATCTGGAGGGCTACAGTTTGGAGACCATCATATAGTGGTCTCCAAACTGTGCCACTTTAGATGTTGCATAACTACAACTCCCAGCATGCCCAGACAGTCAGTGCATGCTGAAAGTTGTAGTTTTGCAACATCTGGAGGACCACAGTTGAGAGACTTAGTGGTCTCCAAACTGTGACCCTCCAGATGTTGCAAAACTACAACTCCCAGTATGCCCAGACAGCCTTTGGCTGAGCGGGCATGCTGGGAGTTGTAGTTTTGCAGATTTTAGAAGGCCACAGTGAAGATCACTTATCGCGATCTTCACTGCAGCCTTCTCCGCCGCACTTGCCGGCCGCCGCTCCTCCTGCTGCAGCCGCTGCTCGTGGATGCCACCTCCGCAGGTCCGGGTAAGCCAGACCATGCTCCCTCCTCGCCGCCCGTGTTTCCCCCGCTCTGCACCGACTTCGATTGGTGGGCAGAGCGGGGGGAAATTAACTCTTGCCCCCCATTGGTGGTCAGCCTGACCGACCAATGGCAGGGGATAAGAGGGGGTGGCAAAACTGCCACCTCGCTCCTATCCTTTAGGCTGGTCGAAGCTGTCTCTGGTGACCCGATTTGCCCGGATCTCGGCAAATCGCAGGTCTGAATTGACATGGTGACCCCACCGACATGGTGGGGTCTCAGGACCCCCTAGGCATTGCCACGGGATGCCTGCTGATAGATATCAGCAGTCATCCTGGTCCGATCACCGCCCGGCGAGATGCGGTGATCGGAAATACGGAGGGCGTATGGATACGCCCTCCATCCTTAAGTGACGGGACGCGAGGGCGTATGCATACGCCCTTTGTCCGCAAGGAGTTAAGGGCTTCCGTTTCTAGGCAGTGCATTTTTGGGTAAAAATGACATGTTATCTTTATTCTGTAGGTCATTACGGTTAAAATGGTACCCTACTTATATAGGTTTGATTTTGTATTACTTAAAAAAAAAAAATCATAACTACATGCAGGACAATGTATATGTTTAAAATTGTCATCGTCTGACCCCTATAACTTTTTTATTTTACCGCGTATGGGGCGGTATGAGGGCTCATTTTTGCGCCGTCATCTGAAGTTTTTATTAGTACAATTTTTATATTGATAGGACATTTTGATTGCTTTTTATACATTTTTTTATCATATAAAAAGTGCCCAAAAATACGCTATTTTGGACTTTTGAATTTTTTTGCACGTACGCCATTGACCGAGCGGTTTAATTAACAATATATTTTTATAGTTTGGACATTTCTGCATGCGGCGATACCACATATGTTTATTTTTATTTACACTTTTTTTTTTTGTTAATGGGAAAAGGGGGGTGATTCTTATTTTATTAGGGAAGGTGTTAAATGATCTTTATTAAATTTTTTTTTACACTTTTTTTTTGCAGTGTTATAGCCCCCTGGTGGCTATTTCACTGCACATACCGATCTCATACACAAATCATCGACGTGCATTGACATGGCAAAGATCAGTGTAATCGGCGGTCGATTGCTCAAGCCTGGATCTCAGGCTTGGAGCAATCAATTGCAGATCAGATGAGACGGAGGGAGGTGAGGGGACCTACGCTCGCGTTCTAGCTGATTGGGGCATCGCAATTTCACTGGGTTGGTCCCGATCAGCCCAATCGAGCTGCCGGGAAGCTTTTACTTTCATTTAAGGTGCTGCTATCAACATTGAACCCCGCGTCTAAAGGGCTAATAACGATCGGTGCCACACGCTCTTAGCCCAGGGTCCCGGCTGTCATTAGCCTCCGGGACTGACCTGGTGTGACCTCGCATTTTATGCTGGGACCGGGCGAAGGGCGTACAGGTACGTCCTGCGTCCTTAAGAGGTTAAAAAACAGCAGAAGAGATAAATATTTATGCATCAATTTTAACACGCAAAGTCAAAGTTTATACATACAGCTCATGATTAAGATACCCATCTTCTGGGCAGGCATATATTCTGGGCAGATCTGACAAGCTTAAAGGGGTAGTTCAGTTAAGTAAAATATGATTTATTTAATTCCCCCATGTAATGATAAATATAACTTCCTAAGCAAGTAATTAAAAGTAATGCTCCATTGCAGAGCTATATGAAGCACAAAATGTGCGAAATGCAGGAAAATGAGCCATCCTGTGTCCACTCTGTCTCGGCTTTCTTCCCCTAACTAACTCTGGCCCCCACCCTTGGAGACAGAGTCATGTGACTTCTATGCTGTCTGAGTCCATGTAGGCCACGCCCCCTTTGACTTTTTGGGAATGCTGGGAGTTGTAGTTTTGCAACAGATGGAGGCACCCATTTTGTGAATCACTGCTATATAGTACAGAAGATGGAAGCGGGATGGGAATGGTTGCTTAGTAACACTGAGGGTTGGGGTCAAAGAACTGGGGAAGAAAACGACAGTTAAGGGTAAGCAAGCACAGATCGGCAGCAAAGAATGCTGGGACCTGTAGTTTAGCCACTTAAGGACCAAGTGTTTTTCAGTTTTTGCAATTTCGTTTTTTTCTCCTTACATTTTAAAAATCGTAACTCTTTCAAATTTGCACCTAAAAAACCATATGATGGCTTTTTTTTGCACCACCAATTTTACTTTGTAATGACATCAGTCATTTTACCCAAAAATCTACAGAGAAACGAAAAAAAAAAAAATTATTGTGCGACAAAACTGAAGAAAAAAAATGACATTTTGTAAATTTTGGGGGCTTCCGTTTCTACGCAGTAAATTTTTCGTTAAAAAAGACACCTTATCTTTCTTCTGTAGGTCCACATGATTAAAATAATATCCTACTTATATAGGTTTGATTTTGTTGTACTTCTGGAAAAAATCATAACTGCATGCAGGAAAAATTATAAAGTTTAACATTGTCAGTTTTTGAGCGCGTTTCATAGATCGGGAGCCAGCCATGGATGTAAATATACATCCGTGGTCCTTAAGGGGTTAAAAAAGCATGTGGGGAAGGGAACAAGTAGGAGGGAAGAAAGGTGTTTTAGAGCCACGTACAGGAAATTTAATAGTTCACTGTAGAATAATAGATGCATGGTTAAAGGGAAACTGTCAGATTGCTCCCCCTGCACTAACCAGTGGTACTGGCTGATAGTGTGGGGGATGCTGATCAGTTTGATACCTACTGTGCCCGGATCCGCTCGGCCGATATCTTCGTTTTTCCCCTATAAGCTAATTAAATGGTAACTGGCACATGCGGCATTAACTGGCACTCTGACGTCACCGCCGCCCAGCTCATCAATATTCCTCCCCTCCCTCTTCTCCCCGCTCTGTAGTGAAGAGGGAGAGGCGGAGGGAGGGGAGGAATATTGATGGGCTGGGCAGCGCTGCGGCCGCTGACGTCAGAGTGCCAGTTACCCCGCCTGTGCCAGTTAGCACTTAATTAACATGTAGGGAAAAATGAACATATCGGATCCGAGCACAATAGGCATCAAACTGATCAGCGTCCCCCGCACAGCCAGTACTGCTGGTTAGTGCGGGGGGGAGCATGCTGCTCTGAGTTTTTTTTTATTCCGTTCATTGGATAACCCCTTAAACCCCTCAAAGGCACTGCCTCTTTTTACCTTAATGACCAAGCCCCATTTTTTAAAATCATGCATGTGTCTCTTTAAGTGATACTTGGACATGCTTTTACTGAGTGAAATGATTCTGGGACTGTTTTTCCGTGAAATATTGTACTTTATATTAGGGGCAAATTTTTGTTGAAACATGCAGCATTTTTTGCGAAAAAATCCAAAATATTGTGAAAAATTGGAAATTTAAAAAAAATATTTTTAGGCGTTCATTATGCAGTAAAAATGATGTTATCTTTATTCTGTGGGTTGGCAAAATTATGGCGATACACAAATTTATATAGCTTTTTATGTTCTTGTGTTTTATTGTACAAATAACATATATATATATATATATATATATATATATATATATATATATATATATATATATGAACCAGATACAGGCGCAGCACTCCAACAAAATAAGTGATTTAATATCTCATGTCAGCATTACAGGTACACGCAAAACTGGCTCTTATCCGTGTTTATCATGTGTTGACTGCAAATTCACGCTCAAGGGATCTTTTTTCACACATCCGGAGACTCAAGTTAAATATCCTTTAAAGTTTTATCTTACTTGTGATTCGACGTGGGTAATTTATGTTCTTACTTGCCCATGTAGTTTGGTCTATATTAATATTAATTTTTATATATAATATATTATATATAATAAATCTATATTAATAACCACAGATTCAGCATACGTAAACAACGGTTGGATCTTCCAGTGTCCAAACACTTCACTGAGTTTGGACACTTGGAAAAGACCTACACTTTATGGCTATCGACCATATTCTGAACCCTGTGAGAGGGGGTGATCGGTTAGCTCTTCTTAAAAAACGCGAACTGTGGTGGATACATAAGTTAAACTCATTACGTCCCCATGGTCTTAATGTAGACTTTAATACTATCTAAACATATGATCTATATATATAGGTGTAGGTTTTTCTCTATGTACTGTACCTCCTCCCTCTACATATGTGATGTGATACACAATTATGACTTTACAATAACTATAAAAAATGTCCTTTTTTTTTCTTTCAGAATTGGATATTTGAAGGAGGAGACTTCACCTGCTCCAACATTGCAAAAATGAACAGTTTTGGAATGTACTATCTATATGTTTGAAGAATTTCCATCTATGCTGTGTTGAACTGAATAAATGCTGTATGAGTGCAGTAGTGGTGTAGTAGTATCTGTACTGGGAATGGGAGACCTTGCTTGGGGGTTTTTCTTTATGATACTCTCTTGTAAGGACTGCTCTTTCTGCTATACTCTAAAAAAAATTTTATTTTTTATTTATATTTTTTTATTTATTTATTTTTATTTTTTATTATTATTTTTTTATTTTAGAATATATATTTCCCTCTTGAGATATGGTGTATTGATACATTGGGGTTAGCGCTGCTGGACAAGCGGGCGCACTTAATAAGAAGGTGGGGTGACCTTAGTGGGGTGGGGACTTGACGGTCCCTAACACAGGGGTCCCCCCTCTGATGGATAACATCCTGGCCCTTAACTGGGTCCAGTTTGGGAACCGTCCCTAGCTACACAAGTTTTTAGAACCCCTCTAAAATCACCATCACAATATCTACTGTATGATATACAGCTAAAATAAATAGGATTCCTCAAAACAATATTTATGTTTTCATTATTCATTTTTTTATTACGTATTTTTATTTTTCTATATATTTTTTTACATTTTTATTCTTATTTTGTCTATTTTGTCTATCTGTCTATCTTGTCTATTTTTAATTATTTTTCGTTATCCATACAATTTTATTAGTTTATATTTCTCTTCTCTATTATATTTTATTTACTCTTCTTTTGATTCTTCTTGTTCTTCTGCTAGTTTCATGGATTACTTCCCTCATCTGGGTCACTTATATCCACAGTGCTGATGCACTACACTCAATTCTGCATATTGTTCAGCAGGTTTGGTTCACTTAGGGTTAACATCTGCTCTCAGCATGTTTGACAGCCTGTGCTCTAGAGATCCTGAAACACTGCCTTGCACACAGTGTTGACAGTTGCCGGGACAACGGGTCATGTGACCAGACTGGTCTCATGACAGGGATCTTATATCTGGAAGTGCTTTCAGCCTCTCACGCAGGCGCAGTAACTAATTACCCACGCTTGCAGCACCATTACATGGATCAAGTGAATGCCTCCCCTTCATTGTTCAGTATGCATGTATTTCTATGAATCGTTTTGTATACACATGTGTTGCATATCTTCTTGTTATATGTAATTTAACTATGAATTGTATTTTTCAAGCTGTGTTTTTAATATTTTTACTATTACTCTGCACAGTATGCACTAGCGCACTTTATATACCAGTATGCACTATTTTCTACATGAATTTATATTTGCACTTATGTCGTTTTTATTCGATTTGTATTAATGATCACTTTATGAAATTGTTTGGCACTAATGATTTGTATGGGCATAAAAGCCCTCATAGGTTTGTGTATCACTATGCTTGAAAAAGGCTCCAGGAGGAGCTGAAACGTTGTAATGCTGACATGAGATATTAAATCACTTATTTTGTTGGAGTGCTGCGCCTGTATCTGGTTCTTATCTTGGATGGACTCTGATCAAGTCCTTTGGGACGCTGGCACCAATTTTTTGGTTGGACTGGATAAGTAGTGCTGCTTTATTTTGGGATTATATATATATATATATATATATATATATATATATATATTTTTTTTTAGATACTACATGGCTTTATTGGGAAAAGGCTATTTTATTTATTGAAAAACCTTTTATTTTTACACTTTTTACCTGGTACACCATGCTGCAGTACATCTGCAGCACAGTATAACTGCCAGTATTACCTGAAAGTTATGGCTGGACCTCAAAGGCTACTGTACTTGGCAGACAGGAGGCCATCAGCTGACCGCCTGCTGGGATGGAATCCATTAGTACCCCGTGATCACATCAGTTGGTTGCCGATGGGGACAGGGGAGCCCCCTCTCTTTGTTAATCCTACAGATATCGTGGTCAGTACCGTGGGGTTAACGCTGCAGAGACCAGCACAATCTTGCTCTCAGCAGCAGTGGAGGATAATTGGCAGTGATTGACTGCCGGGTCTTGCCACAATCTCCTGCAGGGCATAACACAGAGCCACAGATCAACAGGACGTTTGCATATGTCCTAATGCTGAAACATATAGGCAGATTGGATGCATGCATAAGTCCTATAGTTTATTTATTTTTTTATTATTATATAGTGCAGCATAGACTATTAATAGAGAATAATGTAGGGCTTTTTGTGTATGCCTTTTGCTTACCTCTGTTTGCCGATTTAGCATGCAAGGGGTACACCAGAAAAATCTGACTATCCCGACATTGCATTGTGAAAAGCCTATCTGTCGCAAAGAGGGAAGGCCAAAAAGGGACATGGTTTCACAACCCAACCTATTTACTATTGAATTCATAGAAAATCCTGTAAATAAATGGATGGAAATTTCCACCTAGGAATAGCTGGTCAGAAAAATTTCTCGACTTGTAAATCTGTGAATCCTCATAGTAATTAGAGTGAAATCCTGTAATCCTGAAACAACATTTCACACTAGTAAAACCCCACACTCTTCATAAATGAGGCCCAATGTGTAATTTTTACAAGATTGCTGCCCCCCGCCCCCAAGCATGGTGGAGCCGAAGCTGTATGCTCCCGCTCCACCATTCACTAACCTTTCACACACGCTGTGAGTACACAGCGTGTGAGCTGCGGGGACGCGATCCACTAAAGGCTGGCGCTAGGACGTCACATCATCGCGTCGGCGCCCGGAGATCACGTCCCCGCGGCCCGCATACTGTAAGTAAGAAGAGTATGCTCAGGGCCCAGGGGATTAGAGGAACAGAATATGTGCCACTGTTAGGGGCACTATATCGTACAGGAGGAGGGGAGAGGGGGATTTAAAAACTTGTGGAATATTTAATGAGGGGCTGCAGGGCAAAGCACAGGGGGCATTATATGTGAAGAGCACATGACAGGGGGGGGGGGGGGGCCCTGTGCTGTGCCCCTAACATATAATGCCCCCTGTGCTGTGCCCCTCACATATAATGGCCCCTGTGCTGTGCCCCACACATAAATTTTATGTGTGGGGCACAGCAGAGGGGGCATTGAATGTGAAGGGCACACCACAGGGGGCATTATATGTGTGGGGCACAGCACAGGGTGGCATTATATGATATAATGCCCCCTGTGCTGTGCCCCACACATATAATGCCCCCTGTGCTGTGCCCCACACATATAAATTATATGTGTGGGGCACAGCACAGGGGGCATTATATGTGAGGGGCACAGCACAGGGGGCATTATATGTGTGGGGCACAGCACTGGGGGGACATTATATGATATAATGCCCCCTGTTCTGTGCCCCACACATATTACGCCCCCTGTGCTGTGGCCCACACATATAATGCCCCCCCTGCTGTGCCCCACACATTTAATACCCCATCATGTGCCCCTCACATATAATGCCCCTTGTG
This sequence comes from Hyla sarda, assembly GCF_029499605.1. Taxonomy (NCBI): domain Eukaryota; kingdom Metazoa; phylum Chordata; class Amphibia; order Anura; family Hylidae; genus Hyla; species Hyla sarda. The sequence continues at coordinate 212,346,372 of NC_079191.1, forward strand.
CTGTTCCCCCTCACATATAATGCTCCTGTCATGTGCCCCAAACATATAATGCCCCCTGTACTGTGCCCCTCACATATAATGCATCTGTCATGTGCCCCAAACATATAATGCCCCCTGTGCTGTGCCCCTCACATATAATGCTCCTGTCATGTGCCCCAAACATATAATGCCCCCTGTGCTGTGCCCCTCACATATAATGCCCCCTGAGGTGAAGAAGGGCACAGCACAGGGGGCATTATATGTGAGGGGCGCACGACGGGAGCATTATATGTGAGGGGCAAAGAACGGGGGCATTATGTGAAGGGCACAGCACAGGGGGCATTATATGTGAGGGGCGCACGATGGGAGCATTATATGTGAGGGGCAAAGAACGGGGGCATTATATGTGAAGGGCACAGCACAGGGGGCATTATATGTGAGGGGCGCATGATGGGGGCATTATATGTGAGGGGCGCATGATGGGGGCATTATATATGAGGGTGCATGATCGGGGCATTATATGTGAGGTGGAAAGAACGGGGGCATTATATGTGAAGGGCACAACACAGGGGGCCATATATGTGAGGGGCAAATGACAGGAGCATTATATGTGAGGGGCACAGCACAGAGGGTATTATTGTTATGTGGGGGGAACAGGACGGGTCATAATTATTATATGTAGGGGCACAAGATGGGGCATTATTACTATATCTGAAGGCACAGAATGTTTTGCATTTCAGAAGTATAGTGTATATTATGAGGAATTTGTGGGGTGGTACATTTTTTAGGGGCCACAATACATTACAGTATTTTAATCAGAGGGTACACTGCACAGCAAATTATATTCAGAGAGTGCAGTGTGTGGTAGTATTAAATTTAGAGGGTGCAGTGTGTGGTAGTATTATATTCAGTGGGTACAGTGTGTGATAGTATTTTATTTAGAGGGCGCAGTGTGTGGTAGTATTATATTCAGAGGATCCGGTGTGTGGCGGTATTATATTCAGAGGGTAGAGTGTGTTATATATTCAGAGTGTGTACAGTGTGTCAGAATTATATTCAGAGGGTGTGCCAGTATTATATTCAAAGAATACAGTGTTTGGCAGTATTATAATAATTATTGTTTTCATATAGAGGATCAGAATGTGCTGACATAGTGAGGAGCCATCTGGGCATCAAGTTCTGCAGAGAGAAGATTTAGCTGGAACAAATCTTGGCGGTATGTACCAGCTGAATTAGATAAGGAAAGACTATAGAGAAGATGTCACCTGTAGTCACTGATATTATTGTGTATCTCCTCACTATAGAGAAGACATCCCCTCTAGTCACTGATATCGTGTATTCTCCTCACTATAGAGAAGACGTCACCTGTAGTCACTGATATCATTGTGTATTCTCCTCACTATAGAGAAGACATCACCTATAATCACTGATATCATTGTATATTCTCCTCACTATAGAGAAGATGTCATCGGTAGTCACTGATATCATTGTGTATTCTCCTCACTATAGAGAAAATGTCACCTGTAGTCACTGATATCATTGTGTATTCTCCTCACTATAGTGAAGATGTCACCTATAGTCACTGATATCATTGTGTATTCTCCTCACTAGAGAGAAGACGTCACCTGTAGTCACTGATATCATTGTGTATCTCCTCACTAAGACATCACCTGTAGTCACTGATATCATTGTGTATTCTCCTCACTACAGAGAAGACGTCACCTGTAGTCACTGATATCATTGTGTATTCTCCTCACTATAGTGAAGATGTCACCTATAGTCACTGATATCATTGTGTATCCTCCTCACTATGTCCGATCAGAGCTGGAATCACTTGTAACTTCTACAGTTATGATGGGTGGAACAACAACTCCCAGCATCCCCTTACCACTGCTTAGGTTATACTGGGAGCTGTAGTTTAAAAAAATGGTAAAAACTTCTTTACCACTTTCCCATTCTGTGGCAATTAGTATATTTGATTATTATTCTGACATATGAGCACGGCCTAAGAGTCTTAAACAAGGTTAGGACTGTATGATACATTTAATAATATTGTAAGTTCCATAGGCAACATCTTATTTTCTGTCCGCCAACACAAAATACTCTAATAGTGCCCCTCCCGAGAGTAGACTCTGGATCCACCCCTGGTGTTAAGTAGGAAGAAGGTGGACACTCGCAAGCCTGTGATCCCCGAGGATGAACAGCCAATATAGGTAAATAATAAGAAATCCCGCACACACAATTTAGTCTTGAATCTCCTTAGTATTTATTATTTAATTTAATACATGTGTATTTCAAAGCTGCGACTGGCAGGACGCGTTTCAGCAATGTGCCGTTTTTATGCAGTTTGAAAATGGCACATAGCTGAAACACGTCCTGCGTGAAATATGTTTTATGTATGAATAAATAGTAAGGACATTCAAGACTAAATTCTCAGTGCCAGGATTTCTTTTTATTAACCTGTGTCAGCAGAGAGCACTGTGGTCAGACTGGAAAGAACTACACGACTCTCTCTGGAGCACTGTAGCTGATAAATACTGGAAGGCTTTAGATTTTTAAATAGAAGCAATTTACAAATCTGTCTAACTCTGAAAACATTTGTTTTCCAGCAGAGTACCCCTTTAAGGGAAATCCAGCTGGCTTAGGACTTGCTAGATTCATTAAAAGTGCACACCTCTTAATAAATCAGGCACATAAGTAACTGTGCGCTACAACTAGGGATGTCCCGATACCTGTACTGGTATCGGGGCTGATACTAGCTATTTGCATGGTATCGGGGACTCGTTTAATGTCCCCGATACCATGCCCGATACCTGCTGCCGCTCCACTGTCCCGTTCTTCCGTCCTCCGGGCCGCATCATGTTGTCCTATGGAGGAGCATGTGACATATACGTCACTCCGCCTCCTCCCCTGCGCCCGACGTAACACTACGGAGGAAGCGGAGTGACGTATATGTCACATGCTCCTCCATAGGACAACATGATGCGGACCGGGTGGACGGAAGAACGGGACAGTGGAGCGTCAGCACCCGACAAAGGAGGTGAGCTGCCTGCAAGGAGGGGGGCTTCTACTAATGTCTACCGGGGGCCCTGCTGCTGTTTAAACGGGGGGGCCCTGCTGCCGTCTAAAGGGGGGGCCCTGCTGCCGTCTAAAGGGGGGGGGCCCTGCTGCCGTCTAAAGGGGGGGGGGGCCTTGCTGCTGTCTAAAGGCGGGGCCCTGCTGCTGTCTAAAGGGGGGGACCTGCTGCTGTCTAAAGGGGGGGGGCCTGCTGCTGTCTAAAGGAGGGGGCCTGCTGCTGTTTAAAGGGGGGCCCTGCTGCTGTTTAAAGGGGGGCCCACTGTCTAAAGGGGCGCTGTGGTCTACAGGGGGGGCTGCTACTTATGTCTACAGGGGGGCTGCTGCTAATGTCTAAAAGGGGGATACTACCTACTATTACAGACAATCTTACTGCAGAGTCACCTGCACTAACTTGAATTTATAGGTAGATCGTGCAGGTGACCCGGTTTCTGCCGCTGCTCACCATGTGAACATCGGTCTCGCCGCCAATGCAAATACCCTGTTGTGTTCAATGGAGAAGAGAGAAATCTTGGCTCATATTACAGCAACCGCCTCCATTGTACACAACAAGGACCCACATATCCGCACGGTAAACAGCGCCAGAAACCGGGTTACCCTGGGGTCAGATTCCCTTTAAAATATAAGTACTCGTACTTGGTATTGGCGAGTACTAGAATTAAAGTATCGGTACTCGTACTCGGTCTTAAAAAAATGGTATCGGGACATCCCTAGCTACAACCTCACTCTAGTGTAAACTGTAGTAAATCTAGAATGCATGTGAGGCCATGCCCCATTTCACCTTTCCTCTAAGCAACACCCACTTTGTAAGTGTGCCATAAAATTGGAAAAACTAAAAATTCTTGCACAAACCGGTGCTGGCTGCCGTCTCTTTCACAGTGAAAGAGACTAAGCTTCACTGGCTTAGTCTCCAACCTTAGGTTGGGTTCTCACTGCAATTATGCAGTACATCACAGGTATCTGTCAGCATCCTGCCAAGAAAGAAATGCCAACATATACTGTGGCATACTGTAGCAGACCCCTATTCATTTCAACGGCTCAAACATAGTCACAGACCACGTTTGGGCCGCTTTCTGCTGGTATAGTATATGGTAATATAAAGGAGTTCTGTAGTGAAAGATAACTTATCCCCAAAGGATAGGGGATAAGTTATAGATCGCGGGGGGTCCGACCGCTAGGACCTCCTACGATTTTCTAAACAGTGCCCCAGCATTCTGCTGGAAGGGGGAGTGTCAACCCCCGGATGGAGCGGCAGCTGACATGCCCCCTCCATGTATCCCATAGAGATACTTGGAGGGGGCGTGTCAGCCGCAGCTTCCTGCGGGGGTTGGAACTGTGGCTTCAGGAGATTTTGGGAGGTCCCAGTGGTCGAACCAACTGTGATCTATAACTTATCCCCTATCTTTAGGGGGGGAAAGCTATTTTTCACTGCACTATACCTTTAACAGGACTCAAAAGTGCGGTCTGTGCTTTTAAGTCTCGTTTAAAGGGGTGCTCCGCCCCTAAACATCTTATCCCCTATCCAAATGATAGGGGATAAGATGTCTGCTCGCAGAGGTTCACCCTTATCTCCTCTCTCATGAACAACATCTAAGCTAATTCATGACCAGATCAAAAGCAAACTTTCCTCTGCATTAGGCATAGAAAGCCATGACATATTTAAATACATCCTTGACAAATTACAAATACATTGTACATGCATAAGAAAATATAGTCTGATGCCACGGCATTTGTATAGGAGCCAATGGATGACATAAGCCACTATATTGTATAGAGTGGCACATGTTGATCTGCACATTTGCAATATTTATTGGGATGAAACATTGGTTTATACCAAATGTAGCCCATGAATGTGAAATTAGCCTAAGGTGAATAGAGCACAACCTGTAACTTTTATAATATTCTTAAACTAGAGCAAGTTACCTTTGTTTGAAGAATGAAGTTTTCCTGTTTTAGTTCTTTGATTTCTTTCTCATAATTTATTTTCATCTGTTCTATTTCCTGCTTGAATTCCTGCTCCCTGATTACAGAGTCTTCTTTGAAATGGACTGTCTTCACATGTCCTGCATTTAACTTCTCTTCAACATTCTGAAGTCTTTGAAGGATGGTCAGATCATTGCCACACACATCTGAATAATGGATTTCTGAGCCTTTGTACCTTTCACAGGTTGTTTCATTTGTACCAACAGGAACAGTCAACTGCATATTTTAAAACAATGATTTTAGGTTAAAGAAAAGCAGTATATATTTTGCTTTGCAAGTCCAAATAGCCACCAAATAGTTGTGCAGCATGCACGATCTATGCAGTAAGCGCAGGAGCTGTGTTCACTTCATAGACTACAGGGCCCAGCCTGGGTCCCGGGGACCTGCAGCTATTGGTGGACATTAGTGATCCTGCTGATTTCTGCCATTCTGTCAGTACTGATCACGGCATCTGTAGTGTTAGGGGTGCTTGCACAAAATCATCGGACCACCAGCAGCACAATGGCAGGGGGTCTGATGAGTCAAGATGGTGGCCGGAGCTTCTCTCACTTGCTCCTCTGCACAATGATGAGTGAGGTCCTCAAAGCAATGTCACTTGTCAATGTGCAGCGCACAGTGACCACTCAGGACGCTGCCGGAGCCTGAAAGAGCACGGTCCCAAGAACATGTAACTATAAAGTCGGGGATGGGGAGGGAATCGGGCAGCGGGACTCTGGCCCTGCAGAAGCCGCTGCAGTTCAATGATTTAAAGTGGCCACATTAAATCATTGAACTGCAGAGGCTTCTGCGGGGCCATAAACGGTTTATCGGCATATAACACGCAGATAGACTTTAGGCTAAAAAATTTTGCCTAAAAAAGTTACATGGTGATAAATACGGTAGCTGCTGTCCTTTAATTTGGTTAACAAAAATAAAATAAATGAATGTAAAATAATTTTTATGGTTTCTATATAGTTGAAATCAATGTAATTTAAAGAAGCTAGTTGTCTTAAAGTAGTGAATAAAATATATAGTGAGGTATTGCTTGTTAGAATTATCTCTAATGATTCATAAAATTGATGTCAATTACATCTGGAGTCCTTGTAGCAACCCAGATGCATACATACAAAATGTAAAAGGTAAAACATACAAATACAAAAACATAAAAATAACATATATAATGTAAGATATAATGCCAACCTCAAAATGTATTTTGATTGTGACCATAAAATAAAAACACAGATTGTGTTCCTAATATAGAGTAAATGAATATGGTGCTGTGCCCCATTTGATTCTTTGATATCACTTGATGTCTCCTGTGGAGAGAATAAATGTTGTACTGCCATTGCAGAAAGGTAACATCTCTGTATTGTTTCTTTTGAAGCAGACATACTATGTAGATACTTGTTGGGAGAGAGATATTCTTATGGAGAAAAAAAAGTTATCGCTCCTGTGACTAGAGAAGTTGAGTAATGCACCACTTACCAAATCACCACACATGCTGAGCTCCAAGGTGTTCCTATGTAGTGTTTGCTCTGTTCAAGCAATAGTGTGTGGTCGAAGCCAACTGCACGGGCGAGCTAGAAAAGGCAGAAATTCAACAGAAGAAGTTTGTGCGTGGCTGCTGCTTGCCAGGAGGCCAACCACAAGGAAGACACAGAGAGAGTAGGGAGATGGAATGCAGAATGACAAGAGATGGATAGCAATGTAAGCAGGTAGTATTGCAGTGTCCTTGTGGTGGTGATGGTTCCAGAGTGTGCACTCTCAGGGAACAGGTATAAATGATAATGATGATAATGACTGTTTTAGTTAAGTGCCGTGGTGGTGGTGGTGGTCAATTAATTAGGCTAGACACGTTTCAAAGGTGCCTGAGCTTTTTCAATAGCTTTATAGATTCTGTGTAAAACTATGTTATCGATAAATCCAGGCTTGATTGGAATTGGATCCTGAACTGGTAGTACATTATGATCAAATGGATTAAAATATATTTTATACAAAAATAAATTGTACTTTTTATGAAAAAAGGAGATTTTTTGTACTCACCGTAAAATCTCTTTCTCATCGCTTTCATTGGGGGACACCTATACTGATGGTATATGCTCTTGCCACTAGGAGGCGCTGACACTAGGAAAAAAAGTTGCCTCCTCCCTGGCAGGATATACCCGCCCACTGGAAATGAGGTTATCAGTTTTGTCACAAAGCAGTAGGAGAAGCCAACAAAGAAATAGGTCCGACGGACCCTAGAAAAGAATCCTGGTTAAAAAAAAAAACAAAAAAACAATAACAGGAAAAGAATATCCGGACAAAAAATGAAGAAATGGGTGTGTGTGGTGTCCCCCCAATGAATGCTATGAGAAAGAAATTTTACGGTGAGTACAAAAAAAAAAATCTCCTTTTCTCGATCGCTCTTCATTGGGGGACACCTATACCGATGGGATATACGAAAGCAGTCCCCTAGGGTGGGAATAACAACCACTAGGGAAAGGGAATCAGTCCCGAGAGCGAACACACTTGCCCTTAAGGCCTGCGGACGACATCCCAGGCCAGAAAAAAACGAGGCCTAGAAACAGAGCTCCCGGAAAAATACCCCAGCCATGGAGATGGACTTGGCCACCAAAGGAGGGGACCGTCCTTCGCAGAGACTCTAAACCTACAGTCCTCAGAGAGACCAAAAAAAGTTGACTGGGAAGCCAGAGGAGTCGGAACCATCCCAGAAGGAGGTAGGAAATCAACTCTAAGGAACACAGAACCAGACAGAGAGCACAACAAAAGAAAAAGAGACGGAAACAGACTCTAGAGAGGCCTGGTGCGGAAAATCGAAGATCTGAACATATGCAGACCCAAAACCCCTATCCAGGAGCCCGCCGTGAGCACCTGGGAGGTGAAATAGCTGTCACAACTGAAATCCGGGTGACCGGAACGCCCTCCATTTCGAGAGAACATGGACCCCGAAGGAGAAGACCCTGAAAAGAAGTATCCCGAACACAAGAGCGGCCGAGATGGGAATTGGAGTCTCCCGAGTCTCCCAGAAGACTTACAGGAAACCCAACATCCACGAAACACTGGTAACACAGGTAACTCTAGAAAACTGTGGAGTCAGTGTAGTGCTACTGACACCGTCAAGGGAAGGAAGAACACACCCTACAAAGGAGATTGTGCTGAGGGGGGAGGAGAGCAATGGCAGGACCCAAACGACAGTCGGAGGCTAGACCAGCCGTCGCCGAGCCACACATGATAGCAGAAACCCCTCCGACAGAGGGGAGTGCCAAGGTTGAAACATAGAAACAAAGAATATGTCGGCAGATAAGAACCATTTGGCCCATCTAGTCTGCCCAATAATCTAAATCCTATCAATAGTCCCTGGCCCTATCTTATATGAAGGATAGCCTTATGCTAATCCCATGCATGTTTTAACTCCTTCGCTGTATTTCCAGCGACCACTTCTGCAGGAAGGCTATTCCATGCATCCACTACTATCTCAGTAAAGTAATACTACCTGATATTACTTGCCTGAGCAGCAGTAGATAACCAAGAAAAAGGAAGAGAGCCAGGCTGCAATAGTGGGCAGTAAGCACACAGGCAGAGACAGTGAAAAGCTCTACTGAATGCTCTAAGCTAAAAACAAGGGCCCAGCCAGATATCCCTCCTATAAAGTGGGAAGAGAAAGAAATGACTTCATCTCGGTAGTAGAATGCGACCAGCGAAATAGTCCCCCTAGTGAAGGGGAACACAAGGGGTGGTGGAGATGAAACTCAGGCACTGACCATGCCAACCCCACCTTATCAAAGTGCACCAGGCACTGTAGGAGCAGGGACAAGCCGCCCGGGGCAACGGACGAAGTACTGGGTGGACAAAGCACCCAGGAACTCTGCGAGAACATATAGGGGATCCAGTTTGTGTTCCCAGAGGGAACCCCAGTCAGATGGGCACCAACTGAGCCAGTCTAGTCATGTGTAAGGCAACCAAGCAGGCTCCTGAGCCACCCTGCACAGGAATCCAGGAAGATACCTGGAGGCATAAGGGGGAGGGGTTGCTGAACAGCCTGTGACGCCCCACCAGGCTCCATGCCAGAACAGACCTGTGGAAACAAGATTACAGGAAGGTGCGAAGCACACCCCACCAACAGAAGGAAAGGTGGGCTATTCACGTTCCGAGGGAGCTAACATACGTAGGGAAAAGAGCAGTGGAATCCTGGTTCCACGAAGAAGCGGTGCTTGGTAGCGCTCGTTTCCAGCGAGAGACGAAAGATTGTAGTCTACGAACTCGGGTAGGGCATAAAGAAAAAAGTCTTTATTCGCACATGTAGTAACACAAGGGATAACGCGTTTCGAGGGGCGGAGACCCCCTCTTCGTCAGATCCAATTGGATCTGACGAAGAGGGGGTCTCCGCCCCTCGAAACGCGTTATCCCTTGTGTTACTACATGTGCGAATAAAGACTTTTTTCTTTATGCCCTACCCGAGTTCGTAGACTACAATCTTTCGTCTCTCGCTGGAAACGAGCGCTACCAAGCACCGCTTCTTCGTGGAACCAGGATTCCACTGCTCTTTTCCCTATACCAGACGTCCAGGACCAGTTCCCGAGACGAACGGGTGCCCAGCAGCTCTTCCACCATTACCTCCCAGGGATCTGGGGAATAAGCCTTCAACAGTGTGAGCGCACCAGTCTTTGTTCACCTGTGTATCTCCTATACATACAGAATCATGGCACATTAGTGCGCTCTCCTCTCTGTTTCTTTTTTTGCATATACTTGAGAACATATGTAGGGACACACACATTGATACCTTTTGATAGTAGTGAGGAGCAAAGATTGCAGACACGACAGGAATCGCAGACATCCAAGTCCGCAGTATGAAAGACAGGCTCAGCACCCAATGGTATGTCACAACCGTGTCACAACCATACCCCTAGCAGACTAATGTGGCACTCTTAGAAAGGGGTACAGAGTGCTGCAGTTGCGGTGAAAAGCCATGGAACCTGTAGGAAACCTCCACACCCCATTTCCTAATGGTGCCCGTCACAAGGACTGCTGTGGCAGATTCAAAAGATGAAGGAGATATGTGGGGCAGGAAACATGCAGAGACAGTCTGAATGGTATAACTGGTTCAATGAACCCACAGAGACACACTTTGTGGAACTTCACATGGAAAGTGAGTAACCAGGATGCAGTGACGGGAGCGACAGGAAAGGGGGAGGTGACTTGGTCTATTAGAAACCCTGCAGACATTGTCTGGCTCTATGGCATAGGGACCATGGCCACACCTGATCCCACAATCAGAACCACACATTGAAAGTGGGTTACCAGCCTTCAGCCGTGAGAACGGCAGACATGCAGAGAGGGACCTGGTAAAGCAGGGAACCCTGCGAACCAGTATGTGGTGCATTGTATAGGGTACATGGAGCAACATGCGTTGACTCACTCCGAACTACACCTCGTAAGTGGGATACCTGAACTTCCATTCACGAAGTGGGAAGTGTATGGTAGTTGACCCGATGTAGAAGTAAATCATAGCTAACTGGATTCCTGTACCAGAACGCAGCCGATCCGATGGGCGACCTGGTGGTGCCGGAGACCATGCAGACGAAGTCTGGCTGATTGGATGAAGGTTCCTGCAAGTGCACAGGGATGATGCCAGAGTCCTCCCACGCAGAAAGGTATGGGAAAACACTGCCAAGCACAAGGCAGTCCAGTGGATAGAATCCCCGTCACCCTGGAAGATCAGGGGAGGTTGAGGAGCCCTGGATTGCATCTCTGTCACTCTGAAAAGGGTCGATAGGACACACAGGGTAACTTCTTCGGACACCGTGCCATAGCAGTGGGACCGTAACTCCTGAAGGGCGACCTAGAGGTGTAGGAGACCATGAAGACCACTGTCCAGCTTACTGGCACAGGGTGCCCTTGTACCTATAACGACACCCTTCTGGACTCCTCCCATTAGAAGGGGTACTGAAACTCCAGCCAAGCACGTGGCAGCCCCATGATGGGAGACCGGTGGCGGCAGACAACAATCTGGCTTATCAAAAGAGAACACCCCCAGGCGCTGGTGCCCTATTGTCGCATATGGAGGGGCGGGGAGACCTGGGGCCATGAATAGTGCTCCCAGCAACCCAGGAAGATCAGGGGAGGCTAAGGAGCCATGGATTGTATCCCAGTCGCCCTGCACAAAATCCATTGTACACGCCGGGTCACTCCTTCAGACACCACTTTTTAGCAGTGGGGAGCTGTAATTCCAGCAGCCATGTGATGAGTGACTGGCAGCAGAGGAAACAATGCAGACCACTGCCTGTGGTGTTGGGTCCAGCCCATGTCCAAGTAGGAACCCGTGCTTGAAAAGCTCGCACTAGAGATGGGGATCCAGCACACTAGCCACAGATTCCTAAGACCTGTGGGAGAAAATTGATACCACTGCGGTTTCCCAGCACCTTCCCGGGAATAAGACCACAAAGCGGATACTTGATGTCTAAAGACACACGAGAACGAAAGGCCATCAGCTAAGGTCAAGGATGCAGATGCGCCCTGGGGAGGGGTCTGGAATGCGGCTATGGGCGCGGAAGACATGTCATGGCAGAAATGCCATGCACAATATCCCTGAGTTGGCGAACAGACCTTTGCCTCTTTAGGTGATAAAACAGGGTAGCAGTATCAAATATTAAAGCGGACCCAAAAAATAACATTTAATATATGGTCCCCAGACCAGAAACCCAGCAAGATTTGGGGGGGGGGGTCTGGGGGTTGAGGATTGCTGCAGATGGGGCTGCCGGTAGCGTGCCCAGGAGGCCACAAGGTTAGCCAAGCACAGCCATATGTAATGGCAGCTGGGAAGTCAGCGCTGGGGAAAAGGGACCTCAGGATGGAGAAACTCTAGCGGAGTACAGAACGAGAGGGGAAGAAGGGGGGGAGGGGAAGAAGGGGGGGGGAGGATGTTAGACATACTCACCAACAGACTCCATCTTCTCATACTCAACCAGGCGTCTTCAACCAGCTTATGGTCAGGCTGCATCATACCAGGCTAAGATAGCGGGGTGAGCAGGGGCAGTGGGGGACCCGGACCCAGGATACAACCTCCAGGCACTGGCCATTGGCGAGAAGGGGTTGGCAGTACATACTCTATGTCTGTGCCCCTTTGTCGCATATGGGGGGGGGGGGGGGGGGAACAGGTAGCGCCATGTTCCTGAACCCACACCTGAAAAAGGAAAACAAATACAAAAAAACTAAAAACTAAACAGCCTTTACTTGAAAATAATAATCTTGCCTCCTACTGACACTAGCTAAAACTGATTACCTCACTTCAGTGGGTGGTTATATCCTTCCAGGGAGGAGCAGACTTTTCCTAGTGTCAGCGCCTCCTTGTGGCAAGAGCATATACCATCAGTATAGGTGTCCCCCAATGAAGAGCAACCAAGAAAAGTTGTAATTGTACCTAAAACACATATAGCGAGAGGAAAAGAAAGGGTGAATATATACATATATATTAACCTGTTAAGGACTAAGGGCATACAGGTATTCCCTAGAGTCCTGGTACTTAAATAGGCACTGTCAGATATAAAAACTTTTGATTTGTTGTAAAGCATGCAAAAGCAATAGGTTTTGCAATTGCTTTCATTAGAAAATTTTCAGTATTTCATACTGAAAAAGCCAGTCAAACAACTGCCCCCCTGCCTTCTGGAATGCATTCAGTCCTGCTCTGTACACTGCTTTGTTTTGGAGGGGGAGGGGCTGTACACACTGCAGACTCATGTGAAGAGAAGGGGAGGGGCAGGAAGACTGCTGCCGGGCTCTCACTGATGTCTGCTGTGTGAGAGAGGCAGAAACACATTGCATTGCAGACAAAAAAGTAAGTGTCCCTGCATGTATGTGTGTGTGGATATGTGTGTATGTGTATATATGAGTGTGTCTATCTAATGTGTATGTGTAAGAATATATGAAGCCAGTGTGTGTGTGTGTGTGTGTGTGTGTGTGTGTGTGTGTGTGTGTGTATAATAAAGGGGGACTACAATCATATACCTCCAGCTGTTGCAAAACTAAAACTCCCAGCATGCCTGCACAGCCAAATGATGTGTGGGCATGCTGGGAGCTGTAGTTTTGCAACAGCTGGAGGCACCCTGTTTGGGAAGCACTGGACTGAGGAGAGGGAGGGGGAGGAGGGGGAGTGGTTATCACAGTGAGTACCCGCCCCCCTGCTTCTGGTGGACAAAATTAAGGTATTTCAGAAATAAAGCTAATTCTGAGAGCAAATTCTGTAGGTCATAGACACATAAAGAAGTACATGTACATTATCAGGATGAGATACTGAGCAAAATATAATAGTTTTTATGCTTTAAGGACCAAGGCTTGTATGCCCTGGTTCTGGTACCGGGGTTTGAAGTGTGCTCACGAGCTTCTATCAGCAGCCAGAACCCACGTTGACCAAAGTTGATTGGGGCATCTAAATGCAGGGGTTAAGGAGTACCTATCATGAACTCATCTGTCTCTAATCCCCCCCCCCGCCATTTTTCCCTGACTAATCCTACTTTTTTTTTTTCTAAAACCCCTTTTCCTACCTTTATCAATACCTTGTTTGTTGCTCCCTTTGCTGCCATCTGTGAGAGAGGAAGGGGGAGTGACCCAGCAGGCGTGACGTCAGCTGAATCCTGGCTGGGCTCACTTACGCGCTTTTTCTGCGGCGGGCTTGTAATGAGGGGCACTGCGATCCTGCTTGTAATCAGTTAATGGGGAGGGGGGAGTTGTACTGTGCGCTGCGATCCTACGGCACAGGCAGGCACAGCAGCCGTCCTGCCTGCCGTGCACAGCGCTGCGATCTCCAGCACTGTGATCCTGCTTGTAATACCTGGGCTGCGATCTCCTACACTGCTGTCCTGCTTGTAATACCCGGGGGGGGGGGGGGGGGGAGGGGGGGTACACTCCGCCCCTAATACTGTTTATCCCCTTTCCAAAGGATAGGGGATAAGATATCTGATCGTGGGGACTCCCGCAATGTCATTGCGCACCAACCTTTGTGAGCTCTCCACAGCGCTGGAGTCTCCAAATGTGTAGCATGACGACCACGGGGGCCGGAGTATCGTGACATCACGACTCCGCCCCCATGTGACGTCACGCCCCCTCAATGCGAGTCTATGGGAGGGGGCGTGGTGGCATCGTCCTTAAGGGATTAAAGGGCTACTCCGGTGAAAAACATTTTTTTTTTTTTTATCAACTGGTGCCAGGAAGTTAAACAGATTTGTAAATTACTTCTATTAAAAAATCTTTACCTTTCCAGTACTTATTACCAGCTGCATGCTACAGAGGAAATTATTTTCTTTTTGAATTTCATTTTTGTTTTGTTTACAGTGCTGTCTGCTGACACCTGATGCCGGTATCAGGAACTGTCCAGAGCAGGAGAAAATCCCCATAGCAAACCTCCTGATCTGGACAGTTCCTGACACAGACAGAGGTATCAGCAGAGAGCACTGTGGACAAGACAAAAAAGAAATTCAAAAAGAAAATAATTTCCTCTGTAACATACAGCTGCTAATAAGTACTGAAAGGATTGAGATTTTTTTAATAGAAGTAATTTACAAATCTGTTTAACTTTCTGGCTCCAGTTCATTTAAAAAAAAAAGTTTTCCACCGGAGTACCCCTTTAAGGGACTGAAAAAATAATATCCATAAATAGTAACACGCATGGTGAAATAGATATTAATTTGTAGCCATAGTGTTGGTTTTGACAGAAACACATTAACATGTGTTGGAATATATATGTATTTATGGTCAGGGCCTTTCAGTGCGTATGGAACGTACGCCTACCCAACCTAACATACCATGATAACTATAACCCTATTTCCTATCCTGTAACAAGAATACCGGACATAACCTACCTTATCTAATCTGCGGCAGAGGTGTGCCCGTGCCGCCGTCGGGGGGTACACCTTAAGTGGGCAAAAAACAGCATGCCTAGGGGAGTGGTATAATATGCCCTTGTGATACCAGAGCCTGAGCTGCCAACCCAGCCTTCAGGCCATGTTCCCAACCCCCTCAGCGAGTATCCAATATTACTGCGGACATCCCTATAATGACACCTACCTCACCAGAAGCCCTAGCTACCATCTAGACACCATGTGCATATTCGCCACCTGAACTTGCTGAATGGACTGACCAACTCGCTCCCTATCCTACTGTACCACATGACCCACTATCCGTAAACCTAGTATGTAGTTTCCAGGATGATGGCCAAAACCTGACAACCGTAGGGAGCCCTAAAAAGAAACCCAAGTGTCATGAGACACAGAACATTACAGATATATACTGCCGATACCACGAACTATTCCCTAAATCAACGACCCTAACTATGGGAGAAAACGACTAACTGAACCATGTTAACATTTTCCTGCTGCTACTGCTCGGGAAAACGTGCCCGAAACAATTGCCCAAATGATGTATTCCCCTGCAGACGTGGCAGGAAGTGAGAATATCCGTAACCTGTAAACGTAACCTGATTCAAAATGGTTGATAATGCGCCTATGTGCCTGATGCAAATGACCATAACGTGTAAGATCCGTGCACTGTGGTTACCATGAAAGTAAGCACTATGCCTAGCACGTAGTGTCATACCCGCAACAATGACGTAAGCGTATGACTACTGTATGCAAAGTAAGATAGCTTGACGTAGAACCTATAACGATGGTATGTTAACGTAACCTGACCTATTCATGAACGTAGAATCAGGACTAAGTAACCTGCTTAAAATAACGTACGTGTACGGAGACCTTTACTGGGTACCCGAAACAAAAGGGCAGATAAGCATCGCGTCATGCAAGTAGTAACTTATTCGTAGAATGCTCGAACTTACGTAGCGCATGTGCCGTAGAAAATGCTATGATAGTAAGCGAAATTACATAAGGTATACATACCCATATTATAGCAACCAGACTCAGTTCACCCGTAAATGATCACTTTAATACCGGTATGGCAGTTGTATCCTGGAAACGTGTCAGAACATACGACTATACAGTGCATCCCAACCTGAGGACGTGACATGCATAACAGGTATACAGCTGCCTATGTGTGGTGATGTTATTGCTCTGAAAACGTGTCAGCAACAATAACCAAGTAGTATATCCCACCTGAGAATGAGTCAGGCATATCAGGTATATACTCCTCTATGTGTGCTGCTGCTATTGCTCAGGAAAACGTGTCTGAAACAATAGCCCAAATGATGTATTCCCCTGCAGACGTGGCAGGCAGGTTTAGAATATCCACAACCTGTAAACGGGACATGACCCAAAATGGTGAAAATGCACTCAGTAAGACATGTCTAACCCAATTACCATAGACACCTATGCTTACCACGGTGAGAAAACATGATCCAGTTATACTATAGCCCGGTAAGCGTGTAATACAGTATGGAAGGCCTACGGGTGTGTGTAAGCTATATGGAATTTGATCGCATTAATCGTATGGAACACCACGTGTTATGCCGTATAGACACATAAGCGTATAATAACGTGTGGAAACCTATGCGTATGCCACGTATGACATGAGCGTGTTGTACCATATGGTGAACAATAGTATGCCATGGCATATGGAAATATGAATGAAATCTCGTAATGCAACATCAATGTTTTAACCCATCGGAAACCTGAGAGTCACACCATCTAAAACATAATCGTGTTATCCCTAATGGAAACTGAGCGTGTAACTGAATGGAACATAAAAGTATGTATACTGTGTGCTAATTACCAGCACACACACCGAATGGTAAAACACCCGGGCGCACCCCGTATGCCAACCACATGCGGGCACACCGTACAGAAAACACTGGCATGCCCGCCGTACAGTAGACACCAGTGCGCGCACCCACAACAACCACCGGCATGCACACCGCATGGCAACCACCAGCGTGCCTACAGAATGGAAATGCCATCGTGTATACCATACTGAAAATGCCATCATGTATACCGTACGGAAAATGCAATCGTGTATACTGTACGGAAAATGCAATCGTGTATACTGTACGGAAAATGCAATCGTGTATACTGTACGGAAAATGTCATCATGTATACTGTACTGAAAATGCAATAATGTATACTGAACGGAAAATGCAATCGTGCCTGCTGTACAGAAGATACAATTGCGTATACTGTATGGAAAGTGCAATCATGTATACTGTACGGAAAAAAGCAATCATGTATACTGTACCGAAAGTGCAATCATGTATACTGTACGGAAAATGCAATCGTGCCTGCTGTACCGAAGATACCATCGCGTATACTTTATGGAAAGTGCAATCATGCATACCGTACAGACAATACCATCGGAAAATACAATCGTGTATACTGTATAAAGAAAATACGAACGTATATTATATAGAAAAGTGAGCGCGTATACTGTACTGGAAATACAAACGTGTATCCTGACTTGAAAATACTAGAATGCATACTGTACTGGAAATACGAGCGTGTATACTGTACTGGAAATACGAGAACACTGTACTGGAAATACTAGCGTGTATACTGTACTGGAAATACGAGCATGTATACTGTACTGGAAATACGAGCATGTACACTGTGTGAAAGAGTAAGCGTTCATACTGTACGAATTACAGTCATGTGTACCGTATGAAACACCAGTGTAAATATTGCATGAGAAACACGAGTGTGTACATCGTAAGAAACCCAAGCGTGTAATCTATATGGAAAATGCAAGCGTGCCTACCTTACAAGCGCGTATACTGTGTGAATGTACAATCGCATATTTGTATGCAAATACAATCACATGTTCTAAGAGAAAACGAGAGTGTATACTGTATGCAAATACAAGCATCTATACTGTATGCAAGACAAGCGTGCATTCTACCTGGATGATACAAGCACCTACACTGTAGGAAACACAGCGTATACACTGTATGCAAATCCAAGCGTGTACCCTGTATGAAAATCCAAGCATGTTCTTGAAAATACAAGCGTGTCATACTGTATGACAATGCGGGCGTGTCCTTGTATGAAAACCCAAGCGTGTCCTACTGTATGAAAATACCAGCGTGCTCTATTGTACGAAAATACAAGCGTATTCTATTGAACAAAATACAAGCGTGTTCTATTGTATGAAAATACAAGCGTGTTCTATTGTATGAAAATACAAGCATGTACTGTAAGGACAATACGAGCGTGTATACTGTATGGTCAATACAAGCGTGTATACTGTATGGAAATATAAGCGTGTATACTGTAAGGAAATATAAGCGTGTATGCTGTATGGAAATACAAACGTGTATACTGTATGGAAAATGCCAGAGTGTGTACTGTATGGAAAATACAAGCGTGTATACTGTATGGAAAATACCAGCGTGTATACTGTATGGAAAATACAAACGTGTATACTAAATGGAAAATACCAGCGTGTATACTGTACGGAAAATACAAACGTGTATACTGCATGGAAAATACCAGCGTGTATACTGTATGGAAAATATCAGCGTGTATACTGTATGGAAAATACCAGCGTGTATACTGTATGGAAAATACAAGCGTTTATACTGTATGGAAAATACCAGCGTGTATACTGTATGGAAATGCAAGTGTGTATGCTATATGGTAAATGCAAGTGTGTATACCGTATAGTAAATGTAAGTGTATACTGAACGAAAATATATGCGTGTATACTGTATGGTAACATGTAATGACTGCACGGTGTAAATGCTATGAGTGACTGCACGGAGTGAAAGCTATGAGTGACTGGACGGTATAAATGCTAGGTGACTGCCAGGTATGAATGGCGAGTGACTGTACGAAATAAAATTCTGAGCGACTGTGCGTTATCAACTGTTATGAGTGACTGTATGGCACAACGTTGTGAGCGGCTGCATGGCATGGCCGCTATGTGAACCGTCAGCCACCACTAAACGTGGTCCGTGGGGACCCTGCGTCCGGCAGGGAAACCTCGGGTGTGATAAGTGGAGGAGGGGAATTGCACCGGAGACTTCCCCCTTGGCATACCCGCGGCCCTGTGGTCGCGGGGAGCCGGGCCCTTAGATGAGTCCCCCGTCTATAGGGAAGCCGGTGTATTGACCCGCTTGCAAGTGTTAGCTCCGCCCCTTTGCATACCACGCGGCCCGGCGACGTCGCCCCCTGCAAACGGGGAGGACGCCGATGCCGCCGCCCTGAGCCACGGGGAGTGAGGAGGAGAGCCCGGCGCGAGAACCAGGCCGGGCACCATGACAGTCATGGGCTCCGCCCCCCCGGACCACGCGGCCGGGCGACCGAACGAGGCCGAGCAAGAGGAGGAGGTGACCCGGCGCAGAAATCCAGGTGAAGAACCAGCCGGGCACAGAGACGGCGGCGGCACCGCACTGGTGAGCGGGGTGGGGGGGCAGGGGGGGTAAACCGATCTTGCCACTCGGCCACGGGTGGCGGGAACCCCGGTAAAACTCCCAGGCAAGGGATTCGGGCCCACCCGCAGAAGTCAGAAACTCCTCTGCCGCTCCGGCAACCCAGTAGCCGCCAAGGCCCCTCCCCATGCACCACCCAGCAGAGTTAAAACGGCAACGGGGGGGGGGGGGAGAGAGGGGTCCAGGGGCCAACGCAAAGAAAGCGGAGGAGAGTTCGGGACGGGGGAATCGGGGACGGAGTACGGGAACCCGGGGCGTGGGTGGGAACATAATTAAAGGACTGGAGGTGCTGAAACCGGGGCCGGGGCTGACCGAGGGCGCCCTCCGTGCTCCAGCTTACCTCCGGAGAGTGGGCTGCCGCGGATGTCGGCACGCCGGCCGCTTACCATTATCCTGAAAACCGTGACTCCTGTGCATCAGCTGACTGGCGTGTCAGCTGATCCCCTACAGCGTGACGTCCAACGTGCACCTGAACGTGCTGGTATTTATACCACCCAGGCCCCTCCCATAAACCCAGGTTGTCATTCAACCTTTAACATATTAGATATATATCAATGCACCGTATCTTGTTTTTTTTTTTTTTTATAGCTATTACAAATTATTAAATATAGAGTATAATTTATTTTGTAAAAACTATATTTTAATTATTTAATAAGAATATATTTTCTCAATGTTACTGGAATAGAATCCAGTACACTTTTTAGTTAAAACCTATACTGCCAGTTCAGGATCAAAGTACAATCTAGCCTGGACTTATAAATAACGTACAGTTTTATACAGAATCTATAGAGCTATTGAAAAAGGTCAGTCATCTAGCAATTCAATTGACTAACTTATTTAATTCACCACTGTAGAAGCTTGAGACCTGTTCAGACTTTACTTATGTAGCTGGACAGACATAAATGTGAAAACGCGGACACAAGATGGCAGGATGAAAGGCAGGCAGGGGGAGAGATTGACACCGGGGCAACGCAGACGCCTGTTTGCACTTTCTCTTATTTGAGAAAGCACAAACAGGCACCAAACAGGGTTGTCTAGGTGTCCGTCTCTCCCCCTGCCTTTCTTTCATCCTGCAGTCTTGTGACCTCGTTTTCACATTTATTTCTGTCCATGTATGAATGTGAGCGATATTTCTAAGGAACGAGTAAGTTTGCCAATGGTTGGGGTTTTCCTTTAATATTTGTGCTGAGTCGTTTTCGCTTTACCTTATTTGATAGCCTATTCAAGTAACCACACCATTTGCCCCCAAGGCAGTCACTACCTTCATCATTTATACCTTTACCCTGTGAGCACATGTTCCAAAACCATCACCACCATGAGGATGCCGCAATACTACCTGCACAGATCTCAACATAGAGATCAGCATGGGATGCCACAAACTGCTTCTATTGGATTTCTGCTTTCTTTAGCTCACTCTTGCAGTTGGATGACGAGCTGGCAAGGGCCACACGCTATCACTTGAGCAGAGTGGCCAAGACCACATAATAACACCTTGGAGCTCAGCATGTGTGGCAATTTGGTGAGTGGTGCATTGTACCAACCTCTTTTGACAGGAGCGATAACCTTCTCCACAAGAGCAATTACTGTTCATTTCTCTAAAATAAACTATTTATTTAAACAAAAACTGCATGTGAACTGTACATTATAGGTATCTACACAGTATGACTGTTTGAAAAGAAACAATACAGAGATGTTACCTTTCAACAATGGCAGTACAACATTTATTCTCTCCACAGGAAACATCAAGTAATATCAGAGCATCAAATGATGTGCACAGAATCATATTTATTTTTCCTCCCTGCGAGGAGGTGACAAAACAATTAATTTTGCATACCAACTTTGAATGTCCACTATATACCAATCAGCATTGACTATATATTAGGAATACAATCTGTGTATTTATTCAATACTTTGACACCTAGCTTCTCTAAATTACATTGATTTCAACTATATATCACCCATAAAAAAATATTTTACATTTGTTAATTAACCAAAACTAGGGTACATTGTTCTTTTTCTGTTCAGAAAAAGACTGAGCTGGAGTACCAAGCACAGCCAGCTGTATGGATGAGCTGCTTTGTTTGTGTAAACAATTAAAGGGAAACTGTCAGCTAGAAAAACGATATAACTGCACAGTTATGTAGCAGCAGTAACAATGAGGTACCTGTTATAAGTTTGTCTGTGGTCCCAATACTGGATAAAAAGGAGATTTTTTTTTTTAATACTTACCGTAAAATCTCTTTCTCTAAGGATCCATTGGGGGACACAGACCGTGGGTGTATGCTGCTGTCTCTAAGGAGGTGTGACACTATGGCAATAAAAAAAGTCAGCTCCTCCCAGCAGGATATACCCGCCTTCAGGCTCTGAGCTAGTAAGTTTAAGTTCCAGAGCAATAGGAGGAGACCAATAGGTCAAAGAAAAACCTAAAACTGTCCGAGGACCAGAAGAAAAAACATAACTGAACACACCCTCGGACAGAGAACCAAAGGAAAAAAACCAAAAAGGGCAGGAGCTGTGTCCCCCAATGGAACCTTCGAGAAAGAGATTTTACGGTAAGTATTAAAAAAAAATCTCCTTTTCTCTATCGGCTCCATTGGGGGACACAGACCGTGGGACGTACCAAGGCCGTCCCTTGGGTGGGCAGATAAGTATTCAGGCAGACGGCCGATCCACTGCCGCCTGCAGCACTTTACGACCCAGACTAGCATCAGCCGATGCGAAAGTATGAACTCGGTAAAACCTCAAGAAAGTGTGCAAAGACGACCAGGTAGCCGCCTTGCAAATATGCGAGGCTGAGTCTCTATTCTGGAGAGCCCAGGATGCCCCAACGGAACGAGTGGAATGAGCCACAACCCTGAAAGGAGGAATCTTCCCCTTACAGCGATAGGCTTCCGAAATGGTGGACCGAATCAACCGAGAAATGGTGGCCTCGGAAGCAGGTTGTCCCTTGCGACGACCTTCCAAAAGGACGAAAAAGGAATCACACTGACGAAACGAAGAAGTGATGGAGAGATAAGACCGAACAGCCCGAATTACATCCAGCTTGTGTAGTAAGCGCTCCTTAGGATGAGAAGGAGCCGGACAAAAAGACAGGAGGACAATGTCCTCATTGAGATGAAAAGCCGAGACCACCTTCGGTAAAAAGGAAGGATCTGGCCGGAAGAAGACCTTGTCCTGGTGGATCACCAGAAATGGAGAACGGCAGGAAAGAGCTGCCAGTTCAGATACCCTCCGGATGGAGGTGATAGCCACAAGAAACGCCACTTTCCAAGAAAGGAGGCGGAGAGACACCTCTCTAAGGGGCTCAAAGGGTGCCCCCTGGAGGGCACTCAGAACCATATTCAAGTCCCAAGGGGGAGAAGGTGACCGATAAGGAGGAACAGGGTGCACCACTCCTTGCAGGAAGGTCCGGACATGAGAATTAGAAGCCAGGGGTCGCTGGAAAAGAACAGTAAGGGTCAAAACCTGACCTTTAATGGAACTGAGAGACAACCCCAGTTCCAGCCCCGACTGCAAAAAAGATAGAAGATTGGGAACCGAGAAGGTCACCGGGGAGAAGTCCTTAGCTTCACACCAACGAAAATAAGACCGCCAAGTACGGTGGTAAATTCTTGCGGAGGAGGGCTTACGAGCCTTGAGCATGGTGTGAATGACTTGGGAAGAGAACCCGCGGGCCCTCAAAACCGCAGTCTCAACCGCCACGCCGTCAAATGCAGCGACTGTAAATTGGGGTGACAAAGAGGACCCTGAGAGAGTAGGTCCGGGCGGAGCGGAAGGTGCAGAGGAGCGTCGTCCAGGAGCCTGACTACGTCGGCGTACCACGACCTTCGGGGCCAATCTGGAGCTACCAGAATGGCGGAGACGCCCTCTGCCTTGAGCTTCCTCAGCACCCTGGGAAGGAGCGGAAGAGGAGGGAACAGATAAGGTAGGGCGAACCCCGCCCAAGGAATCACTAGGGCGTCCACGGCCAGAGCCTGAGGGTCCCGGGACTTGGACACAAACGGAAGAATCTTCCGATTGTGCCGGGACGCGAAGAGGTCCACGTCCGGAATGCCCCAGAGGTCGCAGAGCTGCGCGAAGACCTCCGGATGAAGAGACCACTCGCCGGGGTCGGGAAAGGACCGACTGAGGAAGTCCGCTTCCCAGTTGAGCACTCCCGGAATGTGAATCGCCGAAATGGCCGGAACTTTGTTCTCCGCCCAGGTGGGAATCTTGGTCACCTCGGCCATGGCTGCAGAGCTGTGAGTGCCGCCCTGACGATTTATGTACGCCATGGCCGTGGCGTTGTCAGACTGTATGCTGACGGGACTGAAGACGGGACTCCCAATAAGACAAAGAAGAATCGCATGTAATTCCAATATGTTTATCGGGAGAAGAGTCTCCGGGGGAGACCAGAGTCCCTGAACCGTCCAATCCCTGAACACACCGCCCCAGCCCGACAGGCTGGCATCCATTGTAACAACCTGCCAGTGAAGGGGAAGAAAAGGACCCTTGGAGAAGAAGGGGGGGAGCGGAGCCACCAGAGCAGAGACTGACTGACCCTGCGAGGGAGAACAATCTGACGATCGAGGGACAGGGGAGACCTGTTCCATCGAGAGAGAATAGCCAGTTGAAGGGGGCGGTAATGAAACTGGGCAAAGGGTACGGTCTCCATAGTTGCCCCCATCCGACCCAGGACCTCCATACAAGTGCAGATGGAGATTGATACCTGGGTCCGGAGGGAGCGGACCCCCGACCGGAGCGCCAGACGTTTGTCCGGCGGAAGACAAATTCGGGCAGAGGCAGTGTCGAATCGAAATCCCAGGAAGGTTAGAGACTGGGTAGGACAGAGGACTGACTTGTCCCGGTTGACCATCCACCCGAAGCGAGTCAGAGTGTGGAGAGGGACGTCCAGATTCTCCGAAGTCTGGGCTCTGGTTGGACCTTGATGAGAAGGTCGTCCAGATAGGGTATCACCGAGATCCCCCTCGACCATAACAGGCCCATCACTGGCACAAGGATCTTTGTAAAGACCCGATAAGCCGTGGCTAGACCAAAGGGGAGGGCCAAGAATTGAAAGTGCCCATCTGGAACCGCAAAGCGGAGGTACCGATGATGGCCCGGAAATATTGGCACATGGAGGTAGGCATCCTTGATGTTTACCGATGAAAGAAACTCCCCTTGTTCCAGGGACACCACCACCGAACGGAGGGATTCCATTCTGAAGTGGCGGATGAGAAGGTGACGGTTGAGGCGCTTGAGGTCTAGGATTGGTCGCACAGAACCGTCCTTTTTGGGGACCACAAAAAAATTTGAATAGAAACCCTGAAAACGTTCCCCTGGAGGAACGGGGACGATAACCCCCTGGAGAAGCAGAGACTGGAGAGCCGCTCGAAATTGCTTCGCCAGAGGAGGAGACCGGAGGGCCCGGGATCGAAAAAAGCGATCCCTCCGGTAACCGTTGGACACCACATCCCTGACCAAAGAGTCCTGAATGTGCGAAGTCCAGATGTCTCGGAAAAACAAGAGACGACCTCCCACCCGAAAAGAAACCGCGAGTGGGGGCCTCACTTCATGCAGAAGTGGGTTTGCCGTTGCCCGATTTGGGCGCAAAATGGCCGGACCGGTTGGAGTCTGACTTCCAAGACGGGCGTGCGCGGAACAAGGGAACCTTCTTGTCCCGCAAGGTTCGCCTGCCCGGACCCTTTACTGGTGCCAGAGGTCCGAAAGGACTGAAAGGAAAAGGACTTCCTCTGGGAAGTAGGGCGAGCCTTATTTTGCGGTAACAAGGAACTCTTACCTCCCGTTGCATCAGAAATAATCTCATCAAGGCGTTTGCCAAAAAGACGGCCACCCGTAAAGGGAAGTTCAGTGAGAGACCTTTTGGAAGCGGAATCCGCATTCCAAGCTTTAAGCCACATAGAGCGGCGGAGAGCCGCTAGGTGACCCACAGCAAAGGCAGAACAATGGGCTGACTGCATGGAAGCTGTGCACAGAAAGTCCCCAGCTTTAGCGCATTGGAGAGCCAGAGCAGATAGATCCTCTGGGGGGGATCCCGCTGAGATATCCTGATGGAGCTTTTGGCACCACTCCGACAGGGCCTTGGACACCCATGTCGAGGCGAAGATGGGGAAGAAGAGAAGAGCCAGCTGCTTCAGAAGCGAACTTCGCTAAAGATTCTACCTTCTTGTCCGCAGAATCCTTAAAGGCAGCGGCATCTGCCAGAGGCAGTGTAGTCGCCTTAGAGATCCGGGAGATTGGTGGATCCACTGAGGGAGGGGAAACCACCTTAGCGACAAAGTCCTTGTCAGATGGATAACGTTCTTGAATTGACTTGATTCCCGGGAACCTCTTGTCTGGATGTTTCCATGCGGATTCCAGAATGTTGTCAAAGTCAGCGTGAGAGCTGAACCTTTGAGGTGCTGGCTTAGCACGATGAAAGGATACTCCTGGATTGACATCCGAAGATCCTGGGTCCTCCAAGTGAAAGGTGTCTCTTATGGCTGTCACCAATGAGTTCACCGTTGCAATTGAGTCTGAGCGGTCCTCTGAGTCAGATGCCAGCTAGGAAGCCTCGACCACTAGTTCACCAGGGGAATGTGAATGAGTAGAGGCAGTCCTGGAGGGGGGTGACCCAGACCGGGTACGCCGCTCTGGCGTAGCAGAGAAGCGACTCCGAGAACGTCCTCTGGAGGAGCGACGTTTGTGCCCAGAAGATAGGGGGGGGGGGGGGGGGGGCGGGACACATGAGGGGAACG
Organism: Hyla sarda; assembly: GCF_029499605.1. Classification (NCBI taxonomy): domain Eukaryota; kingdom Metazoa; phylum Chordata; class Amphibia; order Anura; family Hylidae; genus Hyla; species Hyla sarda. The sequence goes on from NC_079191.1 coordinate 212,372,487, forward strand.
CTAACGTCTATCAGAAGACTCAATGGAAGTCAGACGAGGCACCCCTAGCACGTTTATGAGAGCGTAAAGTACGGGGATACGAAGAGCTAGTCCTCTCAGAGGTCCTACGCAGGGAAGACCCCTTCAAGGGACCAGTTTTGAAGTGGATTTGAAGGGCCTTTATATTAGAAATACCCCATAAATTACCCCATTACAAAAACTGCACCCCTCAAAGTATTCAAAATGATATTCAGTAAGTGTGTTTCGCAGGAATAGCAACAAAGTGAAGGAGAAAATTCAAAATCTTCATTTTTTACACTGGCATGTTCTTGTAGACTCAGTTTTTGAATTTTTTACAAGGGGTAAAAGGAGAGAAATCTTCCTAAAATTTGTAACCCAATTTTCTCTCGAGTAAGGAAATTCCTCATATGTGTATGTCAAGTTCTCTGTGGGTGCACTAGATGGCTCGGAAAAAAAGGAGCGACATTGGGATTTTGGAGAGTGAGTTTTTCAGAAATGGTTTTTGGGGGGCATGTCGCATTTAGGAAGCCCCTATGGTGCCAGAACAGCAAAAAAAAAAAAAAAACACATGGCATACTATTTTGGAAACTACACCCCTCTAGGAACGCAACAAGGGGTACAGTGAGCCTTAACACCTCACAGGTGTTTGACGACTTTTTGTTAAAGTCGGATGTGTAAATGAACAAAAAAAATAAATAAGTTTCCACTAAAATGCTAGTTTTTCCCCAAAATTTTACGTTTACAAGGGGTAATAGGAGAAAATGCCCTCCAAAATTTGTAACCCCATCTCTTCCGAGTATGGAAATACCCCATGTGTGGACATCAAGTGCACGGCGGGTGCACTACAATGCTCAGAAGAGAAGGAGTCACATTTGGATTTTTGGAAAGCAAATTTTGCTTAAATGGGGGGCAGGTCACATTTAGGAAGCCCCTTTAGTGACAGAACAGCAAAAAAAAAACACACATGGCATACTATTTTGGAAACTACACCCCTCAAGGAACGTAACAAGGGGTCCAGTGAGCCTTAAAACCCCACAGGTGTTTGACAACTTTTGATTAAATTCTGATGTGTAAATGAAAAAAAAAATGTTTTTCCACTAAAATGCTGGTTTTTCCCCAAATTTTACAAGGGGTAATAGGGGAAAATGCCCCCCAAAATTTGTAACCCCACTTTTTCTGAGTGTGGAAATGTGTGGACGTCAAGCGCTCTGCTGTTCACTACAATACTAAGAAGAGAAGGAGCGCCATTGAGCTTTTGGAGAGAGAATTTGGTTGGAAAAGAAGTCAGGGGCCTTGTGCATTCACAATGCCCACAGTGGTGACAGAACAGTGGACCCCATTTTGGAAACTACACCCCTCAAAGAATTTAATAAGGGGTGCAGTGAGCATTTACACCCCACTGGCGTTTGACAGATCTTTGGAACAGTGGGCTGTGCAAATTAAAAATTAAATTTTTCATTTTCACAGACCACTGTTCCAAAAATCTGTCAGATACCTGTGGGGCGTAATTGCTCACTGTACCCCTTATTACATTACATGAGGGGTGTAGTTTCCAAAATGGGGTCACATGTTGGGGGGTCCATTGTTCTGGCACTATGGGGGCTTTGTAAACACACGTGGCCTTCAATTCCGGACAAATTTTCTCTTCAAAAGCCCAATGACTCTCCTTCTCTTCCGAGCATTGTAGTTCGCCTGCAGAGCACTTTACATCCACATATTGGGTATGTTCTTACTCAGAAGAAATGGGGTTACAAGTTTTTTTTTTTGGGGGGGGGGGGGTCTTTTTTCCTATTTTCCATTGTAAAAATGAAAAATTTAGGGTAACACCAGCATTTTAGTAAAAAAAATAAAAAAAAATTCCCATCCAACTTTAACAAAAATTTGTCAAAAACTTGTTGTTAAGGCTCCCTATACCCCTTGTTACATTCCGTGAGGGGTGTAGTTTCCAAAATGGGGTCACATGTGGGTATTTTTTTGCATTTATGTCAGAACCGCTGTAAAATGAGCCACCTCTGTGCAAATCACAAATTTAGACCTCAAATGTACATAGTGCGCTCTCACTCCTGAGCCTTGTTGTGCGTCCGCAGAGCACTTTACGTCCACATATGGGGTATTTCCGTACTCAGGAGAAATTGTGTTAAAAATGTTGGGGGTCTTTTTTTCCTTTTACCTCATGTGAAAATAAAAAGTATGGGGCAACACCAGCATGTTAGTGTAAAATGTTTTATTTTTTTACACTAACAGGCTGGTGTGGACCCCAACTTTTCCTTTTAATAAGGGGTAAAAGGAGAAAAAGACCCCCAAAATTTGTAACTTAATTGCTCCCGAGTACGGAAATACCCCATTTGTGGCCCTAGTTTATTTCCTTGAAATGAGACAGGGTTCCGAACTGAGAGAGCGCCATGCGTATTTGAGGACTAAATTAGGGATTGCATAGGGGTGGACCTAGGGGTATTCTACGCCAGAGATTTCCAAACAGGTTCCCTTCAGCTGTTGCTAAACTCCCAGCATGCCTGGACAGTCAGTAACTGTCCAGAAAGGCAGGGAGTTGCTGTTTTGCAACAGCTGGAGGCTCCGTTTTGGAAACATTGCCTTACTATATGTTTTTTATTTTTATTGAGGGGGACAGTAAGGGGGTGTATATGTAGTGTTTTACCCTTTATTATGTGTTCATGTAGTGTAGTGTTTTTGGGGTACATTCACACAAGCGCATGATTACGGTGAGTTTCCCGCTACGAGTTTGCGCTGCGGGGGAAAATTTGCCGCAGCTCAAACTTGAAGCAGGAAACCCACTGTAAACCCGCCCATGTAAATGTACCCTGTAGAACTACAACTAAAACTGTTGCAGAACTACAACTCCCAGCATGGACCCCCCTGGGCATATGCACGGGATGCCTGCTGATAGATATCAACAGTCATCCCGGTCCTGTCCCCGACCGGCTAGCGGTGGGGACTGGAATTCCCACGGGTGTACCCATACGCCCTACGTCCTTAAGGACTCAGGATGCAGGGCATATGCATATGCCCTGCGTCCTGAAGAGGTTAAAATATGCTATTTTAAAAGCATTTTTCACTGCAATGCCATCAGGCTAAATCAGTAGCTGGAAGGTCTGTCTGACGCTTTGTAGGACATTTATTTGTCCTTTTCAGATGGGAAAACCCCTTTCGAACACAAGCAGACTTGGAAAACTAATAATAAATCACACCTTTTCTTCAGATTTTGCTAGATTGATTCGAGCTGCAGTCTCTTGATGTTTCATGTTGTCTTTTGGTAAACAAATTTGATTTTCTGCAAACCTTATAGACTTAGTTGCAGACAATACATCTAGCAGGAGAGAGAGAGAGAGAGAGAGAGAGGGAGGAAAAAAAAAAACTTTAGCTCACACATTAATAAAAGTAGATCATACCTTTTTGACAAACCATTCAAAAAATTTGAACAATATTGACTGATCCAGAAAATACTTTTGTGTAGCCCATGTTCCCTGTTGCTACATGATTTTCTAACCTCACATTTTATTTTGACAGAATATATGCTGGCATAGGAAAACTTCAGCTGGCAGAGCTTGGCCAAGACCAAAACCTAATTGATCTGCCATCATTTTTTATTTTTTTAGTCTGGCAAAATAACTTCTGTTTTCAAAATGCTCCAGTTGCCCTGAAAAGTTGGATACAATCTTAGAAGACCTCAGACTGTCATGCTGTTTTTTTCCAGGCAACCGGAGCACTTTAAGGGTAGGGTTACACATTGCGTATAAACATGCTGCATAGTCTCCTATTAGTAGGCACATTGTGCTTTTTCACCGCAGCCCTGTGTGGGCAGTGAGGTTTGGAGGTGGATCTCATGTGGTGAGGAGTTTGTATGGAGCAAGTGTGTGTATAGTCACTATGCCAAACACTATAGGATTTATGAAGACAAAAGTAAATAGCTAACAAATGTTAATGACAATACCTTTTTGTTTACGATCAGTAGGTGACTTCCACTTTATTTCTGTATGTAATTCCTTGGACGTCAAACTGTCATCATTAGAAGTCTGTTTTATTTGTATGCTCTTCTTTCCATAGCCAGAGCTCTTCACGTACGAATAGTGTGCGTTTTGACCTTTCCTTAAAAAGGATGTTGGACTCTTGACAACTTTGTTTGGATGGTTCTTATGGATCAGGCCAGGCGGGGCTGTACTTACAGCAGGATAATTTACATGATTGTCAGCCTGGGTGAAAAACATTTTACAAGCAACTTAAGAAGAAATGAGCATAATCATAATTATCTTAAATGGGAGGGAAAAAAAGAACAAAATGTATTCAAATGGCACAAAAGAGTAAATCCTCTCAAGAATCATAAATGATGCAAACTATCAAATTTGCAGAAGTATTTTCATCATTTCTATTATAATGCTGTGTATTCAAGAAATCATCACAATAGCACTCAATTATTAAGCAGGTTGCATCATAGAAATTCATAGAAGGATTTGCTGACAATAATTCAAAACTTAAACCCCAATAAAGTATTTGTAATGTGTGAAAAAAGGCCAATATCATGCACGATTCCTTTTAGGGTGAATTCACATCACGATTTTGCTATACTGTTCCTGTATACGGTTTTGTATAGTAAAACTGTTTACAACCGTAAAGAAAACCATATGTATAGACATCCCATGCAATAAAGAATGAAACAAGAATCATTCGGTTGTGTAAGTTTTTGCCCGTGTACGGTTTTGTGAGTTTTTTACCGCACACAAAACCAGTCTACTACGGTTTTGTGTCCTGTTTAAAAACCATATACGAACCATATAAATAGGTTTTATTTTTTAAATGAAAAATAAAACCAATGAAAGTCAATGAAAAACTGATGGGTCTATGGTGGTATACGGTTTTTGGGATATGTTTTTTTACTTGCACACAGCAAACCACACATACTTTTCTTGGAATTTCAATAAAACAACCTGAACTTTATTGCAAGAAACTGTTCATCAAGTACATTTTTTATCCAAAAACTGATGCAACCAGACATCTAAATTCAAAACGTACATGGTTTAAAACTGTATGCAGTTTAAATTTATAGCACGTTTGCATACAGTTTTGTCAGTTTTTAAGGCATACATTATGGGGGAAAAAAAAATAAAACTGATTAAAAACAACATGGCAAAATAGTGATGTGAATGTAACCTCATAAAGATGTACACCATTTTTAAAATTAAAGCTTTGACAAGAGGTATAATTTGTCCTTTAGGGGTATGTTTACATGTGTGCCTTTTGCTGCAGATTTTCTGCAGCAGATTTTATTACTACTATTAGAAAGTCTGCAGAAAAAAAAGAAAGTGTGAATGTACCCCAAAACAGACAACTCATTACAAACTATCTGCCACAAAGATTAGCTGTCAACAGTCAACAGCTGATTTTGCTGGGGAACCCGAGATTAGACAGGCATTTTTCGTAGAGCCCCTAAAGGGCAACTATAGTATTACAAGGCAGCTTTTCAGACAAATGGCGGTTAATGTGCTACAAGGACTGTTCAAATCGTACTGGCACATAGAGTGGTGTCCCGAGCAGGGGGCCCTTCTCTATGAAGTCTATATGACTTAACAGGGCATAAAGACATGTTTTAAATGTAAAGTTATAATGCAGATATAACCATTAGTTAAGCTCCATTCACTGTATCATTGTGTGAACACTTGGCATGAATGCTGGAAAAATTTTCTACCTCAAACATTTACAATTGCATGCAATAAAGCATGTCTGCCACTAATTCTACATTTTCTTTTTTAGTATGCCATTTTATTATACTTCACTTTGTGATACAGGTACAAACAAAAAACAGCAATGCATACCAACTAGCAATATGCCAAAAAGTCACTCTTTTGGCACATCCAGTCTAAAAAAAAAAGTCTATGAATGGTTCTGACATAAAAGCTAGATATAGTATAAACAGATCTTACTGATCATGTGACCAACTGTGCTATCAAAGTGTCCACTCTCTACAGTATATTGTACTTTCCTAAATATCTCCCTAGCTTTCTTAATGTTGACAATTATCAAGGTACATACATTATTACATGGTACTTCAATAGGGTCTCAAGCAATCACTAAAACAGATGGGACGCCTGAACTATGCTACTGGTCTCACCATTAATTTCACAAAAGAGAAAGTGTCTGAGCTTTGGGTCCAATTTGCAGGAGTTCCTACATGTTCCAGCAGCTACATCCCCCTGCTTTAGGCTAAGTTTCCACCAGAAAAAATGCCAGAAAAACTGCCCCGCATTTTTAACTTTGTGTGTACAGTACAAAAAAAAAAAAAAAAATGCAGTAGGGATAGAAAAAATTGTAGGGATCACATTTTTTTTAATACATTTTATGTGAGCGGGCAGAGACATAAAAATGTAGCCGGCAATATTAATAATCGATAAATGGATAAAGTGTGTAATTGTAAAAATATTTTATTTTTTTTAAATTCATTTTGTGAAACCTTTTATTAATCATGTATTTTAATAATTTGTTTTATAAAGCGTGTGTGCTTTTTACAACTTTGAAACTTTATTCTGTATATTTCTAGAGATGAACGAATCGAAGCGGACGAACCCGAATTTGTTACGAATTTCATGAAAATTTCGATTTGCAACAAATGCGAATATCGTCGCAATTTTATCGCTTCATTAAACTCCATTTAGTGCGGTCCAGGCTCCAGGGCATCTAAAATGGTAGATTCACATGTCAGGACATGGGGCAAGGAACGCTGGGAAGGCAAGGCGAGAAGGCGGGCGGGCGTGATGACCCAGAATCACATGCAGGATGCAGCCTATCAGCAGCCAGTCACCCCTGTGATGTCACAGCCCTATATATTCGGCAGCCATTTTGCGGCCAGTAACTTCATTACACTGCAGAGAGACAGGACGGACACCGCTGTGTGTGTGTTACACAGAAAAGCTTTTTGCAGCAGCATTTCCCCTCTTAGTCACCTCAGTTTTCTGTTGGACACAGAGCACAGCGTTTTTACACAGAAAAAAATTCTTACTGCAGCAATTAACCCCTTAGTCACTGTGAACAGCATTATTGTATTACACAGAGAGGGGCAGAGAGCTGTGTGTTACTTCAGCTGCAGAAACGTTTTCAAAGGAGGGAAAACTAATTTTTTTGGGCAAATCTGTGTCTTTGTTCCACAACAACTGGTCTGCTTGTTATACTAGTCTGTAGACGGTATAATCCACACCCAGCAGCCCATTCATAGCCCAGTGTTTTTGCAATTTTGGGTTTAGTACACAGTGACTGTGTGCTGCAGCACTGTTGTGTACTGCTGGTGTTGGTGTGTTTTTTTTTTTTTTTTTTTAGCCTACTGTAGCGCATTTTTCTGCCCCCATAAGTGCATACCACATACCTACATCTAAGTGGTGTACTATTTTGTACCTAATAATCTGTCAAGGGCCTACATACTGTGAAAGGACAGCCAAAAGTAATCACCGGCTGGTGTTTTACTCAGATAATTTTTGAAGCGTACAGTAGTGCATTTTTCTGCCCTAATAAGTGCATACAACATACCTACATCTAAGTAGTGTACTATTTTTTTACCTGGTAAACTCTCAAGGGTCTAGATACTGTGAAAGGGCAGGGAAAAGTAATCACCGGCTGGTGTTTTACAAAAATAAAAAATTTTAAGCGGACTGTAGCGCATTTTTCAAAAGTTCGCTCATCTCTATTTCTGACCTTATTTAGGTACTACTACTACTACTACTCCCAGCATTGAACAGACTGTTCCATGCTGGGAGTTGTAGTACCTGCACTAAGGATAGATAGCCTCTGGTGTCAACTCCTGACACCGGTTGCGATCCTCCTTTATATTGCCGAGATGCGGAGCGGCTCTCTGCTGCGCTCCGCATCTCAGCTATGAACTCCGGCCGGCCAGTGATGTAAATAAAATTTCACATTTGCCGCTCAGAGCAGTGATTGGCCAGATGGTGCCAGCCAATCACCACTCTGAGTGGCATATATGAATTAGTGATGTGAATTTCTATTTACATCACTGGCCAGCCCGGAGTTCATAGCTGAGATGTGGAGCACTGCAGAGAGCCACTCCACATCTCAGCAATATAAAGGACGATCGTAACGGGTGTCAGGAGTGACACCCAGGACGATCTGTCCCTTAATGCAGGTACTTCTGCTCCCAACATGGAGCACATGCTGCTTCATGCTGGGAGCTGTAGTACCTGCATTAATAGACAGATCAGGAGTGACACCCGCTGCGATCATCCTGTATAATCTATAGAAGCCGTCGCACTTCTCTGCACCCCTGCCCGGCACTGTACTGTAATGTGAATTTCTCTTCACATCACAGATTCATATATGCAGCTGAGAGCTGTGATTGGCCGCATAGTGCGGGCCAATCACAACTCTCAGTGGCATACATGAATCTGTGATGGGAAGAGAACTTCACATCACAGAGGAGTACAGTGTCTGGCCCGCCCACTTCTCCAGATTATAATAGACGATCGCAACGGATGTCAGGAGTGACACTCGAAGCGATCTGCCTATTAGTCCAGGTATTACACAGTCTGTTCCATGCTGGAAGTAGTAGTACCTAAATCAAGTTGGAAATATACAGAATAAACTTTGTAAAAAGCAAACACTTCATAAAACACATAATTAAAAAAAATTAATAAAAAGTTTCACAAAATGAATAAAAAAAATAAATAAATTATATATATATATATATATATATATATATATATTTTTTTTTTTTTTACAATGACAACAATGACATGGCCCCTTTATCCATGTTTAATATTGCAGGCTACATTTTTATGTCCCTGCCTGCTCACATAAATTGGTCCCTGATTAAAAATTTATAAAAATGTTGTTCTCAAATATATCAATTTCGTTCCATACAATTTTTTCCATCCCTACTGTATTTTATTTTTAATAGTAACCTACGAAATGTAATAAAAAAAGCAAATTCCATCTTTGTTTAGATTTTTTTACTTCCATAGATTTCTACGTGAGAAAATAAAAACGGCAAAGTCTCAATATGCTGAGATTATGAAAAACTGCCAGGAAACTGGAGCAGGAAAATGCCATATGGCGTGAAAAAACGCCAAAAGGATGAAAAAAAAAACCGCTAAACTGAAAAATGCCAAGTGGATATGGCAGTTTGCAGCTTTGTATTGACATGTAGCTAACATCTGCCCGCTGTGTTTTTTCACTGAAAAAAACACAGTGCTGCAGATTTGGAGTTTTCTTGGGGTTTTTTCAGAAAGTGTAAACTTAGCCTTAGTCTGGCATATCTCTATACCGTAATAGGACTCACAATAGAAAAATATACACAGCATTTAAAGTGCTTAGCATCATTCTTACATGATCACTTCTTTCTCCAGAGTACAGGGCAAACATTTCTGAATGGCTTGGCTTTTTGAAAGCTGTAGGCTGCTCTTCATTCTGATTTACCATATTTGTCTTGCTTTTGTAATGAATATCAAGTTCATGTGCAGGGAAATCATTACTTGTTCTTGTATTGTATTGGGAAACTTCTTCTAATGTCTTCTTTAGATCTTCTTCTTTTGGTTTATGCAGAACATATGGAAGCACCCCCTTGTTCGTGTCTATGTTTAAGCTAAGGAACATATTAAGAGGATTTATCAAACAATCAGCTGTGGGAGAAACTAGCAAAAACTATTTTAACAATTCATTTTGCCTTACCTTGAAGTGGTATAACCTTCTTCTTCTCTTATACGAAGCATTAATTCATCTACTGTAGATATGTCTGTGGTGCAACAGGATCAGATTCAAATTACTTTATTTTTACAATTAAGATGATTCTCAGTGCAGTAGGTGGTGCCGGAGATAGGACCGTGCAGATCTGCACCGTCACTTTGGAACGGCAATAAAGTCAATAATTCTGCCTAAACAATGAACAGATTAATTCTATCAGGTGGAAATTCTGCAGCGGAAATTCAGCACTGACAGTGGATTCTGCCCAGAATTTCCAAGCAAACTGAACCTTGCTTTTTTTTTTCATCCACTCCTTTATGCAGTTGAAGGTGTGGGATCAATAACACTATATTTTAACAGTTTGCATAATTACACATGCAGCAATATCAAGAAATAATTGTTAAGAAAAGTGTGTGATTTTAATTTGTATATGTGGGGGAATTATTTATATTTTTAATCATTTTATTTTTTTTACTTTAGTCTACCTAGGGGACTTTTATAATCATTTGTTCAGTTGCTTATGCAGATTAATGCAATGCATATGCAATGATCAATTAGATTGGTGCTCTACTGTATAAGTAAATTTGTCACAGTTGCCAGGGAGGCTTAGTGAAGGCCTTGGACTGCCATGACAACATTGATGCAGAGATTGCTATTGATCCTGGCATCTAAACAATTAGATGATTAGCATCGGAGTGATAGCTGTGTATCATGTGCCAGGAAGAGGTTAATCTGAGTAAATGTGATAGATAGATACAAAAGTCGAAAGATCAGCACATCCGCCCTTGTGTTTAAAGTAGTAAGGTGCACGCCATCATATGGTTCCTGGTCAGGGAATCCAACATATATCCAATGAAAAGGATAGCAGCACACAACAGAATTTTCACATGAAGTGCAGTGTTTATTCCATCCTCAGAAACCAAGTGCGACGTTTCTGCGGCCTCTCGCCGCTTTTTTCAAACATGAGTACTTAAATAGTGCCGATTACATTACAAATTCAATCAATACAGTGCATATCATAATTTTTCCTATTATACATAATGATAGTAAAGGCAAAATCATGTGACATGTGTGAGCAGCCGGCTAACAATTCGGCTCCCCGCCACTGCGGGTAACACACGTCCCTGGAGCTTTCGATTCGCAATTAGGACGCCGCAACCGTGTCGTACTATGCTTCTGATAGAACCGTGGACCCGTTCTATTGGGTTAAGGAAGAACTCCATTTTCTGAGCCCCAATGCTTGTGGGCTCAGATACTTTTATTGTTTACTATTATGAGATATGTACCACTTGTTTAGCCCCTGAGGAGGTCACATGTTACAGTGTGCCGAAACACGTAGGGCATTGTGGTTTTTCAGAACATAGAGAGCTGACTACGGGCATCTATGTACTGTTGTGTACATTATCCTAATATTGTGGGAGTCCTCTCCCCATCTGTTATATTTTAGCAGATTATATCAGGCGTTCATTTGGTTTGTGCACCTCTCAACAACAATACTGCATCACATGCATTACATTTCTTAATAACTACTATTAAAAGCTAAGTTTTATATGCACCTCCCCCCCCCCTTCTTTACTAAAGGCAAAATCACAATTATTGCAAAGTGAACAAATTAAGGTGCATATATATGAAGAGGACCATAACCATCCATGAAAAGTGCAGTGCTGATTAAAAACATTCGTTCATTAATGCTGAAATTAATACACTGGGGTGGACACTCACCAATGTACTCAACACGCACTTGTAAAACGGGAAGACCATGTTAGCGTGGGTGAAAAATCATTGCGCAGGCGCAGGGCATAAGGCCCGCATCTGCGTCAGGAGGAAGTCAGATTGTGTTAGCCAATAAGGAAAAAGCATCATAGTATCCATGGTAATGGCTATCCTGTATGAAGTGCGCATGCGCTATTGTTCTTAGCATTCAGCATTCTCCATTTGCCAACGGGCTAAAGCATATAGTCAGGGAATTCACAGGTAGTTTAACTTGTTCATTACTGCAGCGTCTCCAAAAGTCCATCACAAGTAGGTTTCCATTCAATGACTTCCATAGATGCCCAAAGGGTCACCAATAGGCCAATATCAGCATGAACGGGACAACAGATCCTGAAACAGCACCGCCATCCCGTCGACTTGTAGGATCCTGCCTGGTTGACTCCCAGTACGGGGGAGATTTCACTGACAGATTATATACCGCATCTGTGAAACCCGGCAGCCATCTTGAAGTATAAAAAATGAAAATTAACTAATAAATAAAATACCTACAACAATCCGACTTGATCCTGATTTCAATAAAAAAATTAAAAAATAAATAAAGAACTGCATGTCGTTCAGTGGTGTAGAGGTCTATATAGATGAATTGAATATCTGAGAGAACAAACAAATATAAAAATAATAAATTTTATAAAATGTATTCTAATATAAATTATTATAAACTCATTCAGTTATAAAGATGTCTCACATCATGTGGGCAAATATTTCCCACAGCATCACGAGGGAACCTCATCTCTTAAACATTCTTAATAAGATACAAGTATTTTCGGATTATCTGAGCTATTTTGCAAGAGTATTCATTGTATGTGGGTTACCATTGGTAGTCTTTCAATTTTAGTCAAGTCTCTGATCCTCACCAGATCAGTCTCATTCTGTATTTTATCTCTGTCTCTCGATCAGTCTTATTGGCTACCCACGCTGTTTAAATTGTTTAGTAATTTTGTCCAAGGCTTTATCCAATTTTACATCTGTATCAGTTATCCTTTTGGCACAAAGCATTTGACTATATGGAAGGGATTCCACCATGGCCCGCAGGTGACAACTGTCAAAACGTAAAAGAGTATTACAATCCGTAGGTTTAGTGTATAAATCAGTTGTCAACCCGTGGCCCATGATGGAAACCGACACATCCAAAAACTGGACCATACAATTTGAGAAGGTAAGCGTATATTGTATGTCTCGATCAACTGTATTCAAAAATTCATGAAATATGTGCAACTCTTCCTCACCCCCTTTCCAAATGAGGAAGAGGTCATTGATTTATCTCCACTACCCCAGAACATGTCTGAAGTGTGGATACAAAGAGGACATCCTAATCATGGTGGGCCATGAAAATATTAGCATATGTGGCCGCCACATTGCTCCCCATGGCCACACCCTTACACTGTAAGTAAAAAACATCAAACAAAGTAGTTGTTTTATCAATACTATTTGTAGGAGGGACTGTATAAATGACACTTTTTCTGGTTTACATCCATGCTTAAGCATGACCGGCTCTACTGCTTTCATGCCACGATCATGTGGTATTGAGGTGAATAATGATATAACATCGAAAGAAGCAATGAGGGCCCCCATTGGTAACTTTATAGATTTAATCTTAGCTAGAAAATCGGTGGTATCCCGACCATAAGACCTTGTATTAATTGCATAGGTTCTGAGTACCTTATTCAAAAAGATGGAAATGTTTTTGAATTCCTCCTGGAGACAATAGGTCTACGGGGGGATTAACCAGAGTTTTATGAATTTTAGGAAGTAAGGTCAAATGTTCGGGATACCACCAATTTTCTAGCCAAGATTAAATCTATACAGTTACCACCGGGGGCCCTCATTGCTTCTTTCGATGTTATATCATTATACACCTCAATACCACATGATCGTGGTATGAAAGTAGTAGAACAGGTCATGAGTAAACCAGAAAAAGGGTCATTTATACAGTCCCTCCTACAAATAGTATTGGATAAAAGTTATTTTTGTCTTACCGTAAAATCCTTTTCTCGGAGGATCCATTGAGGGACACAGACCTTGGGTATATGCTGTTGTTGCTAGGAGACTCGACACTATGGAAACCAAAAAAGTCGGCTCCTCCCAGCAGGATATACCCGCCTACAGAGCCTGAGGTAATCAGTTTAGTCACCAAGCAGTAGGAGATGACCGAGAGGTAGAGAACCAAGACCAGTCCGAGGCAACCAGAACAAAAAATAACTGAACACATCCTCGGACAGGTAACCAAACACAGGAACGGGAAAGGGCGGGAGCTGTGTCCCCCAATGGATCCTCCAAGAAAAGGATTTTACGGTAAGACAAAAGTCACTTTTTCTCTATCGGCTCCATTGGGGGACACAGACCTTGGGACGTACCAAAGCCGTCCCTTGGGTGGTAAAGGAATCAGTCAGGTGAATGGCTGGACCACCGCCCCCGGCAACGCCTTGCAGCCCAGAGTAGCATCAGCTGATGCAAAAGTATGAATCTGGTAGAACCTTGTGAAAGAGAGCAAAGACGGCCACGTGGCCGCTGTACAGAACTGCAAGGTCGAAGCCACGAAGTGAAAGGCCCAGGATGCCCCGAAAAACGGGCGGAATAAGCTAAAACCCGGAAGGGGGAAATCTTCCCCTTGCAGCGGTAAGCAGACCGGATCCACCGAAAAATGGTTGCTGTAGAAGCAGGTCGTCCTGTAAGACAACCTTCTGGAAACACAAAAAATGGAGTCACACTGCCGAAAGGAAGTGACAGAGATAAGTCCGAACAGCCCTCTCCACAACCAGTTTGTGGAGCAAACTCCCTGGGATGAGAAGGGGCCGGACAAAAGGACGGCAGGACGATATCCTCATTGAGATGAAAAAGTCGAAACCATCTCAGGTAAAAAGGACGGACCTGGACGAAAAACAACTTGCCCTGGTATACAACCAGGAAGGCAGAACGGCAGGAGAAAACTGCCAGCTCTGACACCCACCTAACAGAGGTAAGAGTAATAAGGAACGCCACCTTACAGGGAAGGAGGCGAAGAGGAATGTCCCTGAGAGGTACAAAAGGAGCGCCTTGAAGTGCACCTAAGACCAAGTGTAAGTCCCAAGGGGGAGAAGGGGACCGAGAAGGAGCTGCAGTGTGTGCCACTCCCTAAAGTAGGTCTGGACATGAGCATTGAACGCCAGAGGACTTTGAAAAGGAATGAAAAGGGCCGAACTTTGACCCTAAAGGGAGCTGAGAGCCAACCCTTGGGCCAACCCTGACTGGAAAGAGAAAAGGGGTCGGGGAAGGAAAACTACGACCAGAGAAAAAAAGGCTGAGATTCACACCAATGAAAATAAGACCGCCAGGGATGGTGGTAAATCTTCGCAGAGGAAGGCTTGCGAGCCCTCAGCATGGTGCGAACCACTTGGGAAGAGAAACCGCAGTCTCAACCTCCACGCTGTCAAAAGCCGAGACGGTAAATAGGGGTGGCACAGGGGACCTAAGATAGGAGGTCTGGACGAGAGGGAAGGCACAGCGGTAAGTCGTTAAGAGCCTGACCACGACGACGTACCACGCCCGCCGGAGTCAGGCTGGGCCACGATAATGGCGGGAACACCCTCTGCTGTGAGTTTCCTCAGGACTCTGGAATGAGAGGAAGGGGAGGAAACAGATAAGGTAGGGCCAGGCCCGACCAGGAGAGAGGAACGCTGCAGTTGTGGTGGGACGAGTAGAGGTCCACTCCTGGAGCGCCCTAGAGGTTGCAGGTCACTGCAAACACCTCCGGATGTAGGGACCACTCGCTTTGGACGGCTGAGGACCAGCTGAGACAGACCACCTACCAGTTGAGTATGTCCGGAATGAAGATCGCTGAGATGGTCGGAAACTTGAGTTCCGCCCAGAAGGGAATTTCCCGAAGAACAAAGCAAAGATAGAATTGCCCTAGTCCCAACATATTGATGGGGATATGGGTTCTAGGGGGACCAAGGCCCCAGACCGGTCGGTCCTTGAATACACCTCCCCAGTCCAACAGACCGGCAGGAAGGAGCGCCCCTGAAAGGCAGGGGGAAACAAAGCCACCATAGAAGGGACCGACAAGACTGTCGAGAGAGAACGATCTTGCAGTCCAGAGACAAAGGGGACCTGTTCTACAGGAAGAGAATCACCAGTTGAAGAGGTCGGTGATGAAACTGGGTGAATGGCATGGCCTCCACGGCCACCAGCAACCAACCCAGGACAGTATGCTAAAGCGAATGGAAACTGGAGCAGGATGCCGAAGTTATCTGACTCCTGACAAGAGAGTCAGCCGAATGTCCGGCAGAGTCGAAAGCGGGCAGAGGGAGAGGTTGAACGTGTCACGATTAACCATCCAACCAAAGAGAAAACAAGGGTTGGAGGTTGAGACTAAGACTCCCCAGAGTCTGAGCCCTGGTTGGAGCTCTGATCAGGAGGTCGTCCAAAAAAGGAATCACTGAAACAACTCTTGTCCGTAACAGGGCTATCACAGGCGTCAGGTCCTTGGTAAGGACCCGCGGAGTAGTGGTCAGACAGAAAGGGAGAGCCACAATAGAAAATGGCCGTCCGGAACTGCAAAGCGGCAGTATCGCTGATGACCGGGAAATTTTGGAATGTGGAGGCAGGCATCCTTGATGTCCACCGAGGGAAAAAAAACTCAGAACGGAGAAACTCCGTCAGAAGATGCTGGTGGAGATGCTCGAGAACCAAGATTGGGCGAACAGCAACGCCCGTCTTGGGGACCACAAAGAGGATGGAATAAAAAAAAACTGAAAAAAAAAATTTCCCCTGAAGGAACAGTAACAATTACTCCCTGGATGAAAGGGAACTGGAACGCGCCCCGAAACGCCTCCGCTAGAGAGGAGGACCCGGGGGTCCGGGAAGAAAAAAAGCAGTCCCATGGAAGGGAGGCAAATTCGACCCTGTATCCATTGACTACAACATCCCTGACCCAGGAAACCGGAAAGTGCGTGTCCAGGTATCCCGGAAGAGTAAGACGACCAACCACCCGAGAAAAGTCGGCGGGTGGGGGCGACCCCTCAGGCCGAGGCAGGCCTACGGGTGTCTGCTGGGGCCACCAAACAGCTGGAACAGTTAGCCAACCTCCGGGATGGACAGGTCAGGAAGGAGGGAGCCCTCTCCCCGTGAAGGCGCCTGGCTGGACCTTTGATGGTACCAAAGGTCCGCATGACTGGAAGGAGGAGGACATCCGATGTAAAGTGGTTCTGCGAGCCTTATCCAGAGGTATAAGGAACTCTTTCCGCCCGTCGCCTCACTTCTTGCAGGCTATGTCCGCATTCCAGGCTATAAGCCACATGGAGCGAAGGAGGGCTACAAAGTAGTCTGTGGCAAAGGCAGCACAGCGGCTGCGCATGGAAGCAGAACCCAGAAAATCTCCGGCATAGGAGGCTAGGAGCACTAGTCTAGATAAATCCCCTGGAGGGATCCTGAATACTACCCTGGTGGAGTTGGGAGACCATACTGAAAGGGCATCTGACACCAAGGCAGAAGCAAAAGCAGGAAGAAAGGAAGAACCTGCTGTCTCAAAGGCAAATTTTGCCAAGGTCTCCACCTTCTTGTCCGCTGGAACCTGGAAGGCAGCCGCAAAAGCCAACGGCAAGACAGTCGCCTTAGAGAGGCGGGAGACCGGTAGATCCACAGTTGGAGAGGAGGTCCACCGAGCAATGAGGTCCTTTGCGAAGGGATACCGCGCTTGAACCTTCTTCATTTTCTGAAACTTTTAGTCAGGGTGCCTTCAGGAGGATTCCAGCAGGGCGTCAAATTCAGCGAGAGAGCTGAAAGTCTTGGGTGCCGGTCGGGCACGAAGAAAGGAGACTTCTGTAGACACGTCTGAAGTTCCTGGGTAAATTAGCTGGAAGGTGTCTCTTATGGCCGAAACCAATGAGTACACCACATGCACATGCGTGCAGCCCTCTGAGTTGGAGGCCGAATCAGAAACCTCATCCACAAGTTCTCCAGGTGAATGAGAACAAGGTGAGGCAGCCCTGGAAGAGGTCGGGCACGATGAAAGGCAACTTCTAGAGCCACGTCCGAAGTTCCTGGGTCCTCTAGATTAAAGGTGTCTCTTATGGCCAAAACAAATGAGTTCCCCGTGTCGGCAGAATCCAAGTGGTTCTCTTGCCGATTCGGAAACCTTCTCCACAAGCTCTCCAGGTGAATGGGAACTCGTTGAGGCGGCCCTAGATGAGGAAGAGACTGACCCGGAACGCGGCTCTGGAGAGCCAGAGCGGTGACTGCGGAAGCATCCTCTGGAAGAAGGACGCTTGTGATAAGCTGAGGTAGCGGGGCGAGACCTATGATGGGAACGCCCGTACCTGTCCGAAGACCCCGAAGATGATTCAGAGGAAACACCCCTATTACGCTTGCGAGAAGCGTAGGGAGAAGGGGAGCGAGTCCCCCCGGAGGGCCGACGGAGGGAGGACCTCTCCAAGGCAGTCACCACAGAACGGGAGACCTGCGCCAGTCGGATATACACTGTGAGAGGGAAGAAACCCAGGCTGAAGGGAAGGACGAACCCACCGGGTATGGTAGAACATCCCGGGTAGTAATAGCCGGGGGGTCTGGGGGAGCAGTGGTGCAGGCAGAACAAGTAGGTTCAGCAGAACCAGACATTTTTGTGTTACAGTTATTACAGGTGTAATAAGTAACTAAGGACCTAGCTATCTGTTTAGAGGAAGAAACAGTTCTGGGCACGGACATAGTAATAAAAAGGAAGTGTCTCACCCTGGTTTGTGTGCTGTGAGCAGAGAGAGGGAGAGAGAAAACGCTGGACCAATGGCCAGAGGGGGCGTGTCAATTACAAGGACACTTCTGATTGGCTCTGCAAACACCCTGCGCATGCACAGCGCTAATTGGAGGGGATTCGCGCCATCCTGAAAGGCTTCGGCGGCTCAGGGTGGGCGGAGCTAACGCGCACCGGGCCACCAAAGAAATAACCCAGCTAATGATGGCGAACGCCGTCGGCAGAACACTGCCGAAAACAAAAGTCAATGCGGCCGGGCTGAATGAGCGCCCGCCGAAGAGATACACACACATGCCGGCAATATATAAATGCCACTGCTCTAACCCCAATAAAAACTTTCCCCCATAGAGTAAAAAGGGAGGGAAGAACCCCTCCTGGCCAGTCCCATAAACCCTTATAGAAAAAAGGGTGTCTACAGCTGTTGAGAGTCCAGTACTTAAGAAAAAAGGGGGAAATATACTCACCTTAGTCAGAAGAACTTACCTAATGAAGTCTTCCTGATGAAGCCTTCAGCCAGCTTTTAGTCACCTGCATCATGCCGGGCTTGAAAAGCGAGACGAGCAGGGAAAAGTGGGTGACCCGGACCCGTGAGGTACAACCCCAGGTGCTGGCCGTTGGCGAGAGGGGGTTGACAGTACATCCACGATGTCTGTGCCCCCTCAATCGCAAATCGGGGAAAAAGTGAACGCTATGTTCCCGAGTCCCCAACTGAAAACAGGAAAATAAAAGGAAATAAGAAACTAAACATCCCTATCTGAAAAAAAAAAAAAAAGTTAGACCAAGTCTGGGGAGAACCCCAGACTAGTGTCCATCTCCTGCAGACACAAAGCTTAAACTGATTACCGCAGGCTCTGTAGGCGGGTATATCCTGCTGGGAGGAGCAGACTTTTTTGGTTTCCATAGTGTCAAGTCTCCTAGCAACAACAGCATATACCCAAGGTCTGTGTCCCCCAATGGAGCCAATGAGAAACAACTACTTTATGTTTGATGATGTTTTTATACTTACAGTAAGGGTGTGGCCATGGGGAGCAATGTGGCCGCCACATATGCTAATATCTTCATGGCCCCCCTTGAGGAGGATGTCGTCTTTGTATCCCACCACTTCAGACATGTTCTGGAGTGGTGGAGATACATAGACGACATCTTACTCATTTGGAAAGGGGGTGAGGAAGAGTTGAACAAATTTCATGAGTTTTTGAATACAGTTGATGAGAATTACAATATACGCATACCTTTTCAAATTGTACGGTCCAGTTTTTAGATATGTCGATTTCCATCATGGGCCACAGGTTGACAACTGATTTATACACTAAACCTACGGATTGTAATACTCTTTTACGTTTTGACAGTTGTCACCTGCGGGCCATGGTGGAATCCCTTCCATATAGTCAAACGCTTTGTGCCAAAAGGATAACGGATACAGATGTAAAATTGGATAAAGCCTTGGACAAAACGACTAAACAATTTAAACAGCGTGGGTGTCCAATAAGACTGATCGAGAGACAGAGATAAAATACAGAATGAGACTGATGGGGTGAGGATCAGAGACTTGACTAAAATTGAGAGACTACCGATAGTAACCACATACAATGAATACTCTTGCAAAATAGCTCAGATAATACAAAAATACTGGTATCTTATTAAGGATGGTTATCCCCAAATTAAAGCCTTTGATTTTCCCCCTCTAATGTCTTACCGGAGGGGTTCTAAACTAAGGGATCGAATAGTTAAAACCGATGTATCCATCAGACCTAAAACAACACAGAAATTTTTGACAGTTTGTAAAAAAAAAGGTTGCTTCCCTTGCTGCTCATGTGTGAGTTGTAGATACATCCAAAAAAGGTTCCGAATGTATTCACCCGACCACTAATAAGAAATATCAAATGAAGCACTATGTCACCTGTAGTTCAGACTACATTATCTATATCTTGTGCTGCCCTTGTTATATGCTGTACGTAGGAGAGACCACCTATGATTTAAGAACTCGCTTGAATCAACATAGATACTGCATATGCAAGGGCAGACAAGACTTACCAGTCTCAAAACACTTTACAGACCTTAAACATGCAGAGAAAGATCTCAGAGTAATGATTGTGGATCATGTGACAGGAACATGGTCCTAAAAAAAACTAGAATTAAAATGGATCTATAATCTTGATACTTTAAAACAAACAAGTTTAAATGTCTAATTTAAAACTTATCCAAGAATGTTTAAGAGATGAGGTTCCCTCGTGATGCTATGATGCTGTATGAAATATTTGCCCACATGATGTGAGACATCTTTATAACTCTCAAAACAGTCTCCGTCTCAAAACACTTTACAGACCTTAAACATGCAGAGAATGATCTGAGAGTAATAATTGTGGATCACGTACCCCACCCCCCTCAACCAGGAACAGGAACATGGTCCTAAAAAAACTAGAATTAAAATGGATCTATAATCTTGATACTTTAAAACCAAAAAGGTTTAAATGTCGCATTTAAAGCTTATCCAAGAATGTTTAAGAGATGAGGTTCCCTCGTGATGCTATGAAGCTGTGTGAAATATTTGCCACCATGATGTGAACAGAGTGAGTTTATAATAATTTATATTAGAATAATTTTTATAAAATTGATTATTTTTATATTTGTTATTTTCTCTCAGATATTCAACTCATCTATATGGACCTCTACACCACTGGCCAACATGCAGTTCTTTATTGAATTTTTTTTTAAATTGAAATCAGGATAGAGTCGGATTGTTGTAGGTATTTTATTTATTTGTTAATTTTCATTTTTTACACTTCAAGATGGCTGCCGGGTTTCACAGATGCGGTATATAAATCTGTCAGCGAAATCTCCCCGTACTGGGAGTCAACCACTCAGGATCCTACAAGTGGACGGGATGGCGGTGCCGTTTCAGGATCTGTTGTCCCGTTCATGCTGATATTGGCCGATTGGTGACCCTTTGGGCATCTATGGAAGCCATGAAATGGAAACCTACCTGTGATGGACTTTTGGAGACGCTGCGGTAATTAACAAGTTAAACTACCTGTGAATTCCCTGACTATATGCTTTAGCCCGCTTTGCAAATGGAGAAGGCTGAATGCCTGCACAATGATTTTTCACCCACGCTAACATGGTCTTCCCGTTTTACAAGTGCGTGCCAAGTACAGTGGTGAGTGTCCGCCCCAGTGTATGATTAATTTCAGCATTCATTTACAAATGTTTTTAATCAGCACTGCACTTTTCATGGATGGTTATGGTACTCTTCATACATATGCACCTTCATTTGTTCACTTTGCAATAATTGTGATTTTGCCTTTACGATCATTATGTATAATATGAAAAATTATGATATGCACTGTATTGTTTGATTGTGTAATATAATCGGCACTATTTAAGTACTCATGTTTGACTTACTGGTTATGCTTAAAAAAGGGGCGAGAGGCCGCAGAAACGTTGCACTTGTTTTCTGAGGACGGAATAAACACTGCACTTTATTTGAAAATTCTGTTGTGTGCTGCGATCCTTTCCATTGGATAGATAAATGTGGTAAAGTAATGTGGTGTATTTAAAGTGTTACACAACAAAATTAATACGTTTAAAATTGTCATCTTCTGACCCTTATAACTTTTTATTTTTCCCGAGTGTGGGCTGGTATGAGGGTTCATTTTTTGCGCTGTGATGTGAAGTTTTTATCACTGCCATTTTTGTTTTGATTGGACTTTTTGATCGCTTTTTATTCATTTTTTTCGTGCTATAAAAAGTTACCAAAAATACGCTATTTCGGATATTGGCATTTTTTTTGCGTGTACGCCATTGACTGTGTGGTTTAATTAACGATATATGTTTATAGTTCGGACATTTCCGCACGCGGGGATACCACATGTTTATATTTATTTACACAGTTTTTTTGTTTTTTATTTAAATGGGAAAAGGGGGGAGTGATTCTTACTTTTATTAGGGAAGGGGTTAATTCCTCATTAGAACATGCATTACATTGATTCCTAACAATCACCACGGTGTTCCCGATCAGCCCGACTGAGCTGCCGGGACACAATTTATTCAACTTTAGACCCGGCGATCAACTTTGATTGCCGCGTCGAAAAGGTTTAAAGCACACAGAACAACGATTGGTGCTGCATGCTATTAGCCCAGGGTCCCGCCGGGACCGATTTGCTGTGACCCCGCATTATAGACCGGGACCGGGCACAGGGTCGTACAGGTAAAACCTTAAGAGTTTAATACTATAAATATAGTATTCAAGTTCAAATGCCATTTAAAATAACAAATACCTGAATTGCCAGCTAGCACTTTATCAAGGCTGTTTTCCTTTGAATCAATAGCATGCTCATACGATGTAATTGTGTTTTCTGTAACTTTAAGATAATTGGTCTGCTCTTCTGTGTCTTTTATACAGGAATCAAGATTTTTGTATGCTTGATGTAAAGCCTCCATGTCACTGTTTGTGTACGGATTTGAAAATCCTTCAAAATATATACAAAAGAAAAACTAAAATAAGAAACCTTTGTAGCTTAGCAACAACATCAAAATAGTAGCACAGTCTAAATACTATAACATGTTATTGTTGTATCAAGTCTGAAATGAAATTATAATATAAAAGCTTGGTAACAAAAAGTTCTTCTGTAAAAGGACCTTTGGGGTAAAGAAGTTGCTTTATCATGCCAGGGCTATAACATGCCACTTAAAAGGGCAGAGGACTGGTTGATGCTAGTGGGTACACTGCTGCCATTCCTGCATGTCACTAGAAATGACAACCACTGAGACTGAAAGTGACGCTTGTAGACCAGAAGTTGTTAAGAAGCCCTTTCCTCCACATACAGCACTAACTTTCCACTTGAGGCATAGAGGCTAGGTGCAAGATGACATCCATGCCCTGAAAAGATGCTCCAGCACAACCAGCGCCACTACTCTAGGAGGAAGTCAATGCCTCAGTACCCACAGCTCAAATGAGGGGTTTTCTTAATATCTTATAAGGAGACATTTGTCATACGATATAGACATAAGTTAAAATTTATGGGGCAATACTGCTACATGGCAATCACTTAGGGGGACATTTATCAAGGGATTTAGTCAGGTTTTCTTTACTATAATTGTCGCAGAATTGTCGCAACTGCGACCATGTGTGTTTTCGTGTATTTGCTGAAGAACAAGAAAAGCAAGAAAAATCAAACTTCCTTAAGTAGTTAATTTTTCAAAATGGATTTGCTTTAGTCAGGTATTTATTAACTGCGACAGTCGCAGCTGCGCAATGAAAAGTCGCAACTGCCTTAAAAATTTACAAAATTTACTCCAGCTCCAACATGGAGCAGGAAAAGCTACTGCTGCCCGGGCTCCGACATACTTTCTCCCCGCTACCCTCACTTTGCTACAGGGACACTGCATTGATTTGCATCCCCCCCCTCTCACCTGCCAGCACCATACAACTCCCATTTGTCTGCTACCTGTTACAAGACTACAAGTCCCAGCATGCCCTTACAGTGAGGACACGCTGGGAGTTGTAGTCTTGTAGCAGCGGGCGCTGAGCGGCGCGGGCTGGCCGGAGACAAGGGGGGGGGATGTAGATCAGTGTCCCCATCATTATTAAGTGAGGGTAGCGGGGAGGCCGTATGAGGAGCCCGGGCGGCTGCACTGTAATGTCCTTATAACATATACCGGCGCCGCAGACTCCTAAATCCCCGGCTGTCATTTCACATTTCCCGCTGGGTCCTGTGATTTTGCCAGGACCAGCAGCCAATCACAGGACCCGACCGGAACAGTGACATGATTAGGGGATATAGGACTCTGTCAGGGGGGGGGGGGGTCCGTCAGCATACACCCCCCCCCCCCACCGGCCTTCACCTGCGATGTGCCCGTCTGTAAACCCCCCCCCCCGGCCTTCACCTGCACTGTTCCCGGCCTCCGCCTCCGCCCCCACCAGCACCCCTCTACTCCACCCCAGCCCCCCCGGGCTTCACATGCACTGTGCCCGGTCTCCGCTCCCACATCTTCGGTTGCGCCGGCCTGACGTCCCTCCGTCAGTGACGTCACTCGCAGGGCGCCCGGAGAGAAGGAGCGCTGCGCTGGATGGGTGAGCGTGTGTGTCTGTCTCTATCTCTGTCTGTGTGTGACTGTCTGTGTGTGACTGTCTGTGTGTGACTCTCTTTGCAGGACTACAACTCCCAGCATGCCCTTACTGTAAGGACATGCTCGGAGTTGTAGTTGTACAGTGCAGGCGAATGACAAGCTTGTCCCCTGCCCCCAGCTGCAGGACTACAACTCCAAGCATGTCCTTACTGTAAGGGCATGCTGGGAGTTGTAGTCGTGCGGGGCGGGAGATGTGCTAGCAGGTGATAATAAATGTACTAACCCATTTTTTGTTTTTTCTTCTCATTTCAGATCCGTGTATCCTGTGGACTCCTCAGGATTCGGTGGACTACTTCGATGACCAGCGATTTTCTTTGTTTGATTTTAATAAAATGGTTAACGAGGGCTTGTGGGGGAGTGTTTTTTGCAATAAAATTTTTTTTTAAACCTGTTGTGTTTTTTCCTTACTTTACTTGACAAGCTTAGTAGTGGAAGCTGTCTTACAGACGGAGTCCATTACTAAGCCGGGCTTAGCATTAGCAAAAAAAACAGCTAGCGCTAACCCCCAATTATTACCCCGGTACCCAACACCACAGGAGTGCCGGGAAGAGCCGGTACCAACAGGCCCGGAGTGTCAAAAATGGCGCTCCTGGGCCTAGGCAGTAACAGGCTGGCGTTATTTAGGCTGGGGAGGGCCAGTAACAATGGTCCTCGCCCACCCTGGTAACGTCAGGCTGTTACTGTTTGGTTGGTATTTGGCTGAGAATAAAAATATTGGGGACCCTATGAGTTTTTTTTTTTTTAAATAAATAATTAAATATATATAAAAAAATAAAAAAACACATAGGGTCCCCCCTATTTTTATTCTCAGCCAAATACCAACCAAACAGTAACAGCCTGACATTACCAGGATGGGCGAGGACCATTGTTACTGGCTGTGGTGTTAGGTACCGGGGTAATAATTGGGGGTTAGCGCTAGCGGTTTTTGTGGCTAACGCTAAGCCCGGCTTAGTAATGGACTACGTCTGTAAGACAGCTTCCACTACTAAGCCTGTCCAGTAAGTTAAAAAAAATAATAATAATAAAAAATAAAAAAAATAAAAAAACAGGTTTAACATCAAGCAAAGAAAAACGCTGGTCGTCGAAGTAGTCCACAGGATACACAGATCTGTAGAAGTAACAAAAAAAATGAGTAAGTACATTTAGGGAGAAAAAACTGCGTTAAAAATTTAATAAACTAGGGATCGACCAATATCGTTTTTTTAGGGCCGATACCGATAACTTATACCGATATTCCGGTATAAGTTATCGGCTATTTACCCCCCCCCACCGCTGCAGATCATTAATTTACAGCGGGAGCTTTGAATCAATGAACTGCAGCGGCTTTTGCGGTGCCATAGACCGCCGCCGCCACCCGCTTCTCTCCCCCTGCCTGTCCCCCCCGCTCAGCTCCACGCCCCCTACCGCACCGCATCGCACCCCCCACCGCATCGCCCCGGCCCCATTGCCTCCCCCATCCCCGGTTTTATAATTACCTGTTCCCGGGGCCCGTGGTCCACTCTACATCTGGCTCCGGTGGCGTCCTCCTGAGATGTCACTGTGCGCACTGATGGTGACGTCACTGCGCACAGCGTAACGCAGGACGCAGCAGGAGCCAGAAGTAGCGTTGACCCCTGGGCCCCGGGAACAGGTAATAATAAAACCGGGGATGGGGGAGGCAATGGGGCCGGGGCAGTACGGTGGGGGGTGCGACGCGGTGCGGCAGGTTGGTGGGGGGGGGGGGGCGGGGCATTATCGGCAAGGTAATTGCCGATACCGATAATGGCCAAAATCGTGATTATCGGCCAAACCGATAATCGGTCGATCCCTATAATAAACACACACACACACATTATATATATATATATATATATATATATATATATATATATATATATATATATATACACACACATACACATACATACATACACACACATTTTTTTTCAAAGCTGCAAAGTGGTAGTCAGTGGTAGTTCTGTAGTCATTATTTGGTTTTTGCTCATATGTGCTAAAAAAAAATGGTATTTAAAAGTGATTTCTTGGTTTTTGCTCATGTAAGCCAAATTTATCAACCCCCTGTGATAGTATGATAAATATGTCATACATAAGCAAAAAAAATAGCAAGAAAAAAAATGACTACAGAACTTGCTTACAAAAGCAATGATGATAAATGTCTCCGTTAGCCTTTATTTACCCTTGCATCATGGCTTTCACTCATAACACATTGGTTATGATGCTCTGCCAGATCTATTGTACCACAGAAATCGCTAACTTACAATGGGTTTTGTCCAAATGTCTATCGTTTTGACAGGAAGCATAGTGCTGCATGCAAAATTATACCCCAGATAAAATCTATCAGAATTGGCAACAGAACCACCAACACAACTGTAAAGAGAGTCTAACTGATTTTCACTTTATGTAGCATGGAGACATATAACTAATTTATCTTTTTTGTTGATTTTCAAAACAAAGCTTCAACAAAGAGGGACCTTTTATATAGTCATCAATAACAAAAAGCATAATGTATAGCAAACAAATCAGTATGGCTTTTTGGCCAGGTAAAACCCCATTTAATGGTGGTGACACTAAATGTAATAGTTTAGTAAGGACTGTAACCCACCTGTGCCCATTGCTTCATTTGTCCCTTGGGGCATAACAGATTCCGTTTCATCCTGTGTTTGCTGCAAAATCTTTTGAGTGTCTATTGTTGAATCCATTGAGTCGATCAGCAAAACTAAAAAGAATTGATTTACATTAGAATTAAAACCATTCAACAGTTAAACATAACAGTCTGTGTTAAAAAAGAACTCTGGAATTTTTAGCATGCGCTGCACTATATAGGACAGAAAAAAAAATGGATAAAGAGGCACTTAAAAATTTTTTCGTGACATTTTTGTGCAGAGCCATTACTATTTTGGTAGCTAAGATATAAATTATTGAATGTTAAAATTGAGAAAAGTGCCTTCTACTGCCAAAAACATCTGCTTGTCAGCATTAGGACAGTTAACCCATTAACCCCTTAATGACGCAGGGTATTTTCCGTTTTTGCATTTTTATTTTTTCCTCATCCCCTTCTAAAAATCATAAGGCTTTCAATTTTGCACCTAAAAATCCATATTATGGCTTATTTTTTGC
Organism: Hyla sarda; assembly: GCF_029499605.1. NCBI lineage: Eukaryota > Metazoa > Chordata > Amphibia > Anura > Hylidae > Hyla > Hyla sarda. Next base: position 212,399,917 of record NC_079191.1, read on the forward strand.
GCCACCAAATCTACTTTGCAGGGACATTAGTCATTTTACCCAAAAATCCACGGAAAAAATGCCATTTTGTAAATTTTGGGGGCTTCCGTTTCTACGCAGTGCATATTTTGGTAAAAATGACACCTTATCATTATTCTGTAGGTCCATACGGTTAAAATGATACCCTACTTATATAGGTTTGATTTTGTCGTACTTCTGGAAAAAATCATAACTACATGCAGGAAAATGTATACGTTTAAAAATGCCCTCTTCTGACCCCTATAACTTTTTTATTTTTCCGCGTACGGGGTGGTATGAGAGCTCACTTTTTGCGCCGTGATTCAACGTTTTTTATTGGTATCATTGTTGTTTTGATTGGACGTTTTGATCGCTTTTTATTCACTTTTTTATGGTATAAAAAGTGACCAAAAATGCGCTATTTTGGACTTTTGAATTTTTTTACGTGTACGCCATAGACGGTGTGGTTTAATTAATGATATATTTTTATAGTTCGGACATTTACACACGCGGTGATACCACATACCGTATTTATCGGTGTATAACACGCACTTTTTAGGCTAAAATTTTTAGCCTAAAGTCTATGTGCGTGTTATACGCCGATACACCCCCAGGAAAGGCAGGGGGAGAGAAGCCGTCGCTGCCCGCTTCTCTCCCCCTGCCTTTCCTGGGGTCTAGAGCCCTGCTGCCAGCCCTTCTCTCCCCCTGGCTATCGGCGCCGCTGCCCGTTCTGTCCCCCTATCGGTGCCGGCGCCCCATTGTCGGCGCCGATAGCCAGGGGGAGAGAAGCGGCGCTGACAGCCAGGGGGAGAGAAGGGGCAGCGGCACCCATTGCCTCCCCCCATCCCCGGTTGCATAATTACCTGTTGTCGGGGTCAGGTCCACGCTGCTTCAGGCCTCCGGTATGCGTCCCCTGCGTCATTGCTATGCGCTGCACGGCGCATGATGTCAGTGCGCCGCGCCGTGCAGTGCATAGCAATGACGCAGGGGACGCACACCAGAGGCCTGAAGCAGCGCGGACCCGACCCCGGCAACAGGTAATTATGCAACCAGGGATGGGGGGAGGCAACGGGGCAGCGGCGCCGGCAATGGGTGCCGCTGTCCCTTCTCTCCCCCTGGCTGTCGGCGTCGCTTCTCTCAGGGGGACAGAACGGGCAGCGGCGCCGATAGCCAGGGGGAGAGAATGGCCGGCAGCAGGGCTCTAGACCCCAGGAAGGGCAGGGGGAGAGAAGCCGGCAGCGACGGCCTCTCTCCCCCTGCCTTTCCTGGGGGTGTATCGGGGTATACACGCGCACACACGCACCCTCATTTTACCATGGATATTTGGGTAAAAAACTTTTTTTACCCACTATCCTTGGTAAAATGAGGGTGCGTGTTATAGGCCGGTGTGTGGTATACCCCGATAAATACGGTATGTTTATTTTTATTTACACTGTTTTTTTTTTTTTTAATTGGGAAAAGGGGGGTGATTCTGACTTTTATTATGGAAGGGGATAAATGATCTTTATTAACACTTCATTTTCTGCAGTATTATAGCTCCCATAGGGGGCTATAACACTGCACACACTGATCTTCTACACTGATCACTGCCTGGTAATAGCCGGGCATTGATCAGCGTTATCGCCGCTCGACTGCTCCTGCCTGGATCTCAGGCACGGAGCAGTCATTCGGCGATCGGACAGCGAGGAGGCAGGTAGGAACCCTTTAGCTGTCATGCAAGCTGTTCGGGACACCGCGATTTCATCGTGCAGGTCCCGAACAGCTCCACTGAGTTAACCGGCAACTTTTACTTTCACTTTAGACGCGACAATCAACTTTAATTGCCACATCTGAAGGGTTAATACCGGCATCACCGCGATCGGTGATGTCCGGTATTAGCCGCGGGTCCAGGCCGCTGATGGCCGCCGAGACTGACGTTATATGACGCGGGGTCAGCGTGTGACCACGCGTTCTATCCCGGGAGCCCGCTCATGATGTATGCATACGTCATATAGCGGGAAGAGGTTAAGGACTCAGCCCATTTTCACATTAAGGACTCAAAACAATCTTCGTTTTTGCACTTTCGTTTTTTCCTCCAAATCTTCTAAAAATCACAACGCGTTCAATTTTGCACCTACAAACCCATATAAGGGCTTGTTTTTTACGTCACCAATTGTACTTTGTAATGACATTACTTATTTTATAACACTCTGCAGCGAAACAAAAAAAAAAAATTATTTGTGGCGTGAAATGAAAAAATAACAAAAAACGCCACTGTTAATTTTTAGGGCTTCCGTTTCTACGCAGTGCACTTTTCAATAAAAATGACACATTATCTTTATTCTGTAGGTCCATACGGTTACAGGGATACCCAATTTATGTAGGTTTTATTTATAACTACATGCAGCAAAATTGGATGATGTTTATAAATAATAAATAATGTTTAAAACTCATCTTCTGACCCCTATAACTATTTGATTTTTCCGCGTATGGGGCTATATGAGGGCTTATTTTTTGCGCTGTGGTCTGTAGTTTTTATCAGTACTGTTTTGATGGGAATTTATGATATTTTATTAATATTTTTATGGTATATGAAGTGACTAGAGATGAGCGAACTTACAGTAAATTTGATTCGTCACGAACTTCTCCGCTCAGCAGTTGATGACTTTTCCTGCATAAATTAGTTCAGCTTTCCGGTGCTCCGGTGGGCTGGAAAAGGTGGATACAGTCCTAGGAGACTCTTTCCTAGGACTGTATCCACCTTTTCCAGCCCACCGAAGCACCTGAAGGCTGAACTAATTTACGCAGGAAAAGTCATCAACTGCCGAGCCGAGAAGTTTGTGACGAATCGAATTTACTGTAAGTTCGCTCATCTCTAGAAGTGACCAAAAATTCACAATTTTGGACTTTTTTTTTACATGGGGGCTTATTCTCATGATGAGGAGGCAAGTGAGGACCCTCCCGTCATCCTCGTCCAGTAAGTTGATCAGGACATTGCGATTCTATGGCGATAGTCCCGATCGGCTCCATTGAGCTTCTGGGATAGTTTTACTTTCAGTTTAGACGCCGCAATCAACTTTTATCGCAGCGTGTAAAGGGTTAATGCTGGGCATCGGTCCAATCAGCAGTGCCCGACATTAGCCGTGGGTCCTGGCTGCCTGTAGCAACTAGGACCCGCGGGGTTTTACCCGTTCTCCGCTCGTGAGAACAGTTTAAACCTCTTTAGCGGGATCAGGGCGCACACGTACGCCCTGCGTCCTTAACTAGTTAAAATAGCCATGCTTACTTCTATTAAGTGTACCAATTAATATTTATAGCGTACCTATACTTTTAAAAGAGTTTTAGAATTCTGCATAGTTTGATATATTAATCCTTCAGAGTGGTGAGTTGATTTCAGTGCTGTTAAACTCCTGAGGTCCCCACCATGGTGCACAGCTACTTCTCATTCTCTCGTTTTCAGAAAGGGGGGTGGGGGTGGTTGGGGGGGCCGAACTGGACAGTTTGCCAGCAATACACACACAAGGACTTCCTTTCAATTACTTGTCTGGCCATTGACATGACAGCACCGATCCCTTATACAGTACACTACATGTCAGTTGGAGGGGATGGGGCGTTATACTTTATGAATGGTCACAAATTATAGCAAAGCCTTGATTGTCCCTTTCAGTCACATCATGAAACCTGTAGAAGAGAGTGCAGGTACACACAGCCTAGATTGGCTGCAACTGGCACTAGCTAAGCCCATTAAATTACAATAGGGGTAATCCATGTGTGGATTTGCTGGCACATCAAGAGCAGAAATCTAAAGGCATATTTTAAGTTATTGTCCAATGTGAATATTGAAACATGGTAGGTGAACTATTACACTCTGTTCACACTGGTGTGGTACTGCGTGGCGGCTGCTCCCGCCGTGGCGCAGTGTCTGCGTGGGGGGGGGGGGGGCGTCCCGTGGGCTGGTTCGAGTGGCAATTGGGGCTGCTCGGTCAGCGGGTCGTTCCCCTCCCGTGGGCACTGGTGTCGCGGCGGTGGTGGTTGCCGCGTGGTGCCGCGCCATTTTATGCTAGGGATGTTAGGGACCCACCACATCCAGGTGGCCGTGACGAGGCTGGCGGGCTTCATGCACTTTATGATCATAAAGTGCACAAACGACCTGTTTGTTTTATATATATTGCTGAGAAGCGTTAGATCATTAGTGCATTTTGTGGATGTGCGACCATGTAGTTTTTTTTTTTGTCTCTGTATCCACATTTTTGCATTCTCCTCTCCGTTTTTTTGCTTTTGCTTGGTCTGCACTTCACCTTGCACATATAAGTTGAGCAGGAAGTGCTCTAGGGCCCCTCCCTTCCTGGCTTGGCTTCCAGTCTCTGGCTGGAGGCACATGGTAGGTGAACTATTAAACTCTGTGCACACTGGTGTGGTACTGCGTGGTGGCTGCTCCTGCCGTGGCGCCGTATCTGCGTGGGGGGGGGGGGGGACCCGTGGGCTGGTTCGAGTGGCATTTGGGGCTGCTCGGCCAGCGGGTCGTTCCCCTCCCGTGGGCACTGGTGTCGTGGCGGTGGTGGTCGCCGCGTGGTGCCGCGCCATTTTATGCTAGGGATGTTAGGGACCCGCCACATGCAGGTGGCCGTGATGAGGCTGGCGGGCTTCATGCACTTTATGATCACAAAGTACACAAACGACCTGTTTGTTTTATATATTTTGATGAGAAGCGTTAGATCATTAGTGCATTTTGTGGATGTGCGACCATGTCGTTTTTTTTGTCTCTGTATCCACAATATTAAAACATGATTAACAATAATATGGGATTTACATATTACTGTAGGTATGCATATTCATAACCCATCATTATTAAACATTTCTGTTGTCATTTAGTCTTAGCACTCCAGGAAAAATAAACACACTTACTTTTGCATACATGCCACCTAATTATCAAATAGTCGCACGACCTTGATAAATAACGTAAGCAAACCCTGGGAAACCTGCTTACAAAAGCATTTTGTAAAGCAGATAATTTTTCTCTTATGTTAATCTACCCTTTATTACCAGTAGCGTTGCTAGAGAGTGACTGGGATAGGGGGCGTACCGCATCGGGTGATACCCTGACTGGCCGGCCTGTCACTAAATAGCTGCACTCCAACTATCCTGCAACAACCCCTCCACCCTCCTCAGAAATGAAAAAATATTAAAAACATACTATGCCGAACCATGAATATCCGTACAGTGGTCCCTCAACATACGATGGTAATTCGTTCCAAACGACCCATCGTTTGTCGAATCCATTGTATGTTGAGGGATCCGTGCAATGTAAAGTATAGGAAGTTATACTCACCTGTCCCCTCTGCTCCGGACCGCATTCTCACCGCTCCCGATGCTGTCCCAGGGGCTCCCGATGCTGTCCCGCTGCTCCGGCGTCTTCTTCGGGATCCTCCGGCTTCTTCCGCATCTTCTGCAGGGTCCGGGCCTCGCTTTCTGGTGACATTATTACGCTGCTGCGCCGGCACGGCGTTACCCACCGCAAAATGTGCATGAAAATGTATTACTATGGAGGTTTCTTTTTTTTAAAGGGTAGCTCCCACCATCCTATTTTATTTTCTGTCCCTGCCTATTGCCAATCTATCCCTAACCCCCTCCCTGCTTTTAATTTTTATTATATTAAAAATAACTTTTTTTCTGTCTGGTAGTGTGCTCACTACCAGGCAGACTTCCCCAGCAGGCACCATGTCACTAATGCCTGCTGGGGGTGGGACTTCCGCCCTTAGTTTATCTACACAGGGTGCCTCCAGCTGTCTCACCACTACAACTCCCAGCTTGCCCTGACATCTATTAGCTGTCAGGGCATGCTGAGAGTTGTAGTAGTGAAACAGCTGGAGGCACCCTGTGTAGATAAACTATAAGTTAGTGCCATGCCCCTCCCCACCAAACCCCGTTCCCTCCATCACTAAGCCCCCCCGCCCCCCCCCCCCCCGCATGCCCCATTCCCTCCATTACAAACCCCCCGCCCGCATACCCAGTTCCCTCCATTATAGTTACCGGCAGCGGGTGTGCAGGGACAGCAGCGGCGGCGACGAGGTGGCGGTGATGTGCGGGAGGAGTGGCCTCCCAGCCAGTGGCCGGAGAGCCAATGCGCTCATTCCCGCCTGTCTGATTGCCAGGCAGGGAGCGAGAGCAGCCTACATGAAAAAGGACTGATTGCCAGGCTAAAATCAGCCTTTTTTCAGGCGTGACGTCACGCCAGGCTGCAGCCGGCCACTAGGAGGGAGACCCCTAGTGGCCGGTTTTCAAATGTAAATTACACCCTTATAATAAAAAAAATAAAAATAATGAAACTATACTAGAGATATGTTGTAGTACATATGTACTAAAACATATTAAAAAAAAAGTTGGTGACAGTGCCCATTTAAGGAAAAAATTTTGTGCCACATATGGGTTATTTACATAGTCTGTAAAAATTCTTCCACAATTATTTTGTGCCTTATTCTATTTTAACACAACATTTTTTAATTTAGTGGGTACGCCAGCATGTACGTGTCCTAAAATTAACAAGGTGTGCAGTGTGTATTTACAGCCTTAAAATTAATAGTTATTAGGTATATAATTACCGTATTTATCAGCGTATAACACGCACTTTTTAGGCTAAAATTTTTAGCCTAAAGTCTATGTGCGTGTTATATGCCGATAAGCCGCTGCAGTTCAATTATTTAAAGCGGGCGCTTTAAATCAATGAACTGCAGCAGCTTTGCAGGTGCAGAGACAGCCAGCACTGCCGGCTTCTCTGCCCCTGCCTGTCCTGGGGTCTAGAGCCCTGCTGCCGGCCCTTCTCTCCCTCTGACTATCGGTGCCGGCGCCCCATTACCGGCGCCGATAGCCAGGGGGAGAGAAGCGGCGCCGTCAATGGGGCAGCGGCGCCGACAGCCAGGGGGAGAGAAGGGGCAGCGGCACCCACTGCCGGCGCCGCTGCCCCGTTGCCTCCCCCCATCCCCAGTTGCATAATTACCTGTTGCCGGGGTCGGGCCCGCGCTGCTTCAGGCCTCCGGTGTGAGTCCCCTGCGTCGTTGCTATGCGCTGCACGGCGCGGCAATGGGTGCCGCTGCCCCTTCTCTCCCCCTGGTTGTCGTCCCTGCTGCCCCATTGCCGGCGCCGGCACCGATAGTCAGGGGGAGAGAACGGGCAGCGGCGCCGATAGCCAGGGGGAGAGAAGCGGCGGCAGCAGGGCTCTAGACCCCAAGGAAGGCCGGGCGAGAGAAGCGGGCAGCAACGGCCTCTCTCCCGCTGTCTTTCCTGGGGGTGTATCAGGGTATACACACGCACACACATGCACCCTTCATTTTACCATGGATATTTGGGTAAAAAACTTTTTTTACCCAAATATCCTTGGTAAAATGAGGGTGCGTGTTATAGGCTGGTGCGTGGTATACCCCGATAAATACGGTAATTTTTTCTATAATTAACATTAATGTAGTAGCTTTGTTTCATGATGCAGAACAAGAACAGTTGTTAAAGTGGGTGTTAATGTCCTTTTCTGCGGACGTATGCACTTTCTGTAAGCCAGGTTGGACCTGGAATACATATGCGACTTAAAAGGAGATGCAACTTTTTTTCTTCATAAATAGTGACTATTGCATTTGATAAATACGGTACATTACCACTGCAAAGTAAAAAATAATAATAATTACTACGTGAGAAAATTTCAGAAATGTGCTTTGGAATAAGCAAATATCAAAAAGTTGCAGCATGTATAGAAAAGCTGCATGTGTGCAAGTACGTGCGACTTTTTTATGCAAAAAAAAAAAAATGTAAATCTACTACGGAGCTTGATAACTCTCCTTTTATATTATGAACTACACTAATTTCACAGCCACTGTAGCATAGTCAAATAAAATAACTAAAATCCTGGAATACCCCTTTATAACTCTTGCCTGGTTTTGTTAAATTAACCCATTGAACTGGTGATAAGGTAATTTTAGTGCTATCACTGTTACTTAAGCTGCTGAGAGCACCCCTCCATGGTGGACAGCTTTTTTGCACTCTTTCTATTTCAGAGGGGGGGCGGGGCTCTCTGCTTTCACTCCCTCATGCTTTTGTTGCATTTAACAGTTTGAAATGGAATAAAGTTACTGCAATCCAGTCCTATATGGCAAGTGCTCCTTGCTTTTCTTTATTACTTGATGTATCTGCCAGACTTGTTACGAGTAGCCAGAGTACGGAGTTTGGGTTGTCTCTGCAGCCTAGTGTTATGACATGGGACCACAGTGACACAGTACCACTAAGCAGTCCTGGTATTAATGTTCGGTTTTATGCCATTTATTCATTGTAGCAGTTACCAAATGTGCTCTGTGCTTGAGGGACAGAGCCGTCTCTGTCCCTCTCTCAAGCACAGAGCACATTGATAAGCCTCGCCCACACCTCCTATAATCCATCTTGCTGTAGCTGGTACTAGAGGCAGTTTTCTTCTAACAATAGGTAGTGGACTACAAATTGCAGAGAAAGGAGACATCCAGCAGCCAAGACTTTAGAGCTGTCTTCTGCGGTAAGGAGAATTTTTTTTAAAAACATAGTGATTTACACATATTTTACAGATCACGTAAGCCATCAGCGGAAAGCTGTTTGAAACAACAGTGACTATTTATAAATATCTTACCCATGATCATTTACTCACCTTTATCAAGCATTCCATGTTTCACTTCTGCATAATGTGTCTTAAAACAAAAGAAAGAAATATTTTAAAATAATTATTTTCAAAAATTGCTAAAATAATCCATAGTACAGAAATAGTGTTTCCATGAAAATCTTAAATTATGGATTGTACACAAAAGGAACAGATTTACCACTGAAAATGCTCAGAATTCTGGCATAAACCCTTCTACACCTTACCTAAAAAAGAGGCATTAATTATCACTACAGAGGACGAGGCTTAAATGTAAAATCATGAGCTAAATACGTGCCACACCTATGACACACAATTCTGGCATAAAGTAGGCAAACCTATGCATCAGAGATTTATTAACAGCACAAGCTACATTGATAAATAGGTCACATTTGAAGACTGTCCATCCTAATTTTCACTGTCCAAAATTGGACAGTTTTAAAAGGGAAACTAACAGAACAATCCCACTAACCTTAATAAACAGGTGGTTAGGGTGAGTGATCCCGAGTAAAGCAATGTATTTTTTACCCCATTCTGTTCAGTTGTTCCCAAGATATAGCACAATCTTGCAATAATGCAAATTAACTCTTTACTGCACTGGAGGTGGGTTTGAAGACTATTTGCACCTCTGACACCAGCCATTGGTCCTGTTTGCGACGCCCCACTTGTTAAGGATAAGAAGATAAATATATTGATGAGCAGAGCAGCACAAACTAGACCCAGGGGACTGCATCAGAGTTGCAGTCTTCAAACCCACCTCTAGTGCAGTTTAAAGTAAAAGGAGAACCGTGACGCAAAACTGTTTCCAGGCTGTGCCCGGGCTGCAAAAAAACAAACAAAAAAAAAACACATTTAAACTACCCTTCCTACGTTCCCCCCGTTGCGCCCATATCGGTGCCCCATTCCTCCGGCACTGCTCGGCTCCCTGCTTCTTAGGCTCGGAAGGTCACACTGCAATCAGCGTATCCCCAGCCGCAGCAATATCCCACCTCGGCCGGTGATAAGCTGAGCGTACTGTCATGTAAGGAGCCCGAGCAGCAGGGAGAAGACGGGGACTGAGGAATGGGACGCCGATATCGGCGCAACAGGGGAATGTAGCAAGATGACTTAAAGTTAGTTTTTGCGGCCCGGGCACAGGAGAAGTTAAAAGTTTTGCGCCACAGTCCAATTTAAATATTGCAAGATTATGCTATATTTCGGGAACATTTGAACTGACTGGGGTAAGGAATACATTGTTTTACTCAGAATTAAACCAACACAAAGAGGCTGAGTGGGGAGTTGTGTGTGCAGAGGCGGAAGGCTCAGGTTGGGGAACAGTGCTCTAATGTAGTGTTTTCCAACCACTATGCATTCATCTGTTGTAAAACTACAACTCCCAGCATGCCTGGACAGCCAAAAGTAATAATGTAACGTGTGCACCAAAATCTTTGTGCCATTTGGGCCATGCCACTCTGACATGAAACCACACCCCTTTATGGGCTGAGAGAGACGAATGTTATCAATGTTATCAAAAACTCATAATAAATAGGGCCCAAGTCACATAAGCCAGTTTTTTGGCACACATTGCATCCAATTTCTGCATTTGCAATAGTAAATGTGCCACTTTTTTTTTTCCACTAAAATGGTGGTTTTCCCCCAAATTTTACATTTTTGCAAAGGGTTATAGGAGAAAATGCCACCCAAAATTTGTAACCCCATCTCTTCTGAGTATGGAAATACCCCATGTGTGGACGCCAAGTGCTCATCTGGCGCACTACAATGCTCAGAAGAGTAGAAGTCACATTTGGCTTTTGGAAAGCAAATTTTGCTGAAATGGTTTTTGGGGGGCATATCGCATTTAGAAAGCCCCTATGGTGCCAGAACAGCAAAAAAAAAAAAAACAACACATGGCATACTATTTTGGAAACTACACCCCTCAAGGAACGTAACAAGGGGTACAATGAGCCTTAACACCCCACAGGTGTTTAATAAATTTCCGCTAAAGTTGGACAGGAAAATACATTTTTTATTTTTTTCACTAAAATGCTGATGTTACAACAAATTTTTCATTTTCACAAGCGGTAATTGGAGAACGAGCCTCAAAATGTGTAACCCCATTTCTTCTGAGTATGGAAATACCCCATACGTGGATGTAAATTGCTCTGCGGGCAAACTACAATGCTCAGAAGAGAAGGAGTGCCATTGAGCGTTTGGTTGGAATCGAAGTCATGGGCCATGTGCGTTTACAAAGCCCCCTGTGGTGCCAGTCGACCCCCCCTCCCCCCACATGTGACTCCATTTTGGAGACTACACCCCTCACAGAATTTAATAAGGGATGCAGTGAACATTTACACCCCACTGGCGTTTGACAGATCTTTGGAACAGTGGGCTGTGCAAATTTAAAATTTTATTTTTCATTTTCACAGACCACTGTTCCAAAAATCTGTCAGACACCTGTGGGGTGTAAATGCTCACTGTTCCCCTAATTACATTACGTGAGGGGTGAAGTTTCCAAAATGGGGTCACATGTGGGGGGGGTCCACTGTTCTGGCACTATGGGGGCTTTGTCAACAAACATGGCCTTTCATTTCAGACACATTCTCTCTCCAAAATCCCAATGGCGCTCCTTCTCTTCTGAGAAGTGTAGTGCGCCAGCATAGCACTTTACATCCACACATGGGGTTACAAATTTTGGGGGGCTTTTTCCCTTGTGAAAATGAAAAATTTAGGGTAACACCAGCAGTTTAGTGAAAACATTTTTTTTTATTTTTTCACATCCAACTTTAACGAAAATTTGTCAAACACCTGTGAGTGTTAAGGCTCACTATACCCTTTGTTACGTTCCGTGGGGGGTGCCGTTTCCAAAATGGGGTCACATCTGGGTATTTATTGTTTTGCGTCTATGTCAGAACCGCTGTAAAATCAGCCACCCCTGTGCAAATCACCAATGTAGACCTCAAATGTACATAGTGCTCTCTCACTCCTGAGCCTTGTTGTGTGTCCGCAGAACATTTTAGGCCCACATATGGGGTATTTCCGTATTCAGGAGAAATTGCGTTACAAATTTTGGGGGGTCTTTTTTTCCTTTTACCGCTTGTGAAAATTAAAAAGTATGGGGCAACACCAGCATGTTAGTGTAAAACATTTTTTTTTTTTACACTAACAGGCTGGTGTAGACCCATACTTTTTAAAGTATGGGGTAAAGGGAGAAAAAGACCCCCAAAATTTGTAGTGCAATTTCTCCCGAGTATGGAGATACCCCATATGTGGCCCTAAACTGTTTCCTTGAAATACGACAGGGCTCCAAAGCGAGAGTTGATTGGTCAGGGTTTGACAGCATATAAAAAATATTTTTTATCACATCAATTTTACTTTGACATTAGCAAAAACCATATACTAAGTGCAAATCCTTACAACTTTAACAGAACTAAATAAAAAGTCTAACCTGACTTTTAGACTGGACAGGATCATCATTTTCTTCTGATTTTTTGACCAAATGACCGTTCAATTCTGGTTCATCTTCAAAGTCTTCACTATAATTCACTAGTAATTTAAGATAATAGACTTATTACACATACTGCCAAGTGATTTGTAATCTATTTTGCAAGGATTTTCAAAAGAAAACTGTGAGAGCACTTCATTGTCTTTTTTCATCAGATTGACTATGCAGCCCATCACGCAGCCCCTTTAAAGCATACAAAAATGTATCTGCAAGGCTCTAATGAGAAATCTGAAATTCCCAGCAGCTCTTTAGATTTCTATCAGAAAGCTTCTTCTCATTTATCATAATTGATGCAGCTTACAGGGCCATGAGGACGTGTTTTATGCAGGACCACTTGTACTTAGTAATAATTTATTTTACCACAAAAATAGAAAAGCAAAGGGTTGTTTCTATGCAATGCAGGTTAAAATTACCGTACATGTAATATTTATTCTGTAAGTTAATACAATTATAATGATCCACAAATTATATAGGTTTTGTTTTATCATACTACTTTTATAAAAACTTATACAAAGGGTTTCACTCAGCATAAATTATTATGCCCTGTACCAGTTATAAGCATACTGCCAAGTCGATTTTCAACAACTTATGTACTGTATAATGGTGGAAAGAATCCTAAAATATGTATACCAGAGACTGATTCATTCAAGCATCATCCTGGTAAATTAAATACTTTTTTCTCAACTCTTAAAAAAACAACTATACCAGTTATTAGCAGAAATCCAATAGTGTACTAACAGAACACTACTGTAAAGGCTGTCATTGTACAAAATAGTGAGAATAATTGCACTTTAGGGTAACTTACCCACGCTGCTAAGTGTCATTATTATAACCTCAGTGAGTCATGGAAAAGAAACCATGAATAAAAAATAGTCCTCTTCTGACCGCTATAAACACTGTTATTTTATCATATACAGGGCTGTCTGAGGGTTTATTTTTTGTGCTGTGATCTATAGTCTTTATTTAAGTTTTTAACCCCTTAAGGACGCAGTCCATTTGGGCATTAAAGGGGTATTCCAGGCAAAACCTTTTTTTATATATATCAACTGGCTCCGGAAAGTTAACCCCTTCAGGACCAAGCCCATTTTGGCCTTAAGGACCAGAGCGTTTTTTGAACATCTGACCACTGTCACTTTAAACATTAATAACTCTGGAATGCTTTTAGTTATCATTCTGATTCCGAGATTGTTTTTTCGTGACATATTCTACTTTAACATGGTGGTAAATTTTTGTGGTAACTTGCATCCTTTCCTTGTGAAAAATCCTAAAATTTGATGAAAAATTTGAAAATTTTGCATTTTTCTAACTTTGAAGCTCTCTGCTTGTAAGGAAAATGTATATTACAAATAAAAAAAATTTTTATTCACATATACAATATGTCTACTTTATGTTTGCATCATAAAAGTGACGAGTTTTTACTTTTGGAAGACACCAGAGGGCTTCATAGTTCAGCAGCAATTTTCCACAAAATTTTCAAACTCACTATTTTTCAGGGACCAGTTCAGGTTTGAAGTGGATTTGAAGGGTCTTCTTATTAGAAATACCCCACAAAAGACCCCATTATAAAAACTGCACCCCCCAAAGTATTCAAAATGACATTCAGTCATCATTTTAACCCTTTAGGTGTTTCACAGGAATAGAAGCAAAGTGAAGGAGAAAATTCACAATCTTCATTTTTTACACTCGCATGTTCTTGTAGACCCAATTTTTTTATTTTTACAAGGGGTAAAAGGAGAAAATGTATACTTATATTTGTAGCCCAATTTCTCTCGAGTAAGCACATACCTCATATGTCTATGGAAAGTGTTCGGCGGGCGCAGTAGAGGGCTCAGAAGGGAAAGAGCGATAAGGGGATTTTGGAGAGAACGTTTTTCTGAAATGGTTTTTGGGGGCATGTTGCATTTAGGAAGCCCTTATGGTGCCAGAACAGCAAAAAACCCTCACATGGCATACCATTTTGGAAACTAGACCCCTTGAGGTACGTAACAAGGAATAAAGTGAGCCTTAATACCCCACAGGTGTTTCACTACTTTTGCATATGTAAAAAAAAATATTTTTTTTTCACTAAAATGTGTGTTTCCCCCCAAATTTCACATTTTTCCAAGGGTTAATAGCAGGAAATACCCCCCAATATTTGTAACCCCTTCTCTTCTGAGTATGGAGGTACCCCATAAGTTGACCTGAAGTGCACTATGGGTGAACTACAATGCTCAGAAGAGAAGGAGTCATATTTGGCTTTTTGAGAGCAAATTTTGCTCGGGGGGCATGTCGCATTTAGGAAGCCCCTATGGTGCCAGAACAGCAAAAAATACCCACATGGCATACCATTTTGGAAACTAGACCCCTTGAGGAATGTAATAAGGAATAAAGTGAGCCTTATTACCCCACAGGTGTTTCATGACTTTTGCATTTGTAAAAAAAAAAAAAAAAAATTCCACTAAAAAGTGTGTTTCCCCCCTAATTTCACCTTTTTGCAAGGGTTAATAGCACAAAATACTCCCCAAAATTTGTAACCCCATCTCTTCTGAGTATGGAGGTACCCCATAAGTTGACCTGAAGTGCACTATGGGCGAACTACAATGCTCAGAAGAGAAGGAGTCATATTTGGCTTTTTGAGAGCAAATTTTGCTCGGGGAGCATGTCGCATTTAGGAAGCCCCTAAGGTGCCAGAACAGCAAAAAAAAAAACACATGGCATACCATTTTGGAAACTAGACCCCTTGAGGAACGTAACAAGGGGTACAGTGAGCATTTGCCCCCCACTGGTGTCTGACAGATCTTTGGAACAGTGGGCTGTACAAGTTTTCATTTTCATGGACCACTGTTCCAAAGATCCGTCAGACACCTGTGGGGGGTAAATTCTCACTGCACCCCTCATTACATTCCGTGAGGGGTGTCGTTTCCGAAATGGGGTCACATGTGGGGTTTTGTTTTTTTTGCGTTTGTCAAAACCGCTGTAACAATCAGCCACCTCTGTGCAAATCACCTCAAATGTACATGGTGCGCTCTCCCTTCTGGGCCTTGTTGTGCGCCCCCAGAGCACTTTGCGCTCACATATGGGGTATCTCTGTAGTCGGGAGAAATTGCGTTACAAATTTTGGGGGGCTTTTTTCCCTTTTACCTCTTGTGAAAATGTAAAGTATGGGGCAACATCAGCATGTTAGTGTAAAAAATAAAAAATTTTTACACTAACATTCTGGTGTAGACCCCAACATTTCCTTTTCATGAAGGGTTAAAGAAGAAAAAGCCCCCCAAACCTTGTAACGCAATTTCTCCCGAGTACGGCGATACCCCATATGTCGCCCTAAACTGTTGCCCTGAAATACGACAGGGCTCCAAAGTGAGAGCGCCATGTGCATTTGAGGCCTAAATTAGGGATTTGCATAGGGGTGGACATAGGGGTATTCTACGCCAGTGATTCCCAAACAGGGTGCCTCCAGCTGTTGCAAAACTCCCAGCATGCCTGGACAGTCAACGGCTGTCCGACAATACTGGGAGTTGTTGTTTTTCAACAGCTGGAGGCTCTGCTTTGGAAACAGTGGTGTACCGGACGTTCTTATTGGGGGAGGGGGGCTGTGTAGGGGTATGTGTATATGTAGTGTTTTTAACTTTTTATTTTATTTTGTGTTAGTGTAGTGTAGTGTTTTTAGGGTACAGTCACATGGGCGGGGGATTACAGCGAGTTTCCCAGCGCAAAATTTGCTGCATCTCAAGATGCGAGAAACCCACTGTAAAAGCCTCGCCCATGTGAATGTACCCTGTACATTCACGGGGGTGGCGGGGCGGGGGGGGGGGGGGGGGCTTGCATCAGCTGTTGCAAAACCACAACTCCCAGCATGCATGGTCTGTTAGTGCATGCTGGGAGTCATAGTTTTGCAACAGCTGGAGGCACACAGGTTAGGAAACACTGAGTTAGAAACAGACAATGTTTCCCAACCAGTGTGTCTCCAGTTGTTGCAAAACTACAACTCCCAGCATGCCCAGACAGCTGAAGGGCATGCTGGGAGTTCTAGTACGGCAACATCTGAAGGGCCAGATGTTGCTGAACTAAAACTCCCAGCATGCCTGGACAGTCAGTGCATACTGGGAGTTGTAGTTTTGCAACAGCTGGAAGAGCACAGATTGGAGACCATTATACAATGGTCTCCAAACTGGGGCCCTCCAGATGTTGCAAAACTACAACTCCCAGCATGCATGGTCTTTTAGTGCATGCTGGGAGTTCTAGTTTTGCAACAGCTGGAGGCACACAGGTTAGGAAACACTGAGTTAGAAACAATGTTTCCCAACCAGTGTGTCTCCAGCTGTTGCAAAACTACAACTCCCAGCATGCCCAGACAGCTGAAGGGCATGCTGGGAGTTGTAGTTCGGCAACATCTGAAGGGCCAGATGTTGCTGAACTAAAACTCCCAGCATGCCTGGACAGTCAGTGCATGCTGGGAGTTGTAGTTTTGCAACAGCTGGAAGAGCACAGATTGGAGACCATTATACAATGGTCTCCAAACTGAGGCCCTCCAGATGTTGCAAAACTACAACTCCCAGCATGCCCAGACAGCCAAAGGCTGTCTAGGCATGCTGGGAGTTGTAGTTTTCAGACTCCTAGAAGCAGCAGTGAAGATCTTCACTGCTGCCTCTGAGGACTACATACTTACCCGTCGCTGCTCGTCCACGTGGCTGGTCCCGCGCTGCTCCTCGGTCCCGCCGCTGGATCAGGTAAGTCCGCCGGTCCCCACGTGTTCCCCCCGAATGCCGCAGGTCCCCGCGAGCCCCTGCAGCCTTCGTCCCCCGTTCTGCCCGACTTCCAGGGGCGGGCAGTGCGGGGGATCTGAACTTTCACCCCAGATCACTGTGATTGGTCCACAGGGACCAATCACAGTGATCGCTGACCAGGACCATCAATTGATGGTCCTGGGGGTGAAGCAGAAGTTGTCCCCTGCTGGAAACAGCGGGACTTCTGCCAGTTAACCCGTGCGATGCTGCGCATCGCCGGGTTAACTGAATGTCATTTATAAACGCCGGGATGCGCGAACGCACTGCACAACCCGGCGTTTATATATGACATTCTGCGGGAAGGGGTTAAACAGATTTGTAAATTACTTCTATTAAAAAATCTTAATCCTTCCAATAGTTATTAGCTTCTGAAGTTTTCTGTCTAACTGCTCAATGATGATGTCACGTCCCGGGAGCTGTGCATGATGGGAGAATATCCCCATAGGAACTGCACAGCTCCCAGGACGTGAGTCATCAGAGAGCAGTTAGACAGAAAACCACAACTCAACTTCAGAAGCTAATAACTATTGGAAGGATTAAGATATTTTAATAGAAGTAATTTACAAATATGTTTAACTTTCCGGAGCCAGTTGATATATAAAAAAGTTTAAGGACGCAGACCATTTTATTTTTACGTTTTTGTTTTTTCCTCTTTGCCTTCAAAAAATCATAACTCTTATATTTTCATCCACAGACTAGTATGAGGGCTTGCTTTTTGCATCACCAACTAGTTGTCCGTTGTAATGCCATCACTCACTTTACCATAAAATGGTGCAACCAAAAAAAAAAAAAAAAACTATTTGTGTGGGGAAATTAAAAAGAAAACCGCAATTTTGCTAATTTTGGAAGGTTTTGTTTTCACGCCGTACAATTTATGGCAAAAATGACATGTGTTCTTTATTCTTTGGGTCAATACGATTAGAATGCTACCATGATAACATACTTTTCTATTACTGTTGCGCTTAAAAAAAAAAATGATCACAAACTTTTTAACCAAATTAGTACGTTTAAGATCCCCCTATTTTGAAGAACTATAACTTTTTCAATTTTCTGTATAAGCGGCGGTATGAGGGCTCATTTTTTGCGCCGTGATCTGTACTTTTTATTGATATCATATTTGCCTACATAAAACTTTTATTACATTTTTTATAATTTTTTTTTTTTTAATAAAATGTTATAAAAAAAAGCAGCTATTTTGGACTTTTTTTCACGTTCACGCCGTTCACTGTACGGTATCATTAACATTTTATTTTAATAGTTCAGATATTTACGCACACGGCGATACCAAATATGGATATAAAATATTTTTAACACTTTTTGGGGGGTGAAATAGAGAAAAATGGGAAAATTAAAATTTTTATTGGGGAGGGGGGTTTTTCACTTTTTTTTTACTTTTATTTTTACACTTTAATAGTCCCCATAGGGTCATGATGCATGATGTGAGGAGTAGGTTAAGCGCAGCCATTGCACCGTGGAAACATTTTCGCCTGGTGATAATTATTATTGTGCCCTTTGAGAGGCAGAAATTAGGGACCATGGAGATTTATCGAACCTTGCGCAAAGCAGTAGAACCAAGCAGTTGCCCATAGCAACCAGACTCTATTCTTTACAAAAAAAAGGCCTCTGAAAAATGAAAGCTGGAATCTAATTGCTATGGGCAACTTCTCCACTGCTCCTTTAAAAAAGTTTGATATATCTCTCCTTTTGTTAAAACAATTATAGGCATCTGGCTCTCCTTAGAAACTTCAAACTCCAAGAAAGTGAACCATGAAATTGGCAACATTCCTAGATATTGTATTTTCACTATGCTCTTACACATTATTTCCCCTAAGAAAGGAAACACATAAACCCCTCCACCCACAAAAAAGTGCCTCTTTAACCCCTTAAGGACCCAGCCATTTTACACCTTAGGACCCGGCCATTTTATTGCACATCTGACCACTGTCACTTTAAACATTAATAACTCTGGAATGCTTTAAGTTATCATTCTGATTCCGAGATTGTTTTTTCGTGAAATATTCTACTTTAACATAGTGGTAAAATTTTGTGGTATCTTGCATCCTTTCTTGGTGAAAAATCCCAAAATTCGATGCAAAATTTGAAAATTTTGCATTTTTCAAACTTTGAAGCACTCTGCTTGTAAGGAAAATGGATATTCCCCCCAATTTTTTTTTTTAATTCACATATTCAATATGTCCACTTTATGTTTGCATTATAAAATTGATGTGTTTTTACTTTTGGAAGACACCAGAGGGCTTCAAAGTTCAGCAGCAATTTTCCAATTTTTCACAAAATTTCCAAACTCACAATTTTTCAGGGACCAGTTCAGGTTTGAAGTGGATTTGAAGGGTCTTCATACTAGAAATACCCCACAAATGACCCCATTATAAAAACTACACCCCTCAAAGTATTCAAAATGACATTCAGTCAGCGTTTTAACCCTTTAGGTGTTTCACAGGATTAGCAGCAAAGTGAAGGAGAAAATTCACAATCTCCATTTTTTACACTCGCATGTTCTTGTAGACCCAATTTTTGAATTTTTACAAGGGGTAAAAGGAGAAAATGTATACTTCTATTTGTAGCCCAATTTCTCTCGAGTAAGCACATACCTCATATGTCTATGTAAAGTGTTCGGCGGGCGCAGTAGAGAAATAAAATTTCACTAAAATGCGTGTTTCCTCCCAAATTTCAAATGTTTGCAAGGGTTAATAGAAGAGATGGGGGTTACAATTTTTTGGGGGTATTTTCCGCTGAGTATGGAGGTACCCCATAAGTTGACCTGAAGTGTACTATGGGTGAACTACAATGCTCAGAAGAGAAGGAGTCATATTTGGCTTTTTGAGAGCAAATTTTGCTCGGGGGCATGTCGCATTTAGGAAGCCCCTATGGTGCCAGGACAGCAAAAAAAACAAAACACATGGCATACCATTTTGGAAACTAAACCCCTTGAGGAACGTAACAAGAAATAAAGTGACGACCGGGAAGAAGAGGACGGCACACAGCAAGTGGCGGTGAAACGATAGTCCTTTATTCGGAGCAAAGTGTCACAACGTGCAGGTTAAAAGCCCGTCAGCCAGCAGGAGGTTATAGCCATTTCACACCTGTAAGGCGTTTCTTCAGACCAATCCTACCTCACCTGCCAGGGCGGTTAAATACTCACACGCCCATGACGTAGGTGAGGTGAGGCGTTTACAAAAAACAGTGATTAAAAACAAATTAAAACCACATATAAACCAATAGTAAACTATTAATGCAAAGTGCAACTGCTTATTGGAGTTGTAGAAAGTAAATGTATACCCCAGAGTACATTAAATACAGTATATACTCGAGTATAAGCCGACCCGAGTATAAGCCGAGACCCCTAATTTCAACCCAAAATCCCAGGAAAAGTTATTGACTCGAGTATAAGCCTAGGGTGGGAAATACATCATCCCCCCCTGTCATCATCCAGACCCGTCATTAACATCCTCATCATCATCACCGCCTGTCATCATCCAGACCCTCATCATCACCTGTCATCATCCCCTTGTCATCATCCCACACCCCCCCTTCATCATCCCCTTGTCATCATCCCCACCCCCCTTCATCATCCCACAACCCCCCCTTCATCATCCTCTTGTCATCATCCCACACCCCCCCTTCATCATCCTCTTGTCATCATCCGCCCTCAGTGGTCTTCAACCTGCGGACCTCCGGAGGTTTCAAAACTACAACTCCCAGCAAGCCCGGGCAGCCATCGGCTGTCCGGGCTTGCTGGGAGTTGTAGTTTTGAAACCTCCGGAGGTCCGCAGGTTGAAGACCACTGCGGCCTTCGACATCATCCAGCCCCCTCTCACCCCCTTTAGTTCTGTACAGTACTCGCCTCTGCTCGGCGCTGGTCCGGTGCTGCAGGACTGTCCGGTGAGGAGGTCGTCCGGTGGGATAGTGGTTCCGGGCTGCTATCTTCACTGGGGGCGCCTCTTCTCCGTGCTTCGGGCCCAGAATAGAGGCGTTGCCTTGACGATGACGCAGAAGTACGTTGGCAATGAACGTACCTCTGCGTCGTTGTCAAGGCAACGTGACTATTCTGGGGCCGGGCCCGAAGCGCTTAGAAGAGGCCTCCCCGGTGAAGATAGCAGCCCGGAACCACTATCCTACCCGACGACCTCCTCACCGGACAGTCCTGCAGCACCGGACCAGCGCCGAGCGGAGGTGAGTACTGTACAGAACTAAAGGGGGTGAGAGGGGGCTGGATGATGTCGAAGGCCGCAGTGGTCTTCAACCTGCGGACCTCCGGAGGTTTCAAAACTACAATTCCCAGCAAGCCCGGGCAGCCATAGTTTTGAAACCTCTGGAGGTCCGCAGGTTGAAGACCACTGCGGGTGGAGAGTTCACTCGAGTATAAGCCGAGGGGGGTGTTTTCAGCACGAGAAATCGTGCTGAAAAACTCGGCTTATACTCGAGTATATAGGGTAAATACGCTGAGATCCAACCTGTCATTCATTCCAAGCTCCCCTTCCGCATTGGTACGGAAGATCCACTTCGCCTCCCACTGCAGCAGGTATTTCCTTCTTTCTAAACCTAAATAAAGTGAGCCTTAATACCCCACAGGGGTTTCACGACTTTTGCATACGTAAAAAAAAAAAAAAAAAAATTCACTAAAAGGTGTGTTTCCCCCCCAAATTTCACATTTTTGCAAGGGTTAATAGCAGAAAATACCCCCCAAAATTTGTAACCCCATCCCTTCTGAGTATGGAGGTACCCCATAAGTTGACCTGAAGTGCACTACGGGCGAACTACAATGCTCAGAAGAGGAGTCATATTTGGCTTTTTGAGCGCAAATTTTGCTCGGGGGCATGTGGCATTTAGGAAGCCCATATGGTGCCAGGACAGCAAAATAACCCCCGCATGGCATACCATTTTGGAAACTAGACCCCTTGAGGAACGTAACAAGGCGTAAAGTGAGCATTTACCCCCCACTGGCGTCTGTCAGATCTTTGAAACAGTGGGCTGTACAAAATTTTTTATTTGCACAGCCCACTGTTCCAAAGATCTGTCAGACACCTGTGGGGTGTAAATTCTCACTGCACCCCTCATTACATTCCGTGAGGGGTGTAGTTTCCGAAATGGGGTCACATGTGGGGTATAGTTTTTTTGCGTTTGTCAAAACCGCTGTAACAATCAGCCACCCCTGTGCAAATCACCTCAAATGTACATGGCGCACTCTCCCTTCTGGGCCTTGTTGTGCACCCCCAGAGCACTTTGCACCCACATATGGGGTATCTCCATAGTCGGGAGAAATTGCATTACAAATTTTGGGGGGCTTTTTTCCCCTTTACCTCTTGTCAAAATGAAAAGTATAGGGCAACACCAGCATGTTAGTGTAAAAAATTTATTTTTTTACACTAACATGCTGGTGTAGACCCCAACTTCACCTTTTCATAAGGAGTGAAAGGAGAAAAAGACCCCCAAAATTTGTTAGGCAATTACTGGCGAGTACGGCGATACCCCATATGTGACCCTAAACTGTTGCCTTGAAATACGACAGGGCTCCGAAGTGAGAGCGCCATGCGCATTTGAGGCCTGAATTAGGGATTTGCATAGGGGTGGACATAGGGGTATTCTACGCCAGTGATTCCCAAACAGGGTGCCTCCAGCTGTTGCAAAACTCCCAGCATGCTTGGACAGTCAACGACTGTCCGGCAATACCGGGAGGAGTTGTTTTGCAACAGCTGGAGGCTCCATTTTGGAAACAGTGGCGTACCAGCCGTTTTTCATTTTTATTGGGGAGGGGAGGGGGGTTGTGTAAGGGTATGTGTATATGTAGTGTTTTTTACTTTTTATTTTATTTTGTGTTAGTGTAGTGTAGTGTAGTGTAGTGTTTTTAGGGTACAGTCACACGGGCGGGGGATTACAGCGAGTTTCCCGCTGCGAGTTTGAGCTGCCGCGCAAAATTTGCTGCATCGCAAACTTGCAGCCTGATACTCACTGTAAGCCCCCTGCCCATGTGAATGTACCCTGTACATTCACAGGGGAGGACCTCCAGCTGTTGCAAAACTACAACTCCCAGCATGCACAGTCTATCAGTGCATGCTGGTAGTTATAGTTTTGCAACAGCTGGAGGCACACGGGTTGGGAAACACTGAGTTAGGAAATAGACAATGTTTCCCAACCAGTGTGCCTCCAGCTGTTGCAAAACCACAACTCCCAAACATTCTCAGGCATGCTGGGAGTAGTAGTTCGGCAACATCTTTAGAGCCAGTTTTGCAACATCCTGAGGACTACAGTTTGCAGACCACTAATACAGTGGTTCCCAATCTGTGCCCTTCCAGATGTTGCAAAACTACAACTCCCAGTATGCCAAAACTGTCCAGGCATGCTGGGAGTTGTAGTTCTGCAACATCTGAAGGGCACAGTGGTCCCAAAACTGTGGACCTCCAGAAGTTGCAAAACTGCAACTCCCAGCATGCCCAGACGCCAAGGGCTGTCTGGGCATGCTGGGAGTTGTAGTATACATGGTCCCATTACAGCAATGCATGTCGCTTTACGCCGCCTTCACGCCGGGATCCGGGTCTTCAGGGACGAGGTAAGTACCGGCGGGGCCGGTCCCCAGCACTCCCCCGTCCCGCGCCGCGTACTCCGGTCTTCCTCCCGTCCTCTCCGGACTTCAAGGGGCCGGGCAGGGCGGGAGGAAGTAACCCCCCCGTCATTGGTCGGTTAGTTAACCGAAGAATCGCAGGGGATCGGAGGAGGTGGCAGGCTTGCCACCTCGCTCCTATTCTTTAGCATGGTCCTGGCTGTCTGTGACAGCCGGGATCATGCAAAATTACCGGGCGGTCGGGTCCCAGAGACTCGATCAGCCCGGTATCGCCGCAGATCGCAAGGGCGATTTCCCTTGCGATTTGCGGCAATCGCCGACATGGGGGGCCTACATGGCGTTTGCCCTGGATGCCTGCTGAAGCATTTCAGCAGGCATCCGGTTCCGTTCTCTGCCCGGCGCGCAGCAGGGACCGGAAAACGCCAGGACGTACGGGGACGTCCTGGGTCCTTAAAGCCCAGGGTGCGGGGACGTCCCCGTACGTCCTGGGTCCTTAAGAGGTTAAAGGGGTACTCCACTGGAAAACATTTTTTTTTTTAAATCAACTGGTGCCAGAAAGTTAAACAGATTAGTAAATTACTTCTATAAAAAAAAA
The DNA here is from genome assembly GCF_029499605.1 of Hyla sarda. Lineage (NCBI taxonomy): Eukaryota > Metazoa > Chordata > Amphibia > Anura > Hylidae > Hyla > Hyla sarda. Next base: position 212,423,956 of record NC_079191.1, read on the forward strand.
AAATCTTAATCCTTCCAGTACTTTGCTGCTGTATCCTTTCTGTCAGACCACAGTGCTCTCTGCTGACACCTCTGTCCATATCAGGAACTGTCCAGTGCAGGATAGGTCTGCTATGGAGATTTGCTTCTACTCTGGACAGTTCCTAAAATGGACAGAGGTGTCAGCAGAGAGCACTGCGGACAGACAGAAAGGAAATTCAAAAAGAAAAGAACTTCCTGTGGAGCATACAGCAGCTGATAAGTACTGGAAGGATTAAGATTTTTTAATAGAAGTAATTTACAAATCTGTTTAACGTTCTGGCACCAGTTGATTTAGATTTTTTTTTCCAGTGGAGTATCCCTTTAGGCAAATTCTTACATCTGAGTTCCTAAAGCATGCTTAAGAAACTGAAGAAAAGTGTTTAATTTAAGAGAATACCTGTCATTTGCAAAAACCATTGACATGTCACAGAGAAATTTATTTCTGTAGTATAATCTTTTTCTATGGTCATGTTAACCTGTGTGCCACTATATTCTGTGATGTGGTATTTTGTGATTATTTGAAAAATATAAGGCACACTGAGATACAGCTTAAAGAGGTTCTCCGGTGCTTAGACATCTTATCCCCTATCCAAAGGATAGGGGATAAGATGCCTGATCGCGGGAGTCCCGCCGCTGGGGACCCCCGTGATCTTGCACACGGCACCCCGTTTGTAATCAGTCCCCGGAGCTCCTGGTCTGATTACCGGCGACTACAGGGACGGCGGCGTGTGACGTCACACCTCCACCCCCGTGTGACCTCACGCTCCGCCCCTCAATGCAAATCTATGGGAGGGGCGTGACAGCTATCACGCCCCCTCCCATAGGCTTGCATTGAAGGGTGGAGCATCACAAGGGGGTGGAGGCGTGATGTCACACGCAGTCGGCCCTGTGGTTGCCGCTAATCAGACCCCGAGCGAACACGCTCCGGGGACTGATTACAAACAGGGTGCCGTGTGCAAGATCACGGGGGTCCCCAGCGGCGCGACTCCCGCGATCAGTCATCTTATCCCCTATCCTTTGGATAGGGGATAAGATGTTTAAGCACCGGAGTACCCCTTTAACTCCTGTGTATTGCTTAAAGGGGCAATCCACTGGAAAAAAATGTTTTCTAAATCAACTGGTGTCAGAAAGTTAAACCGATTTGTAAAGTACTTCTATTAAAAAACCTTAATCCTTCCAGTACCTATCAGCTGTTATATGCTCCACAGGAAGTTCTTTTCTTTTTGAATTTCCTTTTTGTCTGACCACAGTGCTCTCTGCTGACACTTCTGTCCATTTTAGAAACGGTCCAGAGTAGAAGCAAATCCCCATAGCAAACCTCTCCTGCTCTGGACAATTCCTGACACAGACAGAGGTGTCAGCAGAGAGCACTGTGGTCAGACAGAAAGGAAATTCAAAAAGAAAAGAACTTCCTGTGGATCATACAACAGCTGATAAGTACTGGAAGGATTAAGATTTTTTAATAGAAATAATTTACAAATCTGTTTAACTTTCTGGCACCAGTTGATTTAAAAAAAAAAAAAAAAATGTTTTCCAGTGGAGTACCCCTTTAACCCCTTCAGGACGGAGCCCATTTTGGCCTTAAGGACCGGAGCGTTTTTTGCACATCTGACCACTGTCACTTTAAACATTAATAACTCTGGAATGCTTTTAGTTATCATTCTGATTCCGAGATTGTTTTTTCGTGACATATTCTACTTTAACATAGTGGTAAATTTTTGTCGATACTTGCATCCTTTCTTGGTGAAAAATCCGTAAATTTGATGAAAAATTTGAAAATTTTGCATTTTTCTAACTTTGAAGCTCTCTGCTTGTAAGGAAAATGGATATTACGAATACATTTTTTTTTGGTTCACATATACAATATGTCTACTTTATGTTTGCATCATAAAATTGACGTGTTTTTACTTTTGGAAGACACCAGAAGGCTTCAACGGTCAGCAGGAATTTTCCGATTTTTCACAAAATTTTCAAACTCAGTATTTTTCAGGGACCAGTTCAGGTTTGAAGTGGATTTGAAGGGTCTTCATATTAGAAATACCCCATAAATGACCCCATTATAAAAACTACACCCCCCAAAGTATTCAAAATGACATTCAGTCAGCGTTTTAACCCTTTAGGTGTTTCACACGAATAGCAGCAAAGTGAAGGAGAAAATTCACAATCTTCATTTTTTACACTCACATGTTCTTGTAGACCCAATTTTTGAATTTTTACAAGGGGTAAAAGGACAAAATTTTTACTTGTATTTGTAGCCCAATTTCTCTCGAGTAAGCACATACCTCATATGTCTATGTAAAGTGTTCGGCGGGCGCAGTAGAGGGCTCAGAAGGGAAGGAGCGACAAGGGGATTTTGGAGAGTACGTTTTTCTGAAATCGTTTTTGGGGGCATGTCACCTTTAGGAAGCCCTTATGGTGCCAGAACAGCAAAAAAAAAAAACACATGGCATACCATTTTGGAAACTAGACCCCTCGGGGAATGTAACATGGGATAAAGTGAACCTTAATACCCCACAGGTGTTTCACGACTTTTGCAAATGTAAAAAAAAAAAAAAAAAAAATTTTACCTAAAATGCTTGTTTTCCCAAAAATTTTTTATTTTTAAAAAGGGTAATAGCAGAAAATACCCCTAAAAATTTGAAGCCCAATTTCTCCCGATTCAGAAAACACCCCATATGGGGGTGAAAAGTGCTCTGCTGGCGCACTACAGGTCTCGGAAGAGAAGGAGTCACATTTGGCTTTTTGAACGCAAATTTTTCTCAGCAAAAAACCCCCCACATGGCATACCATTTTGGAAACTAGACCCCTCGGGGAACGTAACAAGGGGTTAAGTGAACCTTTATACCCCACAGGTGTTTCACGACTTTTGCATATGTAAAAAAAAATTTTTTTTTTTACCTAAAATGCTTGGTTTCCCAAAAATGTTACATTTTTAAAAAGGGTAAAAGCAGAAAATACCCCCCAAAATTTGTAACACAATTTCTCCCGAGTACGGCGATACCCCATATGTGACCCTAAACTGTTGCCTTGAAATACGACAGGGCTCCAAAGTCAGAGCGCCATGCGCATTTGAGGCCTAAATTAGGGATTGCATAGGGGTGGACATAGGGGTATTCTACGCCAGTGATTCCCAAACAGGGTGCCTCCAGCTGTTGCAAAACTCCCAGCATGCCTGGACAGTCAACGGCTGTCCGACAATACTGGGAGTTGTTTTGCAACAGCTGGAGGCTCCGTTCTGGAAACAGTGGCGTACCAGACGTTTTTCATTTTTATTGGGGAGGGGAGGGGGGCTGTGTAGGGGTATGTGTATATGTAGTGTTTTTTACTTTTTATTTTATTTTTTGTGTTAGTGTAGTGTAGTGTTTTTAGGGTACAGTCGCACGGGCGGGGGTTCACAGTAGTTTCTCGCTGGCAATTTGAGCTGCAGCAGAAAGTTTGCGGCAGCTCAAATTTGCAGCCAGATACTTACTGTAATCCTCCGCCCATGTGAGTGTACCCTGTACGTTCACATTGGGGGGGACATCCAGCTGTTGCATAACTACAACTCCCAGCATGCCCGTTGGCTGTCGGTGACTGCTGAGAGTTGCAGTTTTGCAACAACTGTAGGCACACTGGTTATGTATCACTGAGTTTGTGACCTAACTCAGTGTTTCACAACCAGTGTGCCTCCAGCTGTTGCAAAACTACAACTCCCAGCATGTACGGTGCATGGTGTACGGTGACTGCTGAGAGTTGTAGTTTGCAACAGCTGGAGGCACACCGGTCGTGAAACACTGAGTTAGGTAAAAAAAAACTCTGAGTTTCACAACCAGTGTGCCTTCAGCTGTTGCAAAACTACAACTCTCAGCAGTCACCGACAGCCAACGGGCATGCTGGGAGTTGTAGTTATGCAACCAGCAGATGCACCACTACAACTCCCAGCATGCACTTTAGCTGTTTGTGCAAGCTGGGAGTTGTAGTTATACAACAGCTGAAGGTACACTTTTCCATAGAAAAAATGTGCCTCCAGCTGTTGCAAAACCATAAGTCCCAGCATGCCCATAAGGGAATGCTGGGAGTTGTGGTGGTCTGCCTCCTGCTGTTGCATAACTACAGCTCCCAGCATGCCCTTTTTGCATGCTGGGAGCTGTTGCTAAGCAACAGCAGGAAGCTGTCACTCACCTCCAACGATCCAGCCGCACAGGTCAGTCCCTCGTCGTCTCTGCCGCCGCAGCTGCTCCTGGGGCCCCGATCCCAACAGGGGCGCCGGGGATCGGGGTCCCCAGCACCCGGGGTGCACGTCCCGCACCCGCTCACGTCCTCCAGAAGAGGGGCGGAGCGGGTGCGGGAGTGACACCCGCAGCAGGCTCCCTGATTGGTCGGCCGGTAATCCGGCCGACGAATCAGGGCGATCGTGAGGTGGCGCCAGTGCCACCTCACCCCTGCAGTCTCTGACGGCCCCGAACAGCCAGTAATTCCGGGTCATCGGGTCACTGGAGACCCGATTGACCCGGAATCGCCGCAGATCGCTGGACTGAATTGTCCAGCGATCTGCGGTGATCGCCGACATGGGGGGGCATAATGACCCCCCTGGGCGATATGCCGGGATGCCTGCTGAACGATTTCAGCAGGCATCCGGCTCCAGTCCCCAACCGGCTAGCGGTGGGGGCCGGAATTCCCACGGGCGTATGGATACGCCCTCGGTCCTTAAGGACTCGGGATGCAGGGCGTATCCATACGCCCTATGTCCTGAAGAGGTTAATTATTATCTATAATTTATATTATGCCATAAAAAATAATTTTGTTCCTGCCTGCAAAACTTCTTGACATGTCCTAGTGAAAAAAACTTTTGACATGTTCTAGTGACCTCCTCCGATCAGGAGAACGAGCCGGGAGAAGTCTGCACTGCCGCATGCTCCTCTCCCTGATCAGTGTCATGCGATCGAGACAAGCTTATAGAACTACATTTTGAGTTTGTCCAGATAAGGACATGTCAAATGTTTTACAAATGAGTGTGGCCATTTAAAGGGACCTTCCAGCCCTAAATTTTATTTCATTTCATCAATAGAAGGGTGAGACTTAACAGCTTCCCTGCTTCCCCTCATCAGTGTCTCATACACTTACATAAAGAAAGTGACTTTCGCTTCACGCACAATTCCATAAATAAAACGGTTAGTCACAATGCAGTGTGCTGGGACCAGAGCTGGGTGAAGGGCAGAGCAACGGAGTTGCATGGTGAGACAGGACGCAGGGCGGCTATTTAGCCTTACCCTTCTTTTGTCCCCGATTAAATAAAATGTAGGGGCTATAGGGTTCCTTTAACTCTTTGAACATCATTTGCTAATATGGCTTTGGCACTGACAGGTTTATCATCTAATGAGGAAATATGCCACTGCATCCACCATTAGAAATCTAAGGAAATGCAGGAATCCTCCTATTTTGTCCAGGTTTGTTTAGCTAACACATTTATAATCAATTTAGGGAAAGCTGGGTGACAAGCAATATAAATGAACACCCAGTTCTCCACAACTGCAAAATTTTCCTAGTTATGTAGATATACAGGAATGAGTGGCATTGCTTTGAGGCTATGTGCAGCCAAAAAAAATGACTGGTACAGGTCTGGATATTCACTCAGACATATACACAATAATATGTGGCTGTGGCACTGAGACATTTATCATCTAATGAGTTTTCTAAAAGCAGCCAATCACAGCTCAGTTTTATTTTACCAGAGCTCATTAAGATATGAAAGCTGAGCAGTGATTATTTACTATGAGAAAACCAGACAGTTTCTCTCAAATATGTCTATGAGAGGGGGGGCTTAACCGAATGATCATTTGAGAAAATACAAGTAGCAAGCCCGAATTGGCTTCTATATTGTTGACCACTTGTTACAGGCAATTTATTTGACTGTGTAGGCCTAATTCACATTAGCGATGGAGCTCCGTTCGCTGATTCCATTATAATGATAGGACATGAGTGAAGAAAATAAATACAAATCTTGCAAAAAAAAATAAAACTCAATGAATCCTATTCAAAATCAACTCATAAGTGTCTGTTGTGGCACGTACTGTCCAGCTCCGATATTTGCGTCTGTAACAGAGATCCCTAACACTAATGTGAACCAAGCCTTTCAGACCTTCAGGTTTTTAATTGAAATCATTGAATACAAAGCCAGGAATGGATCATAAATTGAGGACATTTAAAAGGGAAGACTGAGACCTCTCCTCTTTTCCGATCCATTCCTTGCTTTGTATTCAATAATTCAGGGATGTGGAATTCCTATTGCCCGGCGCCCGGGACATGCAGTTCCGGGCACGGGCAGGTAAATTTTTATGGCCCTTAGCCCGGCTTAGGGCAAGCAAGGCCAGACCAGACAAGCGCGGCGGCCCTCAGCAGTCTATATGGAGTGGGCTCACGACTCCTGCCTGCTCCATACTATGCAGCCCCTGCCTGTTCTCAGTAGCCAGGGGCCACTGTGAGGGGGAAATTTGCGACTTGTGCAGACTTGCGACAGCCCCTCCCCACACTGCCGCTAATAGCCTGCATGCGATCGCCACGGCTGGCTATTAACCCTTTAGATCGCCGCTCTCAAAGCTGACAGCAGCACCTAAAAGGTACATGTGAATGCTCCCTGGTGGGCGAGTGAGTTGGATGACCCCCCGCAGCGCGATCGCGGGGGTGGGGGGAATCCACTATAGAGGTAGCCGGAGGGCTTACCTCTGCTTCCCTGGTGTCCGTGGCTCTGCCATTGATAGAGCCTGGCTGGACTAGGCTTTATCAATGAATCCCAGAGCACACAGATCAATGGAGTTCAATAGAACTCTATTGATCTGTATGAAGAATCTAATGATTCCTCCTAAAAGTCTAATAAAGTGTAAAAAAAATAAGTATTTTAATAAGTTTAAAAGACGCACATTAACCACTTCGATGTTAAAAGTTAAAATCACCCCCTTTTCCTATATAAAAACATAGTAATATATATTATATTATAAGCATAATAATAATAAACATATTTAGCATCACTGGGTGCGTAATTGTACGAACTATTAAAATATAACATTATGTATCCCATACGGTAAATGACTTAAATGTAAAAAAAAAAAAAAACAACAAACCACAGAATTGCAATTTTTATAATATCCCAGAAAAAAAGTTAAAAAGCGATTAAAAAGTCATATCAATACCAAAATGGTACCAATACAAAAAACAGATTATGGCACAAAAAAATTAGCCCTCATACAGCCTGTTATGCAGAATATTTTTTTTTTTTTTTTAAGAGCTACAGGGGTCAAAAAACGGCTATTAAAAAAAAATTCAAAGAAGTTCAGAATTTTTTTAAAGTTAGTAAAACATGACGGAAACTATACAAATCTGGTATTACTGTAATGAGGCCGGCCTAAAGTATCAAAATAACATGTTAGCTCCACCACAAGGTAAATGGCGTAGAAAAGAAAAACCCCAAATTTGCTAATTTATCTTTTACTTTTTAAATTTCACTTCACCGATTACACACACACACACATATACACATATATATATATATATATATATATATATATATATATATATCATTATAGTAGGTAGTTATGGCTATTATAGGGCATGGAGGAAAAAACAAGAGTGTAAAAGCTAAAATTGGCCCGGACAAGTGGATCGTCATGAGGGACAAGTACATTTTGCTCCATTTTTAGTCCCGTGGACAAGTAGTTTTTTTAATTAAATTTCCACACCCCTGTAATTGCAATTAGAAACCTGAATGTGTGAACACATGCTAAGGGTTTGTTTACATATTCATGTTTTTACTGCAATTATTAAACATAACACCAGGAACAGATGATACATGAAGGACACATAAAAAGGGAAGACTAAGACCTCTCCTCTTTCCAAATCTATTCCTGGCTTCAATAATTGCAATAAAAAAACGGAATGTAAGAAAACACCTTAATCCACAAGCACAAACTAGGAAAACGTGTCTATGACTTACCTTTGTATATTTGGGGGAAACAAGAAAAGGACAATAGTTGAAAATGGACTTTCTTTGATTCTGGAAATTAGTAATCGTAGTAAGCATAAAGAATTAAAAAGTATAAGCAAAAAAAAGTGTTATTACTGGTTTCACAAATAGCTCTGAGTGTCTGTAAAGGTTTGATGATCTTAAAAGTTAGTGTACAAAAAAATAAATAAAAAATAAACACACACACATACTCAAAAGAATAATACTAATTATTATTTACCTGATACATCTTTACTTTCATCTCTATGTTCACTCTCATCTGCTTGAGCATGGTTATTATTGCTATAAAATAAATGAAAACATAACACAATAGTAAATACATACTATTCAAACATCAGGGCAGGTCTGGAAGAAAAGCATATATGCCAAATGCTACTATCAGAACATTCTCTACTTCTGTTCCTTTACTCCATCACTGATTTAAAAATTCAACAATGGATCAGCCATTAACCCCCTCATCTTTTAAGATAAATTACTCTTTTACTTTTCTATCTACAGACCCATATAAAGGGCTTTTTTTTAAAAAATTTTTGTAATGACACGCTTCATTTTACCAAAATTATTATTTGTAGCAGGAAATTGAAAAGAAGACCGCAATTTTTTTATTTTTTTTTGCAAATAGGTTTTTATTAAAGTTTTCCGTTTAAATACAAACAGTAACATAGTGGTGGGTCAATTACTCAAGAATATTACAAAGTCTCGAAGTTGTACAATAGAGCCAAAGGAGGTAACATTCTCCCCCCTTGTCAAACCCACGACAAAAACAGGGAAACATAGTAACAAAACCAGAGAAGACAGTGTCAAATACAGAATCAATTGTTCTACGGGTAGCGTAGATCCAGCAGGTAGCGGTAAAAAGGAGTGTGGATGTGAATGCGAAAGTTACCAGCGTAGGCATAGTAGTATATGCATTAATTAACCAGAGTTGTAGCGAAGGTGAATGAGTTAAAAATACGTGGATCTGATGAGGGATAATGAACGGGTTTATGAATGCTGGATGGTCAAACATCTTTACAGTGTGTGGAGGAGGACCAAAGTAGCCAGCGTTTTTGTAACGCCGTGTGTTTACAAACTCCAAATTATATGATTTTTTCCAAAGCATAAGTCATATTAATTTTATTAACAAGGGGCTCTAAAGAGGGAACCGTCTTGGATTTCCAATGGCTAGTTAGGGTAGTTTTTGCAAGGACACAAATAATGCAGTATAAGGCTAGAGAATCACTGGGTAAGTTATGTAGGTCTAAAAATAAAAGGACAGATTGAGGGGACCATGGGACGTGGCGGCCGAACAGCTTCTGCACAAGAGCCCTACAGTGAGACCAATAGGGCGCAATGACCGGACAAAACCATAGGGTGTGAGGGAGAGTGCCCTTCGAGACACAACCGCGCCAGCAATCCATGGAAGCTGTAGGGTATATCTTGCCTAGGCGGTCGGGGGGTATAATACCACCTCAGCATAGTCTTTATGGACGATTCTAGGTGAGTAGAACATTGGAGGGACGAGTGGATGGTCTTAAATGCTTTTTGCCAGTTCTCAGGGGGGACAACCATGTCTAAATCTCGTTCCCACATCCGCAAGGGATACGATTTGAAAAAAGTAGATTGTTGTAGTAGAATATTAACCCTTTGGGTGGTGAACCCAGCAGTTTCAGAGTTGAGCTTTCCAGAGGGGTCTCCGTGGGTTTCAAGCTAGTCAGTAAATGTCGGAGTTGCAGATTTATAGAAGTCATGTTTGGGTAAGGAGTACGTGTCCTTGAGTGAATGGAAAGTAAGCATATGTGAACCGTCATATAATTGATTGGAGTGCGTGATGCCAGCAGCTATCCAAGCAGATAAATCAAGGTTTGGTATGGACGCTTGTAGAAGCGAGAGTGGTAAGTCTGAAAGTGTGAGCGTGCGTGTAGGAGGAGAGTTGGTAATGTATCTAGTCCATGTTGTGAAAGAGGCTGCTACGAGTGGGTTTGTGAAGATCGGAGATTGGAAGGACCAATATGGGAGGAGAAGGAGGTCTGCAAGCGAGTACGGGTATGCTGAATGACTTTCTATGTGCACCCAAGGCAGATCCGTCTGTTTTGTCTCCAATGTCGCAACATAGAGACCATCGTGGCTGTGTAGTAGTGGCTCAAGTAAGGAGAGCCGAGGCCACCCAGGAGCTTAGGTTTAGTTAGTATGGCACTCGAAAGTCTCGGTTTGTGACCCGACCATATGTAAGAGGTAAGGAGTGATCGCGCTTTAGAAAAGAAAGAAGGTGGGAGGGAGATGGGAATGGTGCGGAATAGGTACAGAAATTTGGGGAGCAAAAACATTTTAAAAGCTGCCACTCTGCCCACCCATGATAATTCCGAAGTAGTGAGTCTATGAATTTCGGACGCAATAGAGTCCAATAGTGGGAGGTAATTGTTTTGGTATAACGTTTTGTGGTGAAAAGATAAGTGGATACCTAGGTACTGGAGGGATGTGTTCCGCCAATCAAAAGGATAGGTATTTTGTAATGAGCTTTGATGGTGGGAGGGGAGATTAACGGCTAGCGCTTGTGTCTTCAAGGTATTGAGGGAATAATAGGCCAAGTCGCCAAACCTGTGTATCAACTCCATTACTGCCATGAGTGATTTATTGGGATTTGTCAGGGATAAGATGACATCATCTGCATAAAGCGAGATGGTGTGTTCACGGCCTTCGATCGATACCCCAGACACTTCCGAACTTTGGCGGATGGCCTGGGCCAGGGGCTCCATGGAAAGACAGGGGCATCCCTGTCTGGAGCCGTTGGTGATATGAAATGTGTCAGAGTAGGAACCGTTAGCCAGGACCTTGGCTGATGGGTGAGCATATAAGGAGGAGAGGGCAGAGACTATTTGGGCCGAGAAGCCCATGCAGGAAAGGACCGAGAAGGCATAGGACCACCGTAGGAGGTCGAAGGAATTCTCGGCGTCCAAAGCTATGACCACAGCAGGAATGCCAGAGCACTCTAGGTGTGCCATTATGTTAAGCAAGCATCGACTGTTGTCGGAAGCCTGACGGCCAGACACAAATCCTGCTTGGTCAGTGGATATTAAGGATGGGAGCACTAGTGAAATGCGGGTTGCTAGTATTTTGGCAAATATTTTTTAATCCTGGTTTAACAATGAGATAGGCATAAAATTTTGGGGGCGATCCGGGGTTTTACCCGGTTTCGGCAATGTTACTATGGTTTTCTTGAGGGAGTTCGCCTCTGATCATGGCCGAGTTGCAGAAGGCAGTCAGGTGTGGGGCTAGTAAAGTTTAAAAAAGGTTTAAAGTAAGAGTTTACAAAGCAGTCTGGGCCAGGGGCTTTGTCTGATGGTAGGGATTTTATCGTTTGGATGGTTTCTGCTATCGTAATATCTCTGTTCAGGGAGGACAATTGGTCAGGTGTTAAAGTGGGACGATTAAGGGAAGAAAGAAAAGAAGCGGTGGCTTGTGAAAGATCTGGAGGTGAAGGAATGGTGTCTCGGAGGTTGTACAAGTTGGAGTAGAAAGCTAGAAAGCCATTGGCAATGTCAGCTGGGGTGTAAAGTTTAGCCTGCGTGTCAGGGTGTAATAAATGTGGTATGCGTGATTTTAAATGACAGCGTTTTAACCTGTTTGCCATCAGCTTCCTGGCCCTATTACTTTAGAAAGTAATAGTACATAGCTTGGAGCATCCGGTGTGATTTTTCGTACGAAGACAGCAGCAGGCAGCAGAGGTCACGACGTAAAGACGCGACATCCGCCGCATGACTTGGTGATGGTTCAGTCTTGTTGATGTGTTCCGCTAAGAGGAGGGCAGAAATAGAATTGTTCAATTGTTGTTCTCTTTGTTTCCTTAGCCTCGACCCGTACTGTATGCAATATCCCCTGATGACCGCTTTATGGCAGTTCCAGATCAGAACTGGGTCAGAAGTGGTTTGCGTGTTATGCGCAAAGTATTACACTATGTGTTGATGTAGGTTGGCAGAGTAAGTGGGATGGGACCATAGAAAAGGGTTACTCCGGCAAGTGTAGACGCGGGGTGAGGACACTGTCACTCAATTGCAAGGTGATCGCAGCATGGTCCGACCACTTGATGGAGTCTATAGTGGCAGTTGTAGAGGGGAGGAGTAATGACCTATCCACAAGGAACATGTCTATGCGTGAGTGCGTGTTATGTGCAGTAGAGAGGAAGGTATAATCCCTTTCCACGTGGTGGCGGATTCTCCATATATCGTAGACGTCTTCATCAAGCAGAAAAGAGGATAGAGAGGTGGAGGGGAGACGAGCGGCAGAAGAGGTGTCTAGTGTGGAGTCAGTGACAATGTTAAAGTCCCCGCATTGAACTAAAGAACCCCAGGAGGATTTTCTAACAAGGGACATTAGTTGTTTCAAAAAACATAACTGCCCAGTGTTGGGAGCATACAAAGCCACGATGGTCAATGGGACGGCATTGATAACACACCTTAGGATCGCATACCTGCCCTGGTGGTCAGTAACCACTTCATGGAGAGTGAAGCCCACTGTGTTCTTGACGGCTATTGAGACCCCTCTGGATTTCGAGCTGTAATGGGAGTGAAAAAAATGTGAAAATGCTGGGTGAGTAAGGCAGTGCGCATCCTCGGAAAGGAGATGCGTTTCTTGCAGGCACAAATCACATTTGAGTAATCGAACCTCTTTCCACAAATGAGAACGTTTATGTGGGGCGTTAAGCCCATTCGCATTAAGGCTAGCAATAGTTATTATTATGTTATGCAACTATGTATATATGCAAAAATAAGTAGCAGGGTTAATAACACATCAGGACGAGGCACATCTCCCAGCCAGCATGTGCTCGTCTTTAGAAGGTAACTTACATGATGGACCGTAATGAAAGACACTGAAAGACAAACAAAAAACAAACAAAAACATGAACCGCCACCCTAGGGTAACAAAAGAACAGGATGGGCACCATCCATCCTGGAATGGGGGTCAAAGTTCAGTCTGAAGCCGAGAGGCCGAGACACACACTGAGGCCTGCAGTCTGTGTAGAAAGGAATCACCGTTCCATTCTTTCCGGATTCTAGACGGTCTGGCAGCTGTACTTGCCTCATCAGGAGGCGGGACGGAGATATTCCAGGACCTTAGCAAGTCTGCGCCCTCTGTGAGGGACCTCACCACATGTATGGAGCCATCACGTTTAATGAGGAGGCGAGTGGGGAAGCCCCAACGGTACAGAATAGCTGCAGATCGTAAAGCTGTAGTGATAGTGGCTAAGTATCTTCTGGATCGGAGTGTAGCTGCAGACAGATCGGCATATAGAGATATACGGTGGTAAGGAGCTGGCAAGCCATTATTGCGGCGGGATAGAGCCATAAGTTGTTCTTTAACTTGGAAGAAATGGACGCGGGCCAGTACATCCCTTGGATCCGTGTCGTCCAAATGCCTCGGACGTGGGACCCGGTGGGCTCTATCCACAGTCAATTCTTGCAGTGTACAGGAAGGCAGTGCCGCTTTTAATAGCGAGCGGACATATTCTGGTATATCCGCCGAGGCGACAGATTCAGGCACACCACTCAATTTAGTGTTGTTGCGGCTGCTGCGGTCCTCTAAATCCGCCACTTTAGCTTGTAGAGTAGATATGCTTTCTTCCATATCATTATGTAAATCAATAAGGGTATTGTGTGACTCAGCAAAGTCCCCAAATTTGGTCTCAAGGTGGTCCACTCTGTCTCCCAGGTCCCCTAGCTCAACTTGCAGGGGAGATATAAGGGCATGCATGTCTTGCAAGAAAGTGGACCTCAATAGCAGCAGCATATCTTTCATGGCAGAATCCGCGAGGGATTGGTTAGACACAGGAATGGAGGCAAGTAGGTCTGCAGAGGCAGTTTGGTTATGGGAAGGGGCTGTAGATCCTACCTCCTTGTGCTCCAGTGCTGCAACCTCTTCTTCTGTCTGGTAGGGCTCAGAGAAGGAGACGCGGGGGGAGAGCAAGCAGGCGCCCCCGGAGAGGAGCTGGAGCTTCTCGGTCCCAGGAGACCCGAAGGACTGCAGCCGGGTGGTAAGTGAGAGGGCCGAATCGGAGTTCGGGCGGCGTCAGAGGGGTGAGAGCTGTGAGGCGACACGGCCATCAGGAGAGTGTGTCTTCTCCCTCCCCTTCCCCGCAGGAGCTGTCCTGCCGGCGCCATTTTGAGGGAGCGCACCTCTTGGGGAGAAGCTGAATTTGGCCAGCGATCCGCACCCGAGCGTCTTCTTTCTCCTGGCAGGCATGTCAGGGAGTGTTTCGGGACCGGAGTCAGCAGTTTAAGAGCGGTCAGTCGCTGTAAACAGGTCGCTATAGCAGGCAGAGAGACGGAGCTCACTCGGCGTGCATCCATTTGCCCCGGCAGCCAGGCCACGCCCCTCAGAAGACCGCAATTTTGCAACTTTTGAGGGGTTTCGTTTTTATGTAGTGCACTTTAGGTAAAACGTACAGGGTTTCTCTCTCCTCTGTTTAAATTAGACTATCTTCAAGAATAGTATACTAGACAGAGAGAGACTGAGCTATACAAAAAGAATACAGTTTGTGTATTACACAGAAAGGGGAGATTATCTTTTGCCTAGTTAGCAATACCAGCAGTTAAAAAAAAAGCTGTATCAGATATGATGCATAAACAGAGAAGACTGCCTAAATATGAAAATTATACTTCTGATCCTTTTAGACTGTTTAAAAAGTGACTTTAGACTAGAATTATAATTGTTTTAAAAACCTTACCGCATATAAGTTGTAAGTTGTGTTGAATCTGTAGAATCCAGTTCCTTTATTAACTTAGAATAGTCAATTGTAGAGGAAGCACCTTTTTCTAGTCTAGCAAAAAACCTTTCCTTCTCTTCTTGTTCTTCCAAAGTATCAAGTCCAACCCCAGGAAAAGTTTGATTTGGTCCAGAAGCCAAAACGGAATCTAAAGCACATAATGAAGTTTAAATATTTTAGAGTTATAATACTAAGGTTCTTTTCTCACTTGCATTTACCTCTCTTGTTTTATTGTTCTGTTATTTAACCCCTTTAAATGGGCACTGTCACCAAACTTTTTTTTTGATATGTTGTTGTTTTTTTTTTCATTAAAATTGTTTAATCACAGAAACTTCAAAAGGTAGCTGCCGATGCATCCAAGGACGCCTAGCGGCGTTCTCAGATGCACCGGCAGCTATCTCTGAAGTTTCCATGATTTGCAGGATGTCGTTTCCAATTCACATTTGGACATTTATGTTTTGTCCACAACTATGCATCTACTGCCGGTGCCCTAATTATTCTCTATCAGGATTGTGGCAGCACGTCATCTTTTGTGGTTATCTCTTCCCAATTATTAACTTTTGGACTGGTCTATGCATTTGTTCTTCTTTTGAGGGTCTTAATCTGCAAACCAGACTTGTGAATGATCGCGAAATAGGGGCCACTCACTTTTTTCATAAATCATAGGACTGCTAAGGTGCTCCTGTGAAAAACATCACATGTGAAACATTCCTCAAATGATACCATCTATGTATTTTTGTATCTGGTTGTTATGCGAGACTTTCATGTTATGCAATTATCCCCTATATGTGCATTCAAAAAATTGACCAGTGACTATTAAGATTCTTTATAATATCTTGTGACGGACGTGCTATGACATAAAATACATATTGACTCTACTTGACGCTAAGCTTCAGTTATCATTCATTTCATCATTATATCTATTATGTTTATCTTATGTGCCATTAATATGATGTAATACTTTATATAATTCTATCTGACATATCTTGATCAGTGTTATCTGATTACCAGTGGTTGAGATTTCCTCTCATCCCTGATGAGCAACTAATATGAATGGGTGAAACACATTGGCAAGAGAGGCCTACTAATCACTTACCAATAGCCATTATTGAGGTGTTTTCTCCTACCCCTATCCACACTTAGTTTTATGAGTTTCCTGCCTAGATAGGTAGGGTTCCTAGCGTAGGTTATCACCTGTTACCCTAATCCCTTCCCTTATATGTGGCACTTTATTGTAATACTGGAATTTATTGTTTATTCACCTAGCATTATTTGTTTTGGTAAGAGTAAAATTTATTGATTTTATATTATCATACCTAATTGGTGTGTTTCTTATAGTTATTCGATTGTAATTTGCTGTCTCACCAAGGGATATATATATATATATCAAATTGATCTGAGGGTGCCAATTATATCTTACCCAATGCTGTGTTATTTCAATAAGATTAAAACATACAGGGATTAAGAAAAAGAATGGAACCCTCAAGGCAATGTTTCTACAAATAGGTATTTGCAGGACTTAAAATATAAACATCCATCAAATGCTCCCTACACACTAAAGCAATTTCCAAAATAATAATTGCATATATTACAGAAAGTTATCTGGTTTAAAAAAATAAATAAATAAATAAAAAAAAGTGTCCAAAATTCTCTTTCTATCCGTCTCTTTCTATCCGTCTATAATCTAATGGGTTGTTACCAGTAGATCACTGTTATCAGTGATCTGTATAAAGTGGCAGTAAGAAATGAAAAATAAATAAAGCTAAATAAATAAAAGTTTATTTTCCTACCCACTGAAGTGTATGGTTAACAAAATCAGCTGCAGAAAATATGCAGTAAAATTACCCTAACCTTTAGGCTAAATATTATTTATTGAATATATAGCTGTAAAACATAACATTAAAACACTTTGGAAAAGTAAATTTTTTTTAAGGCTCCTTTTAGACTATAAATTCATCACTTTTAAAGGGGTACTCCGCCCCTAGACATCTTAACCCCTATCCAAAGGATAGGGCATAAGATGTTAGATCGCCGTGGTCCCCCTGCTGGGGACCCCGGGGATCGCTGCTGCAGCACCCCACTATCATTACTGCGCAGAGAGAGATCGCTATGCACGTAATGATGGGCAATACAGGGGCCGGAGCATAGTTACATCACGGTTCCGCCCCTCGTGACGTCACGGCCCCCCCCCGTCAATACAAGTCTATGGGAGGGGGCGTGGTGGCCGTCACGCCCCCTGCCATAGACTTGCATTAAGGGGACGGGCCGTGATGTCATGAGGGGCGGGGCCATGACGTCACGCTGCTCCGGCCCCTGTATCGCTCCTCATTACACACAGAGCGAACTCGCTCCGTGCAGTAATGATGGCGGGGTGTCGCAGCGGCGATCCCCGGGGTCTCCTGCAGCGGGACCACGGCGATCTAACATCTTATGCCCTATCCTTTGGATAGGGGATAAGATGCCAGGGGCGGAGTACCCCTTTTAAGATCCGTTATAATGATCTGTTAACAAAACCATTAAAAACGGACATTATTTTGTGACAGGAAAAAGAACGGAAGAAATAGTGCATGCCCTATTTCTTCCGTTACCTTCTCTTGTCACAAAATAATGTCCATTATTAATAACGGGCTATGACAGGTTAAAACGGATAATGTAAAAATCCCATAGACTATAATGGGATTTTGTAACAGCCGTTTAACGGCCGTTTTTAATGGCTTTGTTAACGTATCATTATAACAGATCTTTAAAACGGATAATTCTATAGTGTGAAAGCAGCCTAAGTTTTTATATATATATATGGTATATATATATATATTTTTTTTTTTAATGAATTCTGACAATTGTTTCTCAAATCAGTCAGCCTTTTTGTCTGCTAAGAGCTGCAGACACCATCAGATTAGGGTGTATGCCAAACGGATAAAATTGCCAAAAAATAAAAAAAAAAAGGCAGTGCAGAGTTGCTCAAGTGCCAGAGCCTGTCACACACTTACCTCCCACCCCGTCTTTGGCTGACAAACAAGGTTCTGTAATTCAATCAAGAAGGTACTGGAGGTGAGAGCAAGCAAGGAGGTATGCCAGCCTGTGGCACTTAAGAAGCTAGGTACTACCTTGATGACACTTTACTATAAAATAAAAAGTAGATTTTATACGTTTGGCAACTACAATCAGCTCTAGGAGTGGTACAGTATGCTTTCGTACCCTAACAGTTATCAACCATGGTTTTCAGATCTTAGCAGCAAATACAAATGACAGATTCCCTTTAAGAAAGAGCTAAAAAGTTAAATATCTGCTGTGATTTTGTGTCTCACAAAAAAAAGGGAACAATTTTTTTTTTTTAAGGCCCAAATGAAGAAAACAGGCCCAATGTCCACAAAGGCCCAAAACATCCCGATTGTGAAATTGTACCTTACAAATGTGCAGTGGAAGCTCCTGGATACTCACCATCAATCTCCAAGCTGTCCTTTTCTATTGATGTAATCAGGGGATCAATAGATTTCTGCATTTCTTCAACATGCTCTTCTTCTTCTACTTCCTCAATAGGCTGTGATGTACTTTGAGATTTTAAAAAGCTGCGGCTTGTCCTTGCCAATTCTAAAGTATAATACATATATTTTACCTTGGTTTGTCTTACTAGTATACTATGCTTTATTATAGATTGATGTCCTGAAATAGCTATGCAAAGATTTGACTTCTAGGTGTGCTTCAACTGGAATATTGTCCATCAAGGCATCATTATTTGTATGCAAGTAACAGTAATGTTTTGTGCTGGTTTTAAATATTTGTACATTAAATAAAGACATCATTGTCACAGAGTATTCATTTCTCTTACATAACACCAGCTATAGAAAAAAACAAACATTTATACATTGAAGAATAAGCCACAGAACAAAACAAGCATTAAAGCATTATACTTTACGTGTTGTAAAGAATACTTCACTTTTTTATTTCTATCTACATTTAATTTATTTAAAGTACACTATGGAGAGGACCAAAATGACACTACCTTTAACCTTTTGCAGACAATTTGATGTATATTATCAATGAAAGGAATTTCCACTAAAATGTCTTTCATGTACGTCAAGGCAATATTGGGGGCACAGGAGCACTGCCAGCCAGAGTTATCTAACTAGATTCAGCAGTCAAAAGTGACCTAAGCATCTACCATAGGTGTAAAGTTCCACACAAAGAGATAGGTAGAATCGCACTCACCCGGATCAGATGCCTCTTCTAAGAGATCCTCATGGACGCGGGTCGCTGAGACCGGATCCTGGTCTGGGAGAGCAGCGGCGTGTGGGAGAGTTTTCAGATGCTGGCCACGGACCGTATCACACCTTCCGGTGCTTCGTCAGGCCGCTCCTTGGAGCGGCCTGACGAAGCACCGGAAGGTGTGATACGGTCCGTGGCCAGCACCTGAAAACTCTCCCACACGCCGCTGCTCTCCTTGGAGCGGCCTGACGAAGCACCGGAAGGTGTGATACGGTCCGTGGCCAGCATCTGAAAACTCTCCCACACGCCGCTGCTCTCCCAGACCAGGATCCGGTCTCAGCGACCCGCGTCCATGAGGATCTCTTAGAAGAGGCATCTGATCCGGGTGAGTGCGATTCTACCTATCTCTTTGTGTGGAACTTTACATTGCTGCTTTGTCTCAAGGTAGCGCACCCCCGTTCTCATCCTCCATTGAGATTGCTCTATTTCAGACATAGCATTGTCTGTTGGCATATGATAGTATCACACTTCGGTTTACAGCAGTGCCGACTTTTTTCCTTCTCGGTCTTGAAATCTACCATAGGTGGTTAGAGGCTCTCTGTGTAAATTGTGTTTTCTGTCGGTTGGAGGATGTTATTGCTGTACACTCTATGAGAAAATTTAGAGTGAATGAAGCTTCTGCTCTGTTTCTCCAAATAAGTTAATGAATACATAGCTATTTAGCATTTGAAAAGCAAATTTTAACTGTCAAACTTTTCAGACAGAAATTTTCCAAGCAGGAAAACAAACAATTAATACGCTACATTGTAATGGATTTTACAGAGCTACTTTAACACCACAATTGAAAAAAAAAAAAAAAAAACCTTGAGAGCAAACATAAACTGATATTTTACCATCAGGGCTTTCTGGGCTGTCAGAAGAAAGAGAGTCATCTTGCTCAGCAAAACAACATTTCTGCTTTGACTTGTAATACTGTTCCAATTTTATACATTTATCCAGGTTCCTGTTAAGAGATAAACTGAAGGGGCTCTGTTCTACTACATGGTTAAGAAGTGGAAATAAGAGAATAGGATAAGGGAAAATAAAGGCCAGGAAGGATTATGGGATAATATATAAAGCAAGTTATTAATAGAAAAAAAGAAAAAAGTAAAATAAAGAAAGAAAAACCTTAAGACTTTTCCCCTATCTGCAGGATGTGTGTGATCATGAGGGGCCTAACTACTGAGACCCCTGCAATCTCCAGAACAGGACCACAGCTCTCCTTGTTCATGGAACTGTGGAGTATTTATCAAAACCTGTTTACATGTTTAGCAATATGTCTGAGGTTTTCATTAGTGGGAATATGGAGAGACATTTATCAATGTTTGCTTATGTATTCTTTTTTTTAGTAATTTTTTCCTTACTTTTTTTTTTTGCTTATGTGTGACTTATTTATCAACTGCTTTCAGCCTGTTGATAATTTTCTTTCACGTAAGCAATTTTTCCTTTTTTACTTTGGTAGTAGCTTTTTCTGCTCCATGTTTGAGCTGGAGTAAATTTAGTCAATTTTTAACCTTGTTGCGACTGTCGCAGTTGATAAATACGCGACTAAAGCAAATCAAGTTTGGAAAATTTACTACGTAAGCAAGTTAGAATTTTCTTGCTTTTCTTGTTCTTCGTGCAAATTGTCGCACGAAAACACACGTAGTCGCAGTTGCAACAATTTTGCAACAATTATAGTAAAGAAAACCTGACTAAACCCCTTGATAAATGTCCATCATGGTGCCTAGAGGAAGGAGTACTAAACGGAGCATTGTACCGCTTTGGCTTTTCATACACAACTGTGAAGAGCAGTTTCTAGGCTTATTCAAAGTACATTGCTCCCGAGGCCATGTTCCCACACCGTAAAATTTGCGGAATGCCGCCCGGAAAACAAGGATGGACCTTCCGCATATTTGATTGATTGGGTGCTAAGACAGCTCGGAAATGCGCCATCTCATAGACTAACGCATTTCTGACCGAAATCCAAAGAAATAATAGACATGTCTATTCTTTTTGCAAAAGCCAGAATTAGGATTTCTGTGGCAGAAACCTCTGCTGTGGAAATTCCACTGTGTGAACAGTGCAGCAGAATCCCATTGCTACTCCACATTGACATTCCGCCGTGTGAACATACCCTGACTCTTCAAGGAGAAACAAAAGAAAGCTCAATAGGGCTTACATCTTTTTGTTCAGTGTTAACAAAGTGTTAACATGTCTCAGCACCCAGAATTGAAAAGTAGAACATTCAGAAACACTAGGCTAGATTTATGACATAGGCTAAAAAAAAAAAAAAAAAAACACTGTCTATGTTACCTATAGCAACCAAAATTGAGCAGCTTTAAATTTCTAAAGGGTGTATTCACACACAACTGACCCGCTGTGGATTTAAAGATGCAGAGCTACAGGTGTAAAAACCTCAGTTGCAGACTTTACAAAGCAATCAAAAATACATAAGGATTACCATATGAAATCTGCAATTGTGGATACGCAATTGAAGATTTTACAACTTCAAATCCTGTGTGTGAATACACACTAAAAGTGCTCTTGAAAAATAAATGCTGTGCTTTCTCTTGTCGCAACAAAGACAGTTTTTATAAATCTGCTAGTGATTACAATACACAGTTAATATGTCACTATTACAGTAAATACACACTAGACATTATATGCTGGAAAAAAATACACGAAAATCCATTAGGTTGTTGCTGCGGATTTACTGCAGATATTGACAGGCTGCAGGTTTTAAAATCTGCACCACAGTCAAAATTTCAGTCAGGAACATTTTTTTTTTTTTACTGTGTGTAGGTGAGATTTCAAAGGTCAAATCTACTTTACTGGTACTTTGCGGATTATTTTGCTGATTTTTGCACAGAAAGTCTACAGCAAATCTGTCTAGTGTGCATTTACCATTATAAGCTATTACTAAATAAAAGTACCAGAACGGAAGCTTGGCACAGATTTGTTTCTATCATTAAATCCAGAATCATCTGCATCAGTTGTCAACCTGCTTTTTTGCTTCTTCTGTTTTAAATATGACCTTGGTTGATTTGCTTAAAGAAAAAAAATATATAGAACAGACAAAGAAACAAGGAAAGATAAGAAACAGAACGAGCCGACAGAAAAGAAGTAAGAATGAAGTTGAACCTGAGGATATGTTCACATACAGTAACTCATGCAGTGGATGTAGCGGTGTGAAATCTGCAGCAGACCTGCTACCCATTCAATGGTAACAAATACACTACTAAACTCACTCCAAAACATGCTGGTTCTACACTCCATGGGACGGGTACGCCCAGAGTGTAAGGGGTTAAGTGGTGATGCATCTATACAGATTGCAGCTGACTGTAGAGGAGTAGAACACCTGCCAGAATGATGGGTGTTCTACTGCTCTACAGGGACTTAACACTTACCCCTCCCCCCTCCTTGCTGTGTCCTGGATGGCACCTTTGTCTGTACTCGAGCATCTAGGGATCACCTGATGGCCACTAGAAGCTGCCGAGCGGAGGAAGATACTGTTCAGGACATAGCCGGATCAGAGAGGGCTAAGTGCTAAGGTTGTGTTCTTAAATTGCATTTGTTTTTAACATGCATTTTTCAGAAAACAGGTTAAATACGCAATGTTGGAACACAGCCATACAGCCCTTTTTTTTTACATTCTCTTTCCTGCTATGCTATCGGCTTGCGTATGCAGTTACAAACCGCAGGTTACTGTTGTCAAGTTCAGATCCCACCTGCACTAGCTGGCGCAGACACTGGCACACCAGGAAAGGTGCCCTTCATTTACTAACATGCTTATTCAGTAACATGGAGCTGTCTAACAGAAGACAATTATTACCAGCTGAGGCTTAGGCTATGTTTACACGGGATAATGTACACACGGAAAATCTCTGTGCGGACATTGCCCTGACAGCGGAGCGCCGGAAATGCGGCATCTCATAGATGGCAATGCATTTCTGCACAGAGTCACATGTCCATTCTTTCTGCGGACACCGGAATTTAAATTTCCGTGCCAGATGTTTCCGGTGCGAAAAATTCTACTATGTGAAAAGTACAGCAGAATCCAACTGAAATCAATGGGACTCTGCTGCTGCGGAATCTCTGTACAGAATTCCACACGGAAATTCCATTCTGTAAACATAGCCCTAGTGTTAGCCTGCAAAATGGTTAGCGTTACGCTCCATTATTACTCCAGTGCATGCCACACAGGGTAACTGGGAAGATGCATCACCACTTACCTCCTTACATCCCGTGGACCGAGCCCACTTGTTTACTGCAAGTTAGCAGTGAATTTAGCAGTGAGTTTAGCAAGTTAGCAGTGAATTTCACACAGCTAAACCCACTGTATCAAATTCACTACATGCAAGTTAAAACATTGGCTACAGATGAAGGGGGTTAACCTTCCTCTAGATCAACACAGTAGGGTTTTAGGTTGAACTTGATGGCCTCCGGTCTTATATAAACCTTAGAAACCATGCAACTATGTAGCCAACAGATATAATGGTAAATATTTTACAACAAATATTTTTACCATCCTTAGTGCAGGGGTGAGATGTCCTTTTATGTGAATTTTTGTGGAACTAATACAAGGGCTAAACTTTTTAAAGTAAAACGGACAGCTGGTTCACCCGCACTTAACCCAATAAACAAAGATTAAAATGAGGTATAACTTACTCTGATCCGTGGTCCAGTTCCGTAGATAGATCAGTTACTAGCTGGCTTGCTAATATGTTACTCGCCGGCTTTGTGCAACAGAGGCGGAAGTTGGCAACTAAGTCTTGCAGAGCAGGGAGAAGCTGCCATAGATTTATTGGTTGGGGTTTGGATGTTCAGGCCTGCACACTTTGCTAGAACAAGCCAGGAGCAGCACTTAGCAATCCATTCTCTCCCCGTCTTACTGCAGGACATGGGAGGAGATTTATGAGAGTCTGTGCAGAGGAAATGTTTCAGTTGCCCATAGCAACCAAACATATTGCTTGTTTTATTTTTGAGGGACCATTTTAAAAATTAAATAAGCGATCTGATTGATGGCCAACTGCTCCACTTTTCCTCTACATAGGTTTTGAAAATCTCCCCCACTGACTTCATAATAAATCTATAGAGCGTATCTTATGGAGCGAGCAGTAAGATGAGGAGAGAAGCGCTTAACCAAGGGCTTCTCCTGGCTTTCTCTGAACACCCAGACCTCAACCAATGAAAAATTTTGACATGTGTCTAGGGGACACTTTAGTGGCACTTTAAATGGTCACTAACTTTTCAAACGTTTTAGGATAGGCTGTAGCATCAAGGAGATTTTAGAGCAGTATTGAGCAGTGTATCAAGCACTTAGGAAATAAAGAAAATTTACTACAAGCTGCTGCAGCATCAGTGTGTCTCGCTCTGCCTCACACTCTGCAGCTAAGGCTGGGTTCACATCACATTTTATGCAATACGGGACCGCATACGGCTGGGGGGAGCTAAAACCGGGTGCTCCCGTATCCCTGCCGTATACGGCCCGTATGTAAATGTATTTCAATGATCCAACTGGAGTGAAACGGTGACTCCGGTTGGCTAATTTTTGCCCCGTATGCGGTTTTCCCACCGCGCCTAAAACGGTGAAATACATTACATACCAGCCACATACGGGAGCGCACGGTTTTAGCTCCCCCCAGCCATATGCGGTCCCGTATTTCCTAAAACATGTTGTGAACCCATCCTACTTCCTCCATCCCCTCCCCTTTACAAAGACTTTCATAGACAGAATTTAGCCTGATCATTCAGTGAGCTGATGCTCCTTCTCCTCTAAACAGAGAATCTTATTTTTTATTTTTTTCTAGTAGTTTCTGAGGTATAAGGGAGGAAAAGATTAATGTGTTTGTACTCCCTTGTAGAACTAATTTATGCAAAGTTTGTTGTAAAGGTAACGTAAGGTTAGTATAAATTTAAAGCATACCTGTCATTTCAAAAGATTTTTAAAGAGAAGCTGACAGCATGATCACCTGCCTTAACCTTAATCCACAGGTTAATAGTGTAGGTGATCCTAAATTAAATTCTGTTTATCTGATTAAAGTTAACCATTCCGCAGTATTTGCTAATATGCTAATTTTATTATATGCGCAATGGAGGCGGTCTGCTGCTTTGTTAGCATTCTTATCTCCGCCTCCTGTGTCCCGAGATCCCCTCCTTTAACTTGAATATTCATCTGGCTTCACTCTCACATCTGCAAGCTGCACGAGTCATTGCCCACATGACTGCTCTTCTCGGTATGCAGAACACATTTTACATCCTGAAGTCACAAGAAAATAACTCTCGTGACCTGCAGATGTGAGTGAAGCCAGAAGGATATTCAGGATGGGGGAGGGGATCTTGGAATACAGGTGATAGAGAAAGAATTGCTAGCAAAGCAGCAGACCGCCTCCATTGCATATAACAAAATATGCATATTAGCAAAACTAAGGATTACTGTGGAATGGCTGGACTGATTTTAATAAGGTAAACAGGGATTTAAATCAGAACCCCCTTGCACTATTAAACTGTGTAATTTAGATAAGTGAAAGTGATCCTGCTGTCAGATTTCCTTTAAACCTGCACGGTCTTATTAGATTAAGCCTTCAGGGTGGTCACAAGGATCTTAGTGCTTTTTTGCTAGTATTGAGCTCCTGAGAGCCCCATCCATTGTGCACAGCCATTTCTCGTTCTTTCCATTTCAGGGGGCGGGACCAGAGCTGGGCTTTTTGCTAGTTGTTCATGAGCAAGACTTTCTCCCTTAGTTGCCCAGCCTATCAAAGCAAAGCATTCAGTCCTTACAACTAGCCATTAGAGTGCTGGTGAAAATGCACTAAATAGGCTGGCAGTGCTGGGGGATGATTTACACAGTACAGTACAATATATGTGGAGAGGAGAAGGGGTTATTGATGCACCAGGTTTGCAAGGTGCAATATGAGCAGAAATGCACGAAAACAGCAGCAGCGGCAGGGTAGATCACTTTACAACACTGTAGATGTACACAGGTACTTACACAAGGGATAATTGTCCTTAACTTAATAAGGGTAGTCATAGAACAGAGGGAAGCATTGATTTACTTTTGTGGATCATCTTTAGCAGTTAGACAGGCTAAGCTCCCAAGTACACAGTTCTCAGCTTTTCTTCTTCCCCAGCACATTATGGATGCTAAGCCCTGCCCTCCTCTATTCTGTGCTGGGCCCCATCTGTAGACAAGCTTCTTTTAACATACCTCCATCGTCAGAGTCATCTTCAGTGATCCACCATGGAGAAGCATCTTTCTTTTTTGTTTTTTTTACTTTATGCTTTCCGGGATTCTCAAGAACAACTGATTTTTTGTTACTGTCAAATGAGTCATCTGAAAGAGACTAAGAAAAATACAAACATTAAAAACCTGAACATAAATTTTAAACATGCAATATATACACCACAGCCTAACAGATCCCAGGCGCCAGGTCACCACTGCAACTGAAAATTTTGTAGGGGCGCCTAAGATTTTGTCAGCCCTTGCTAATAGGGGTTGTCCAACTTAAAAAAAAAAAAATAATAGTTATATATATATATATATTTTTTTTTTTTACACTGACCTCCGCCTCCGTTCCCATGCTAGATAATCAGTGGACTGATATCAGATGACCACCGCAGCCAATTAGCGTCATCTGTGGTCACACTCCGTACTTATCTACCTTGGATAAAGCGGTCAGCAAAACACATGTCAGGGGTTCTGCGGAGTGGTCTGTATTTTGTTCTATGTTTACTTGCTGCTCATACGGGTCTTTTTTCTCCCTTCTCGGGTTGTGATTCTATACAGCTTTGCCCACCTACCTACTGATCATTCCTCATATATCTTTTGTATACCTATCGTTACCTTGATGAAACTCTTTTCTTTTTATGCATGTTTTATTACAATATATTTCAATAAAATGTTCATTTGATGTTCATATTATGTATTTCTTATGTGTGATTAAATAGTTGGTTGTGTACTAAGAAGAAGGAAGCAACTCTTCTTCCTCAATAACATCACCCTGGACGGCTGGCCCTTGTTTCTCTTCTTGCTCCACTGATGAGAGTCTGCCCTGTCTTGGGAAGTGCTGGAGAAGCCCCTGGCATCATAGAATGCTTTACCCATCCTTATAGCTGCTACTCACTAACGGCCCCCAAATTGCGCTCTCTTGGGACTCTTCTCAGCTGGAGGGGAAAGAGAGGTACCTGTACCCTGGTCTCGGCAGTCTGCTCCGTGCCCTTGTACCTGGGGCTCTTCCATTGTATTATGAGACCAAGTGTAAATAAACAGAGGTAAGAGGTTTTTCTCCAGACACACACACCCCCCAGAACTAAGGAAAACCCTTCAGATCTTCCAGGGGAATCCCCTTCTCCCAGTAAACCCCTTTCAAAGAGGAACTCTCCCTCTAGTAATCACCTGACATTGGTGGGGCCCCACCTGGTATACAGGGGCCACAGACAAGTTGGTGAGAGCTGCTTCACAGGACTGTGTCTTCCAATCACTGGGAAGAACTTTTCGCTTTTAGTACAGTTAAGCTATAGAGGGATCCCCTTTATTTGATTCTGAGTGGGATTCTGACATCATGGAAATGTGATGTCATTCTAGCATAGTGAAGATGGGATCATTGTGCCACAGCAGAGATTGATGTCATTGTGACAGTCAAGGTTGCTAATTGGCTGCGGCAGTCACGTGACATCCGCTGCTTTGTAACAGTAGAAAGCTGACCAAAGGCAGAATGGGGGGGGGGGGATCAGCATGGCAACGGAGGCAAAGGCTGCATGATGTGTGTCATCCTGGCTCCTAACTTTGTCAAGCCCTGACATACACAGCATGCAAGTGAAAGAAAACAAGCACTCAGCTTGCAGTACCACAAAAAGTCTGCATACAAATAATGATTGAGTTTCTAAATGGGAGGGCATTATCAAAGATTTCTGATGTGGATTTTGCTATGCTTTAGGATGGAGATTAGCCCTTACATTGGGGTTAAACCATGTCCTGAAAACCTGATGTGACTTGCACACAAATGAATCACTTAAAGGGGTATTCTAGGAAAAAAATTTATTTTATATATCAATTGGCTCCAGAAAGTTAAATAAATATCTTTATTTCTTATTTATATATTTTACATTTCATTGTATATTTTATTTTAAATTAATCATATGCACAATACAAAGTTGGATACAACTAACTGTTTATCACTACCATCTGTAGGGAGAAATTTATTTTACATTATGTCTGTCATATTGGTTTTAGTAAACATTATTCTTGTAAATATTTTTTGTACTGCTCAACTATATGTTTCTTTGTAGCAAGTTTAGCAACATTCCGATAAGTTCAATGTGAATGGGGATCTATTGAACCTATTCTCAGTTGTTCCACTCCATGTATTTGTTCATGATCTACTCCCAATCCTATGATACGAATACCTTGTTTTCTTTAGGAACAATGATGCACGACAGGTGTAGTCTCAAGATATAAACAGCATCACTTTCTAGGTTTTTTATGCACATTTACCTACTGAAGAAGGGGTCGGAGGACTACAGTTCCCAGTACCCTGAAACGTGTCTAGGACTTGGCACTATTCACACCATCTACTGGTACGCATCCAATAACCAGTGTCTGCACCTAACCCCGGCACCAGAGGAGTTAA
The DNA here is from genome assembly GCF_029499605.1 of Hyla sarda. NCBI lineage: Eukaryota > Metazoa > Chordata > Amphibia > Anura > Hylidae > Hyla > Hyla sarda. The sequence continues at coordinate 212,452,567 of NC_079191.1, forward strand.
CCTAGTCTCCAGCCTCCCGCTTCACCTGAGGAGTCGATCCAAGCTCCAGCCTCCCGCTTCACCTGAGGAGTCGATTGAAGCTCCAGCCTCCCGCTTCACCTGAGGAGTCGATTGAAGCTCCAGCCTCCCGCTTCACCTGAGGAGTCGATTGAAGCTCCAGCCTCCCGCTTTGTTTGTCGGCATCTCACCTCCAGTTCCCCTATGTGGGACGCCGCTCCCGTGTGTGCTGACACTCCTGCCAGAGTGTCGGCATTGTCACCATCTAACTATCCACGGAAGAGCGGCTGCCAGGAACGGTTTTGACCATCGCGTCGCACCCCACTGCCATCGGGGTTGCTAATCTAGCGTGAGATTGCCACTTACCATCTTGCGGCTACACGGGAGAGCTTTCTATAGTCGCATTCCATAGGTCCATGCCAGTGAGAACCAGGCGGCTACAGGCGGTGAGAAATAAAACTATTAATGTTCCTCCATTATCTTTACCATCTAATCTATTGACTATCTGGAGTCTGATTCTTCAATATTTATCAAGTGCATTTTAACCATCTGCTCCGTAACGGGACTAACAAACAAGGTGCCGGATTATCGGACTTTACACGCTTACTATATATTTTAGTCATCCATCCAGTATTATTACCCCACTAGGGCCCAGTGGGGTATGTACTAGTGCCTGTACATGTGTAGTATATTTTATTATATTTTACTGAAATATATTATATTTTATTGAATTCTATACAATAAAAATTTTTGTACTAGTGATGCTGTTTTTTATTTATTAATCCACACATATCATAATGCACCTTAGATGGTGAGGTGCTTGAGGTAAAAGCTATAAATTTGATTTCTAGATTTGTAAATTACTTCCATTAAAAAAATCTTAATCCTTCTAATAATTATCAGCTGCTGAAGTTGAGTTATTTTCTGTCTGACAACAGTGCTCTCTGCTGACACCTCTGTCTGTCTCAGGAACTGCACAGAGAAGAATAGGCTTGCTATGGGGATTTGCTTCTACTCTGGACATTTCCTGAGACAGGTGTCATCAGAGAGCACTTAGACAGAAAAGAACAACTCAACGTCAGCAGCTCATACGTACTGAAAGGATTAAGATTTTTTAATAGAAGTCATTTACAAATCTGTTTAACTTTCTGGAGCCAGCTGAGATTTTATTTATTAATATATATATATATATATATATATATATATATATATATATATATATATAACAAGTTTTTTCCTGGCTAACCGCTTTAATGATAGGTCACTTAGTTATTTTTCCCACATGTGCATTTTTCCCCACAAGTTTTAAATATACTGTAAAACAAATCCACACTGTATAAAGTATTACACCAATACCTATCGAAGTGCTGACATCCATGTAAAATGACACTGTGTGATTGTACCCATAGGGTCAATGCACCCAGCAAAACCTTGTGCACAGACTCATGGAGCACATGGAATCCTATATAACCCTTATGTTGGATTTGCACACAGGGAGAGATGTATCGAAACCTGTCCAGAGGAAAAGTTGCCCAGTTGCCAATAGAAACCAATCAGATGGCTTCTTTAATTTTTCAGAGGCCTTTTCAAAAATGAAAGAAGCAATCTGATTGGTTGCTAAGAGTAATTCAGCAACTTTTTCTCTGGACAGGTTTTGATAAACCTGCACCATAGTATTTTAGTCTGTAATTTTAGCTGAAACCAAAAGTGGAACTGACATTTAAAAAAAAGAAAAAAAAAAACTATAATGGAAAGATTTGCAGCTTTTTCTGCTTTTTGGACCCATTCCTGGTTTTGAATAAAAATACTGAACAAAATTCTATGTTTGAACGTTAAGGCAGCCATACACATAATCTTACAGTAGATTTATGGTTAACCCCTTAAGGATCAAGCCCATTTTAACCTTAAGGACCAGGCCAATTTTATTTTAGCGTTTTCGTTTTTTCCTCCTCGCCTTCTAAAATCCATAACTCTTATATTTCAGGGATGTGGAAATCCTATCGCTCGACGCCCGGAACATGTTGTTCCGGGGCGCCGGGCAGGTGAATTTTTCATAGCTTTAGCCCTGTATCGGCCAAGCAACCGACTTCCCCTCTTTTTTTTATTTTTTATAATGCCGGTGTGAGGTGCGGGAGCGGATGCAGACTTGCATGGAACGCAATGTCTGCACCTCACACTGACGCTCAGGATGTACAGAGTGGGCTCCTGACTCCTCCCTGCTCCTCACTCGGCACCCCACGGCTGATTTGAGATGCCGGGGGCCGCCGCTAATAGCCCGGCATGCGGCGTTCGCCGCGGCCGGCTATTAACCCTTTAGATGACCACTGTCAAAGTTGACAGCGGTGTCTAAAGGGATCTTTTAACCATCCCTGGTGGTCTAGTGGGGTGGATCGTACACCCCCCCCCCCCCCCCGCGCAGTGCGATCGTGGGGGGCGATCCCCTGTGGAGGTAGCCGGAGGGCTTACCTCTGCATCCATGGCTGCCCCCATAGATCTGCATTTGATTGAGCCTGCCTTGAGCAGGCTCAACCTAATGAACACAGATCAATAAAGTTCCACAGAACTGCATTTATCTGTATGAGGAATCTAAATGATTCCACCCAAAAAAAGTGTATAAAAAAAAAAAAAAAGTTTAATAAAAGTTTAAAAACACCCATTAACCCCTACCATATTAGAGGTACGTTCACACGGATTTATTTGCAGGTTTCCTGCTGCGTATTTGAAAGGGGGCGATCTCTTCTCAGCTGTCCGCAGCAGATTTTCCGTGGCGGAATTTTCGCCGCAGACCCTTCTGACTTGAATGTGGCTTGCGGCGGATTTTCCGCAGCGTAAATTCCGCCTCGGAAAATCTGCTGCGGACAGCTGAGAAGAGCTTGCCCCCTTTCAAATACGCAGCGGGAAACCTGCAAATAAATCCACCCGTGTGAACGTACCCTAAAAGTTCATATCACCCCCTATAAAAATATGTAAAACATAATAAAAATAAACATATTTGGTATTGGCGCTTGCATAATTGACTGAACTATTAAAAAATAACATTTTATATTCCATACGGTAAATGGAGTTAATGTAAAAAAAAAAAAAAAAATCACAGAATAGCTTATGTTTATAACATCAAATCCCAGAAAAAATGAAGTAAAAAAGTGTTCAAAAAGTCTGATCAATGCCAAAATGTTACCGATACATACAGCATATTACGGCCAAAAAAAAATGAGCGCTCATACAGCCCAGTATACGGAAAAATAATATTATAGGGGTCAGGGATTTTCTTTTTTAAATTAAAAAAAAAATTATTATTATTAAAACGTGACGGAAACTAAAATTTGGTATTGGTGTAATCAGGCCGACGTAAAGAATCAAAATAATATGTATCTTTTACCACAAGGTGAATGGCGGAAAAAAGAAAACCTCAAAATTTGAAATTTTTTTCAATTTCACCTCACAAAAATAAAAAGAAATTCAAAGCAAAAAATAAACTTTTTCATTTTTCCTTATATAGGGCGGTATGAGGGCTCATTTTTTGCGCCGTCATTTGTACTTTTTATCGATACCACATATGCATATATAAATCTTTTAGATAATTTTTTATTAATTTTTTTTAATAAAATGTGACTAAAAAGCAGCATTTTTTTACTTTTTTTTTATTTTTTACATTTACGTTGTTCACCCTACGGATCATTAACATTGTATTTTGATAGTTCGGACATTTACGCACGCGGCAATACCAAATATGTTTATTAAAAAAATATATTTATGGTCTTTGGGGGTAAAATGGGAAAAACTGAATTTTTATTGGGGGGGGGGGGTTTCTTTTAAAAAAAAAAATTTACATTTATTTAATTTTTTACACTTTTTATTTTCCCATCTATATCTATAGCAATCATTTGATTGCTAATACTGTTCAGTGCTATGCATAGGACATAGCACTGATCAGTATTATCGGCGAGCTTCTGCTCTGGTCTGCTCGATCTTAGACCAGAGAGCAGGAGACGCTGGGAAACTCCGTCCGCCATCTCAGATGCGGCATCGCTGCGGGCGATCCGATCACCTATTTTAACATGCGCATTGACGAAGATGCTGTGATCTGTACTTATCACGGCATCTGAGGGGTTACTGGCGGACATCTCCATGATCGCGGATGTCGGCCATTACCGGCAGGTCCCCGGCTGCTGCTAGCAGCCGGAACCTGCCGTGTATGATGCGGTGCTCGCGGTCATACACAGGACGTAAATGTACGTCCTGGTGCGCTAAGTACCGCCGCACCAGGACGTACATTTACATCCGTGGTCGTTAAGGGGTTAAACAACTGGTAAATGGATTATTGTCTGATAAATAATAATGTCACAGACACTGTCATACACATTTTAGACTATATTGCCTGTTACAGTTCTTCACGCTTAACACACGTGATCAATCAGGAGACACATGAACAATCTTTCAGGGAACCTTCTGACAATATTCTTTGCTGTATGATTGTTCATTAAAAAAAAAAAAAAACTGGAGACACACTAAAGGTGGGTCACACATAACTGATCCGCAGCGTATTTTACACAGTGGATCCGCTGATGACTTGACCAATATTGTGCCTCCAGTTGTTGCCGAATCCCACATGCCCTGCCTCGCCCCTCGCAGTGCCAATACGCCACTCCAAGCAGCCACACTGGGGGACTGCAAGTCGCCGAGTGCACTCAGACATCACAGTGTAGCCACGATGTCTGAGTACACTGCTCATGTGCATTGTAATCAGACATCGTGGCTGCTCTATAATCAGACATCGCGGGGGGGGGGGCAAAGTGGGGTGGGTTTTGTCAACAGCTTGAGGCACAATATGGGTCGGGTCACCAGCAGATCCGCAGTGTAAAACATGCTGCGGAATCGTTAGGTGTGACCCTACCCTAAACTGGTATCCTGCCAACGGACCAACATCAGCGTTATGCTTTAATCCAACAAGTATAGGCACTTCAAAACCCACTGTATTATTTGCTTGAATTCATAAAAATAAAAAAACTATTGCAACTGTTCATATCTCTGAAGCAAAAACTAACAAGCAGTCTGAAAGCCTATCCACACCTCTGATTTTCTGCCAGGAGTTATACTGTCTGCATCCTGAGCCTCAGAAATCTGCCCATGCGCAGTCACCATTGACGGCAATGCAATCTGGGAGGAATTTCACCCAAAGAATTTACATGTTCGGGTCCGGAATTTTGAATGGTTTTTGTTTTGACAACAAAATTCAACTGTGTGGATGGGCCCTTAATGTAGACCAACCAATCTAAACATGTGTCAGTTTTATCATACAGCCTGATGCATTTTTAGCGGATTCAAGGTTACATTGCATGTATATTTGTTGGCAAAAATTTAATCAGGTCCTTACAAACGAGATCCCCATAGCAGGTTTCTATAGGCACTGAGTATGTCTTGTCACTGGCTCCAACTATAGGAGTGCTGAGGCTGTAATAGAGCCAAGTGCGGAGAAGAGAGGGGGATATATAGGAAAGTATGGACTGCAGCACCCTCCTGCTTAAAGCCAATAGCTTAGGAGTTCATGTCACCTCCAGAAAGAAACATTATATTCCCTAAAAGGACCATGGATAAAGCTGCATTCACACAATGTTTGGGGCATATGGCAGCTGGATTAGGCATTTGAAAACTGCCTACTGCTGTATCCCTGCCAAATCCCATTCATTTCAATGAGGCGACTAAAGTCAACTATAAACTCTTGTTGACTCAGTTTTCCACAGTATTTAGTTTTTGAACCAAACTGAAAACCATGGTCTGCTGCGCTTTTCTAAAACTGGATACAGTGGGAAAATGAGCTGATCCGAGTCACTAGCTGACTGGTCACCTCTTTAAAATGAATAAGGGTACGGCATGGGTCTGGCAGGGAAATGGCCTGCAGGATCCGGCTGCCATATGTCCCAGACATGATGTGTATGCTGCATAAGGAGAATGGCATATGCTATTGTTTTTGGCTATGTTTACATGGTAGTTGTTCAAATCAGTTATGATATGTCCGGTATTGACACATAACGGAGGTCACTATTAACGGATATGAAACGCATGTTAATGGAAGTAAGATGGTAAAAGATTTTGAAAAAATCTGTTACTTTTATTTTTCAAATTTCTAAGAAATTTTTAATAAAGGTTAGGTTCACACTGCGGAATCTCCAGCCGGAAAATTTACGCCCGGAGATTCCAAGTGCGGTCAGTCGGCGCTAGGACTGCGCAGACATTGCTGTGCCCAATAGACTGCAATGTGTTCCGTGAGGATATCCACCAGAAGAAAGAGCACCACCATTTTCCAGGCACAAAACTCTGTAATGTGAATTTGTGAACTGAAAACCCATTCACTAGCTTTTATCAAGCAGAATTTCTGCCTGCAATTTCAAAGCAGGATTGCAGGCAGAAATTCCATAGTGTGAACCTAGCCTAACAGAATTGAGTAACGAAAATGTAAAATGCTCATGTGAACCCACCATAATATTGCTTGTTAGGGTGGGTTCACATCAGCGTTTTTTTATTTCAGTTATTCAATTCCATTAGAGAAATTAAGAAACGGAAATGAAAATGAAAGTAACGGATCCCATTAATTTCTATGGGCTTTTTTTAATCTCCTTTGTACTCAGTTATTATCAGTTATGGAGAAAAATACCAGACAAGCATTTTTTTCTCCCGTCATGAATAACAGATATTCTAACGTATGTTAGTAATTTAACATTGTAGTCTATGGTGACAGAAGTCACCTCCGTTAACCTGTCTTTTTTTTTTTTTTTTTCCGCAAATGCTACTGAGCATGCTTAGAAAAAAAAAAAAAAAAACCTGGTTTAAAACTAACAGGGATAAACGGGTGTTTTAACGGGTTATAACAGATGTTAAAGGATAACTACAGGATATACAAGTTATTCCCTATCCTAAGGATAGGGGATAAATGTTAGATCGCAGGGGGTCCGACAGCTGGGGCCCCCAGTGATCTTCCGAACGGCGCCCCACCTCCCTGCATGAAACGAGCATTTTCGACCACATAACACTGGAAAAAAAAAAGTGTAAAAAGTGTAAAAAAAAGTTAATAAAGATCATTTAACACCTTCCCTAATAAAAGTAAAAATCCCCCCCATCTTTTCCCATTTAAAAAAAAAAAAAAAAAACTGTGTAAATAAAAATAAACATATGTGGTATCACTGCGTGTGGAAATGTCCGAACTATAAAATATAGCGTTAATTAAACCGCACGGTCAATGGCGCACGCGCAAAAAAATTCAAAAGTCCAAAATAGCGTATTTTTGGTCACTTTTTATATCATGAAAAAAAATGAATAAAAAGCAATCAAAATGTCCGATCAATATAAAAATGGTACCGACAAAAACTTCAGAACACGGCGCAAAAAATGAGCCCTCCTACCACCCCTAAAACGGAAAAATAAAAAGTTATAGGGGTCAGAAGATGACAATTTTAAACGTATACATTTTCATGCATGTAGTTATGATTTTTTTTAGAAGTACGACAAAATCAAACCTATATAAGTAGGGTATCATTTTAATCGTATGAACCTACAGACTAAAGATAAGGTGTTATTTTTACCGAAAAATGCACTGTGTAGAAACGGAAGCCCTCAAAATTTACATAATGGCATTTTTTCTTCAATTTTGTCACACAATGAATTTTTTTCCACTTCCCCGTGGATATTTTGGTAAAATGACTGATGTCCCTGCAAAATAGAATTGGTGGTTCCAAAAATATCCCATAATATGGATTTTTAGGTGCAAAATTGAAAGAGTTATGATTTTTAGAAGGTGATGAAGAAAAAAATGAAAATGCAAAAATGGAAAGAGAGAGAGAGAAGAGAAGAGAGTGTGTGTGTCTGTCTGTCTGTCTGTCTATGGATTACCTCTTTCAAGAACTGCTCGAACTGCTCATCCAGCTCCTCTTTAGACAACCGATGAGACATGGCTCCTCTGAGCACACTCAGGCTGGGTGACACCACACAGGAGCTAAGGAAAATGACACGGTAGTACAACCATGAAGTGACGGTAGCGCAATAGTCAGCCTGATACTTTAGCCCCGCGCTAACTCCGAACTTAGGAAAGTATACAATGACACAACAAACCGGCACCTCAGCTGTGAGCCGGTAACCGGGACAACACACAGCGCTGCCGCCTGCTTTCCCGTACATCCAATCACCGCTCTCCGCTTAACCACCAATAGCTTCCTGCACACAGGAGCCGTGACACGTGATTGGCTGGAGATGGAGCGCTCAGAAGTGACGGTTGGGTAAATGGAGCGACTGTGAGGACCTGTCACGTGACAGTGTTGTGGTCCGGGCTCCAGACACGTGATCACTGCTCTTCGGTGTGACTGGGCTGGTGACGCTTGTACCTGTGTTCTGTTTTCTGCTCTAAGCTGTGTCGCTCAGACATTTATACAGAACTTTTAAGGCAGAACTAAAAGCCAGTGAGTTTTAATATGTAATTTGTATTAATAAAATAAAAACAATATTAAAATATGGCCTTTTTTTTTTTGTCTGAAAGTTCAAAGGGCTTCTTTGATGTCCCACCCCCCCCCCTCTCTGCTGTTGCTATGGAGCTCAACCTCCTGGTCCCATCTTGACATACAGGATACAGTCGGAAATGTCAGCTTAGCTAGGGGCGTCAGTGCTGTGGAAGTTGAGGGCTCCTTCACACAGCGGAATATTCATCCAAGAGAGTTGTGGGTGGACAGTATGTGTGAGGCAGGCGCTTACTCTATCAGACCATACTTGGACCATAGACGGCAATGCATTATACACTTTTCATTCTTACTGTGGAGTCCGGAATTTCCACAGCAGAAATTCTGCCCTGTGCATGGAGCAGCAGAATTCTATTGAAAACAATTTGATGCTGATGCGCCAGAATTTCGGAGTACATGGTGGAATTTTTACCGCCAAAATTTACTGCCCTTTTCTTCAATGGGAGTCTGCTGTCCCATTTGCACAGAGGAATTTCAGCAGCAGCAGTTCGGTCACGAAAAATCTGTAGTCTGGTAAATTAAAAGACCTTTCTTAAAATGTTGCAGAATTGCAGGGGGAATCCCCTTCTGCAGAATGCTTTGTTTGGAGAACGCAGAATTCCACCTCAGTTTCATCGGAATTCCACAATTCTGCTCAGCAAGCTTTGCTATCCGGAATTTGTGCAGAATTGTGGGGCTTTCCTATGTGTCAGGGTGGGGCAGTAGGTGGAGATCAGTGGGAATTATGGGGAAGATTTATCAAAACCTGTTCTGAGGAAAGGTTCTCCAGTTACCCATAGCAACCAATCAGATCGCCTCTTTCATTTTTCACAGGCCTCTTTAAAAATGAAAGAAGAGAGCTGATTGGTTGCTATGGGCAACTGCACCACTCTTCCTCTGCACAGGTTTTGATAAATCTCCCCCTATGAGTGTCAAAACTGCAGTGGGGGGGGGGACGCTAAGGTAAAGGTGCGTTCACATTGCATTTTTGTTTCTGTTTCACCTATATGGTAACATGCTACTGCATGTTATCTGTTTTTACATTGACTTACATTATAAAAAAGGACCATAACATATACGTTTTTGTTGCCGTACACAATAGTGTAGTTGACTGTTTTGGCATACAGAAAAATGATATGTTCTATAACGGAAACAGTAAAATGGAGCTATTGAGCGAGAGTCAGAATTCGAGCAGGCACAGGGCGTGCATGTATGTCCTGCGTCTTTAATGGGTTGTCTGGTGGAATTATAATTTTACAATTGTTCCCAGGCTGCCTAATGAAATAACAACATTTTAACTTACCTTCCTCCACTCGCTCCTAGCTGTGGTATCAGGAGGCCCCAGCTCCAGTCTGTTGTTGCTGACAGTCTGCTTTACTGAACCAGACGGAGTTGTAGACGTGATGTCATCCAGCTATAGATGCACTCTAATACTAAAGCTACAGGAGAGCGGAGGAAGGTTAGGTAAAAATGTTGTTCTGTTAAAGGGGTTATCCACTATAAGGTGATTTTAGTACGTACCTGGCAGGCAGTAATGGACATGCTTAGGAAGGATCTGCGCTTGTCTTGGGGCTAAATGGCTATGTTGTTAGATTATCATAACACTGTGTCTAGCTTTTTATGAACTGGTATTTCCTGTTTGAGTTTTCTTCGTTTGCCTACATATCCCATAATTCCATTTTCCTCCCTCCCACACATCAGACATCCCACCCATTGAAACATAAATGAGCTGCATCCATTCAAAAGACCTGTGGTTTTCAATCAGGGTGCCTACAGCTGTTGCATTAGTTCCAGATCCTGAAGAAGACAGGCTCCCTGTCATCAGCTGACTAGTGAGTAAGGTCTCGGCCGCATTGCAACCTGGGCAAAATCTGAGACATCAGTCATTTTGTATGCTGTTATAAATAAATATTGGGGTGAAAATCACATAAGAATTGTGAGAAAACCGTCACACACAGGTACAGTCACTATATTATGGACTACACTAACTATACAGCCCCTGTAGCATAGTCAAATAAAAAAAACATTCTGGAATACCCCTTTAATAGGCAGCCTGGGGACATTTGTTAACCCTTTCAGGACTCAGAATTCTTGCACTTTATTTTTTTCCTCCTCACCTTCTAAAAATCATAACACTTTCAGTTTTTCACCAACAGAGCTACAGTCATGGTCGTAAATGTTGGCACCCCTGAAATTTTTAAAGAAAAGTAAGTATTTCTCACAGAAAAGGATTGCAGGAACACATGTTTTGCTATACACATGTTTATTCCCTTTCTGTGTATTGGAACTAAACCAAAAAAGGGAGGAAAAAAAACAAATTGGATATAATGTCACACCAAACTCCAAAAATGGGCTGGACAAAATTATTGGCACCCTTTCAAAATTGTGGAAAAATAAGATTGTATCAAGCATGTGAGGCTCCTTTAAACTCACCTGGGGCAAGTAACAGGTGTGGGCAATATAAAAATCACACCTGAAAGCAGATAAAAAGGAGAGAAGTTCACTTAGTCTTTGCATTTTGTGGCACACTAAGCATGGACAATAGGACTTGAGAACCAAAATTGTGGAAAAATATAAACAATCTCAAGGTTACAAGTCCATCTCCAGAGATCTAGACTTGCCTTTGTTCACAGTGCGCAACATTATCAAGATGGTTATAGGAAGCGACTGATTTCAGTTATTTTTTCCAAAGGGTGTGCATCCTGCAAGCACCAGCCGTGAGCGCAGAGTCCCTGTGTCCCCGTCTGCTGGCGGGGCTGGGATTCCCATTGCGGGACGCGCCCGCATGCAAATCCCAGCCCATCACTTACCATGCTCCGCTGCCACCTCCTCCTCTGTGTCTCAGCTCCGGAGCTCTAAAATTTTAAGGGCCAGTACGCCCATAATTACTATCACACTTGTCACTACATTATAAAATTCCTGCACCTCCCCCACTTGCAAGGAAATATAAGATTCGGGGGGCTATCACTATATATATCAATATATATATCGAGGTTACTGTGTTGCACATAACCCACATGCCAAAAGGAATAAATAGAGAAAAAATACAATACAGTCCTCAAGATATATATATATATATATATATATATATATATATATATATATATACGGTATATATGTAGTAGCGAATTGATAAATAAATATATATAGAATATAAAAAAATCTAAATATATAAAAACTAAATTGTGAAAATTAAAATAAATTAATAGACTAGTTGTACATTAGATAAAATAACATTTATTAATTCTAGAAGTAATATACAGTGCAAGCAGGGCCCTTGCTATGGACTAGTAATAATAATGATAAAAAAAATTACAATAAAAAATGGGGGTAATGATGATGATGGGGAAAATGGTGAAAGTAAAAAATATGAATGAAACAGCCACCGCATTGATTTTGAGTAGATACTGTTGCTGCAGTTAATAAATACGATGTAGCAATGTTCCACAGAGTAGTGCAGTGATTCCCAACCGCGGTGCCGCGGCACACGTGTGTGCCGTTCAGCACTGCCCATGGTGCCGCGGGATTTTGCCGTGATTTTATTTATTTTTTTAAATTATTTTTTTAAATGTCCCGCCCCGGCCTGACGGCGCAGGGGGGAAGGGAAGTCTGCGTGCGCACACAGCTTCCCCCTGCGTCGACTGCGTCTCCTGCGTCCCCCTGCGTCTCCCGCGTTCCCCTCCTACCCCTCCTTCCCCGTCTGTTCCCTGTGTCCCCCGCGTCCCCCTCCTTCACCCTCGGTCTTCTGCGTCCCCCTCCGTCCCCCTCTCCCTTGCGGCGCAGTGAGACGAAAATGGTGCCCTGGGGCGGAACGAGCTGCACCTGCGCTGGACTCCCGTGCCTGCTGTGGAAGTGCAAGCTGCGCGGGCCGGCTTGCTTAAGGTACCGTACCCTTTCCACCCCTCTGTTCTCCTTCTCAACCCTGTCTAAACCCCCCCACCGTCACCCAGGTCCACCCTCTACCCCCCCGTCACTCATGTCCACCCCCCCTGTCAGCCATGTCCGCCTTGTCCACCTCCCTGTCCATCTCACCCATGCCCACCCCCCCTGTCACCCATGCCCACCCCCCCTGTCACCCATGCCCACCCCCCCCTGTCACCCATGCCCACCCCCCCTGTCACCCATGTGCACCCCCCTGTCACCCATGTGCACCCCCCCTGTCACCCATGTGCACCCCCCCCTGTCACCCATGTGCACCCCCCCTGTCACCCATGTGCACCCCCCCTGTCACCCATGTGCACCCCCCCTGTCACCCATGTGCACCCCCCCTGTCACCCATGTGCACCCTCCCTGTCACCCATGTGCACCCTCCCTGTCACCCATGTGCACCCTCCCTGTCACCCATGTGCACCCTCCTTGTCACCCATGTGCACCCTCCCTGTCACCCATGTGCACCCTCCCTGTCACTCATGTGCACCCTCCCTGTCACTCATGTCCACCCTCCCTGTCACTCATGTGCACCCTCCCTGTCACCCATCTGCACCCTCCCTGTCACCCATCTGCACCCTCCCTGTCACCCATGTGCACCCTCCTGTCACCCATGTGCACCCCCCTGTCACCCATGTGCACCCCCCCTGTCACCCATGTGCACCCCCCCTGTCACCCATGTGCACCCCCTCTGTCACCCATGTGCACCCCCCCTGTCACCCATGTGCACCCCCCCTGTCACCCATGTGCACCCCCCTGTCACCCATGTGCACCCCCCTGTCACCCATGTGCACCCTCCCTGTCACCCATGTGCACCCTCCCTGTCACCCATGTCCACCCTTCCCTGTCACCCATGTCCACCCTTCCCTGTCACCCATGTCCACACACTCCCTGTCACCCATGTTCACCTTCCTGTCACCCATGTCCACCCCTCCATCACCCATGTCCACCCCCCCTCTCTCCCATGTCCACCCTCCTGTCATCCATGTCTGCCTTGTCCACTCCCCTGTCCATCCCTGTCACTCATGTTTACCCACCTGTCTACCCCTGTAGTCTACTCTGTCACCCATGTCCACCCTCCTGTTCACCCATCTGTCCCTTTGTCACCCCAGTCCACCCCTCTCTGTCACTCCTGTCCCTCTTTTACCCTCTGACCCCCTGTCCACCCTTCTGTCACCCATGTCCACCCCTCTGTCACCCCTATGACCCGTCACCCATGTTCACTCTTCTACACCAATCTATCACCCTTGTACACCTCCCTACACCCCTCTGTACACTCCTCTACACCCCTCTGTCACCCATGTACACTTCTCTACACCCCTCTGTCACTCATGTACACTCCTCTACAACCCTCTGTCACCCATGTACACCCATCTGTTACCCATGTACACTCCTCTATACCCCTCTGTCACCCATGTACACTCCTCTATACCCCTCTGTCACCCATGTACACTCCTCTATACCCCTCTGTCACCCATGTACACTTCTCTATACCCCTCTGTCACCCATGTACACTCCTCTATACCCCTCTGTCACCCATGTACACTCCTCTACACCCCTCTGTCACCCATGTACACTCCTCTATACCCCTCTTTCATCCATGTGTACTCCTCTACACCCCTCTGTCACCCATGTACACCCATCTGTCACCCATGTACACTCCTCTATACCCCTCTGTCACCCATGTACACTCCTCTACACCCCTCTGTCACCCATGTACACTTCTCTACACCCCTCTGTCACTCATGTATACTCCTCTACACCCCTCTGTCACCCATGTACACCCATCTGTCACCCATGTACACTCCTCTATACCCCTCTGTCACCCATGTACACTCCTCTATACCCCTCTGTCACCCATGTACACTCCTCTATACCCCTCTGTCACCCATGTACACTTCTCTATACCCCTCTGTCACCCATGTACACTCCTCTATACCCCTCTGTCACCCATGTACACTCCTCTACACCCCTCTGTCACCCATGTACACTCCTCTATACCCCTCTTTCATCCATGGACACTCCTCTACACTCCTCTGTCACCCATGTACACCCCTCTGTCACCCATGTACACTCCTCTATACCCCTCTGTCACCCATGTACACTCCTCTACATCCCTCTGTCACCCATGTACACTCCTCTATACCCCTCTTTCATCCATGGACACTCCTCTATACCCCTCTGTCACCCATGTACACTCCTCTACACCCCTCTCACCCATGTACACTCCTCTACACCCCTCTGTCACCCATGTACACTCCTCTACACCCCTCTGTCACCCATGTACACTCCTCTACACCCCTCTGTCATCCATGTACACTCCTCTACACCCCTCTGTTACCCATGTACACTCCTCTACACCCCTCTGTCATCCATGTACACTCCTCTACACCCCTCTGTTACCCATGTACACTCCTCTACACCCCTCTGTCACCCATGTACACTCCTCTACACCCCTCTGTCACCCATGTACACTCCTCTACACCCCTCTGTCACCCATGTACACTCCTCTACACCCCTCTGTCACCCATGTACACTCCTCTACACCCCTCTGTCACCCTTGTACACTCCTCTACACCCCTCTGTCACCCATGTACACTCCTCTACACCCCTCTGTTACCCATGTACACTCCTCTACACCCCTCTGTCATCCATGTACACTCCTCTACACCCCTCTGTTACCCATGTACACTCCTCTACACCCCTCTGTCACCCATGTACACTCCTCTACACCCCTCTGTCACCCATGTACACTCCTCTACACCCCTCTGTCACCCATGTACACTCCTCTACACCCCTCTGTCACCCATGTACACTCCTCTACACCCCTCTGTTACCCATGTACACTCCTCTACACCCCTCTGTCATCCATGTACACTCCTCTACACCCCTCTGTTACCCATGTACACTCCTCTACACCCCTCTGTCACCCATGTACACTCCTCTACACCCCTCTGTCACCCATGTACACTCCTCTACACCCCTCTGTCACCCATGTACACTCCTCTACACCCCTCTGTCACCCATGTACACTCCTCTACACCCCTCTGTCACCCTTGTACACTCCTCTACACCCCTCTGTCACCCATGTACACTCCTCTACACCCCTCTGTTACCCATGTACACTCCTCTACACCCCTCTGTCATCCATGTACACTCCTCTACACCCCTCTGTTACCCATGTACACTCCTCTACACCCCTCTGTTACCCATGTACACTCCTCTACACCCCTCTGTCACCCATGTACACTCCTCTACACCCCTCTGTCACCCATGTACACTCCTCTACACCCCTCTGTCACCCATGTACACTCCTCTACACCCCTCTGTCACCCATGTACACTCCTCTACACCCCTCTGTCACCCTTGTACACTCCTCTACACCCCTCTGTCATCCATGTACACTCCTCTACACCCCTCTGTTACCCATGTACACTCCTCTACACCCCTCTGTCATCCATGTACACTCCTCTACACCCCTCTGTTACCCATGTACACTCCTCTACACCCCTCTGTCACCCATGTACACTCCTCTACACCCCTCTGTCACCCATGTACACTCCTCTACACCCCTCTGTCACCCATGTACACTCCTCTACACCCCTCTGTCATCCATGTACACTCCTCTACACCCCTCTGTCATCCATGTACACTCCTCTACACCCCTCTGTTACCCATGTACACTCCTCTACACCCCTCTGTCATCCATGTACACTCCTCTACACCCCTCTGTTACCCATGTACACTCCTCTACACCCCTCTGTCACCCATGTACACTCCTCTTCACCCCTCTGTCACCCATGTACACTCCTCTACACCCCTCTTTCACTCATGTACACTCCTCTACACCCCTCTGTCACCCATGTACGCTCCTCTACACCCCTCTGTCACCCATGTACACTCCTCTACACCCCTCTGTCACCCATGTATGCTCCTCTACACCCCTATGTCACCCATATACGCTCCTCTACACCCCTCTTTCATCCATGTATGCTCCTCTACACCCCTCTGTACACTACTCTACACCCCTCTGTCACCCATGTCCACTCTTCTACACCCCTCTGTCACCCATGTAAAAAAAAAGAAAAAAAAGTTTGGCGCCTAATAGGTTTGTTTTGCAGGTTTAACAGTGAAGAATTGTGGAAGAAATCGTGATGAAGGCCGGACCAGATGGAGAAGAGAAGGCAATGATGCAAATTAGAGAAGACGTCATTGGTGAGTTGCTGTATAAAGCAGCACTTTAAACTACATACCCACTGATAAATAGATATAGTGCATTGCGTTTTTTACCGTTTTTCCTTTTTTTTTTTTTTCTTGCTCGTCAACCTCGGTAGCGGTGCCCCGTGGAAAAAAAATTTTCCGAGGTGTGCCCCGACCCGAAAAAGGTTGGGAAACACTGGAGTAGTGTGTAGAATTGGAACTGGCGCTAAGCACTGCTCACCGCTCCGCTGATATGTGGGGTCCCGAGATGGAAGCTCTGTAGTCAGTGGAGCTCCGTGCTGCAGACTGGCATGGCTGGGCAGCCGGCTCGATGTAGATGTTCGCGCGGCAAATGGATGGATTCCCGGTGACCTCCAGGTAAGGCACGGGATGCACCTCGCAAAATAGTCAGTTGTATGGATGCGATGGATGGAGCGGTGGATAGGAGCAAATAGTCTGTAGAGCTGTCTGGCCGCGTCCTCGTGGCGAGGTGCGCGTGCCTGTGCAGTGGTCCCGATATAGGGGGGTTCCAGCTGTTGCAAGTGCAAATGTGCATAAACGGGGGTAATAGTCTTTGTATAGGTGGTCTGTATGGTATACATGGGATAGCTAAACGCGTTTCGGGGAGACCCCTACTTCAGTAGCTGTATATAGTGTACCCCATGTTAGTTATGGGTTTAAATAGTCTTTCTGCCTTGATTCAACCCGACTATGACACGGGGTCAGCTCGTGAGCCCACGTCATAGCAGGGGAGCAGGCGCAGGGTGTACAGGTACGCCATGCGTCCTTAAGAGGTTAAATAATTAATTCCAAAGGACAACTCTCTTTTGAATGTACTTAATTTCTTTTTTTTTTTTTATAACCACCTCCCTTAACCTCTTGGAGACAGAGCCCATTATGACCCTAAGGACTGGAGCATTTTTTTCAAATCTGACCTCTATCACTTTATGCATTTGTCACGATGCCGGCTGGCAGGTAGTGGATCCTCTGTGCCAGAGAGGGATTGGCGTGGACCGTGCTAGTGGACCGGTTCTAAGCCACTACTGGTTTTCACCAGAGCCCGCCGCAAAGCGGGATGGTCTTGCTGCGGCGGTAGTGACCAGGTCGTATCCACTAGCAACGGCTCACCTCTCTGGCTGCTGAAGATAGGCGCGGTACAAGGGAGTAGGCAAAAGCAAGGTCGGACGTAGCAGAAGGTCGGGGCAGGCAGCAAGGATCGTAGTCAGGGGCAACGGCAGAAGGTCTGGAAACACAGGCAAGGAACACACAAGGAACGCTTTCACTGGCACTAAGGCAACAAGATCCGGCGAGGGAGTGAAGGGGAAGTGAGGTGATATAGGGAAGTGCACAGGTGTAAACACTAATTGGAACCACTGCGCCAATCAGCGGCGCAGTGGCCCTTTAAATCGCAGAGACCCGGCGCGCGCGCGCCCTAGGGAGCGGGGCCGCGCGCGCCGGGACAGAACAGACGGAGAGCGAGTCAGGTAGGGGAGCCGGGGTGCGCATCGCGAGCGGGCGCTACCCGCATCGCGAATCGCATCCCGGCTGGCAGCGGAATCGCAGCGCCCCGGGTCAGAGGACGTGACCGGAGCGCTGCCGCGGGGAGAGTGAAGCGAGCGCTCCGGGGAGGAGCGGGGACCCGGAGCGCTCGGCGTAACAGTACCCCCCCCCTTGGGTCTCCCCCTCTTCTTAGAGCCTGAGAACCTGAGGAGCAGACTTTTGTCTAGGATGTTGTCCTCAGGTTCCCAGGATCTCTCTTCAGGACCACAACCCTCCCAGTCCACTAAAAAAAAATTTTTCCCTCTGACCTTTTTGGCAGCTAAAATTTCTATGACCGAGAAGATGTCCGAGGAGCCGGAAACAGGAGTGGGAGGAACAGACTTGGGAGAAAAACGGTTGAGGATGAGTGGTTTGAGAAGAGAGACGTGAAAGGCATTAGGGATACGAAGAGAGGGAGGAAGAAGAAGTTTATAAGAGACAGGATTAATTTGACACAAAATTTTGAAAGGACCAAGATAGCGTGGTCCCAACTTGTAGCTAGGGACACGGAAGCGGACATATTTAGCGGAGAGCCATACCTTGTCTCCAGGGGAAAAAACGGGGGGAGCTCTTCTTTTCTTATCCGCGAACTTCTTCATGCGTGATGAAGCCTGTAAGAGAGAATTTTGGGTCTCTCTCCATATGATGGAAAGGTCACGAGAAATTTCATCCACAGCGGGCAGACCAGAGGGCAAGGGAGTAGGGAGGGGGGGAAGAGGGTGACGGCCGTACACCACGAAAAATGGGGATTTGGAGGAAGACTCAGAGACCCTGAAGTTATACGAGAATTCGGCCCATGGGAGGAGATCTGCCCAGTCATCCTGGCGGGAGGAAACAAAATGTCGCAAATAATCACCCAAGATCTGGTTAATCCTTTCTACTTGTCCATTGGACTGGGGATGATATGCAGAAGAAAAATTTAATTTAATCTTGAGTTGTTTACAGAGAGCCCTCCAGAATTTAGACACGAATTGGACGCCTCTATCCGAGACAATCTGCGTAGGCAATCCGTGAAGACGAAAAATGTGTACAAAAAATTGTTTAGCCAACTGAGGCGCAGAAGGAAGACCAGGAAGAGGGATGAAATGTGCCATTTTGGAGAATCGATCAACGACCACCCAAATAACAGTGTTGCCACGGGAAGGGGGTAAATCAGTAATAAAATCCATACCAATCAGAGACCAAGGCTGTTCGGGGACAGGCAGAGGATGAAGAAAACCAGCGGGCTTCTGGCGAGGAGTCTTATCCCGGGCACAGATAGTGCAGGCTCGCACAAAGTCCACAACATCCGTCTCCAGAGTCGGCCACCAATAGAAGCGGGAGATGAGTTGCACAGATTTCTTGATACCCGCATGACCTGCGAGATGGGAGGAGTGACCCCATTTGAGGATTCCGAGGCGTTGGCGAGGAGAAACAAAGGTCTTTCCTGGAGGAGTCTGCCTGATGGAGGCAGGAGAAGTGGAGATCAGGCAGTCAGGTGGAATGATGTGTTGCGGAGAGAGTTCAACTTCTGAGGCATCCGAGGAACGAGAGAGAGCATCGGCCCTAATGTTCTTATCGGCAGGACGAAAGTGAATCTCAAAATTAAATCGGGCAAAGAACAGAGACCACCGGGCCTGGCGAGGATTCAGCCGTTGGGCAGACTGGAGGTAGGAGAGGTTCTTGTGGTCGGTGTAGATAATAACAGGAGAACTTGATCCCTCCAGCAGATGCCTCCATTCCTCAAGTGCTAATTTAATGGCTAGAAGCTCTCGATCCCCGATGGAGTAGTTCCTCTCCGCTGGAGAGAAGGTCCTAGAGAAAAAACCACAAGTGACAGCATGCCCGGAAGAATTTTTTTGTAGAAGAACAGCTCCAGCTCCCACTGAGGAGGCATCAACCTCCAATAGGAAGGGTTTGGAAGGGTCAGGTCTGGAGAGGACGGGAGCCGAAGAAAAGGCAGACTTGAGTCGTTTAAAGGCGTCTTCTGCTTGAGGAGGCCAGGACTTGGGATCAGCATTTTTTTTGGTTAAAGCCACGATAGGAGCCACAATGGTAGAAAAATGTGGAATAAATTGCCTGTAATAATTGGCGAACCCCAAAAAGCGTTGGATAGCACGGAGTCCGGAGGGGCGTGGCCAATCTAAGACGGCAGAGAGTTTGTCTGGATCCATCTGTAGTCCCTGGCCAGAGACCAAATATCCTAGAAAAGGAAGAGATTGGCATTCAAACAGACATTTCTCAATTTTGGCATAGAGTTGGTTGTCACGAAGTCTCTGAAGAACCATACGGACATGCTGGCGGTGTTCTTCTAGATTGGCAGAAAAAATTAGGATATCGTCCAGATATACAACAACACAGGAGTATAACAGATCACGAAAAATTTCATTGACAAAGTCTTGGAAGACGGCAGGGGCGTTGCACAGTCCAAAGGGCATGACCAGATACTCAAAGTGTCCATCTCTGGTGTTAAATGCCGTTTTCCACTCGTCCCCCTCTCTGATGCGGATGAGGTTATAGGCGCCTCTTAAGTCCAATTTAGTGAAGATGTGGGCACCTTGGAGGCGATCAAAGAGTTCAGAGATGAGGGGTAAGGGGTAGCGGTTCTTAACCGTGATTTTATTAAGACCGCGGTAGTCAATGCAAGGACGTAGGGAGCCATCCTTTTTGGACACAAAGAAAAATCCGGCTCCGGCAGGAGAGGAGGATTTACGGATAAAGCCCTTTTTTAGATTCTCCTGGACGTATTCGGACATGGCAAGAGTCTCTGGGGCAGAGAGAGGATAAATTCTGCCCCGGGGTGGAGTAGTGCCCGGGAGGAGGTCGATAGGGCAATCATAAGGCCTGTGAGGAGGTAGAGTCTCAGCTTGTTTTTTGCAGAAAACATCCGCGAAGTCCATATAGGCCTTAGGGAGACCGGTTACTGGAGGAACCACAGAGTTACGGCAAGGGTTACTGGGAACCGGTTTTAGACAGTTCTTGGAACAAGAGGACCCCCAACTCTTGATCTCCCCAGTGGACCAATCCAGGGTAGGGGAATGAAGTTGAAGCCAGGGAAGTCCAAGGAGAATTTCCGAGGTGCAATTGGGGAGGACCAAAAGTTCAATCCTCTCATGATGAGATCCGATGCTCATAAGAAGGGGCTCCGTGCGGAAACGTATGGTACAGTCCAATCTTTCATTATTTACACAATTGATGTAGAGGGGTCTGGCGAGACTGGTCACCGGGATGTTGAACCTGTTGACGAGAGAGGCCAAAATAAAATTTCCTGCAGATCCAGAGTCCAAGAAGGCCACTGTAGAGAAGGAGAAGGCAGAGGCAGACATCCGCACAGGCACAGTAAGACGTGGAGAAGCTGAGTAGACATCAAGGACTGTCTCACCTTTGTGCGGAGTCAGCGTACGTCTTTCCAGGCGGGGAGGACGGATAGGACAATCTCTCAGGAAGTGTTCGGTACTAGCACAGTACAGGCAGAGGTTCTCCATACGGCGTCGTGTCCTCTCTTGAGGTGTCAGGCGAGACCGGTCGACCTGCATAGCCTCCACGGCGGGAGGCACAGGAACAGATTGCAGGGGACCAGAGGAGAGAGGAGCCGAGGAGAAGAAACGCCTCGTGCGAACAGAGTCCATATCTTGGCGGAGTTCCTGACGCCTTTCGGAAAAACGCATGTCAATGCGAGTGGCTAGGTGAATAAGTTCATGTAGATTAGCAGGAATTTCTCGTGCGGCCAGAACATCTTTAATGTTGCTGGATAGGCCTTTTTTGAAGGTCGCGCAGAGGGCCTCATTATTCCAGGACAATTCTGAAGCAAGAGTACGGAATTGTACGGCATACTCGCCAACGGAAGAATTACCCTGGACCAGGTTCAACAGGGCAGTCTCAGCAGAAGAGGCTCGGGCAGGTTCCTCAAAGACACTTCGGATTTCCGAGAAGAAGGAGTGTACAGAGGCAGTGACGGGGTCATTGCGGTCCCAGAGCGGTGTGGCCCATGACAGGGCTTTTCCGGACAGAAGGCTGACTACGAAAGCCACCTTAGACCTTTCAGTGGGAAACAGGTCCGACATCATCTCCAGATGCAGGGAACATTGGGAAAGAAAGCCACGGCAAAACTTAGAGTCCCCATCAAATTTATCCGGCAAGGATAAGCGTATCCCAGGAGCGGCCACTCGCTGCGGAGGAGGTGCAGGAGCTGGCGGAGGAGATGACTGCTGAAGCTGTGGTAGTAACTGTTGTAGCATAACGGTCAGTTGAGACAGCTGTTGGCCTTGTTGCGCTATCTGTTGTGACTGCTGGGCGACCACCGTGGTGAGGTCAGCGACAACTGGCAGAGGAACTTCAGCGGGATCCATGGCCGGATCTACTGTCACGATGCCGGCTGGCAGGTAGTGGATCCTCTGTGCCAGAGAGGGATTGGCGTGGACCGTGCTAGTGGACCGGTTCTAAGCCACTACTGGTTTTCACCAGAGCCCGCCGCAAAGCGGGATGGTCTTGCTGCGGCGGTAGTGACCAGGTCGTATCCACTAGCAACGGCTCACCTCTCTGGCTGCTGAAGATAGGCGCGGTACAAGGGAGTAGGCAAAAGCAAGGTCGGACGTAGCAGAAGGTCGGGGCAGGCAGCAAGGATCGTAGTCAGGGGCAACGGCAGAAGGTCTGGAAACACAGGCAAGGAACACACAAGGAACGCTTTCACTGGCACTAAGGCAACAAGATCCGGCGAGGGAGTGAAGGGGAAGTGAGGTGATATAGGGAAGTGCACAGGTGTAAACACTAATTGGAACCACTGCGCCAATCAGCGGCGCAGTGGCCCTTTAAATCGCAGAGACCCGGCGCGATCGCATCCCGGCTGGCAGCGGAATCGCAGCGCCCCGGGTCAGAGGACGTGACCCGGAGCGCTCGGCGTAACAGCATTAATAACTCTGGGATGCTTTTACTTATAAATTTGATTCCGAGATTGTTTTTACGTGACATATTCTACTTCAAGTTAGTGGTACATTTTCGTCGTAAAAATTTCAGGAATAATGTAAAAATTAAGCATTTTTCTAACTTTGAAGCCCTCTGCTTGTAAGGAAAAGGGACGTGTCAAATAAATTACATATTGATTCACATATACAATATGTCTACTTTATGTTTACTTTTTGAAGACATCAGAGGGCTTCATAAGTATAGCAGCAATTTTTCAGGGAAAGTTAAGTTTTGAAGTGAATATGAGGGTCTTTTTGTTAGAAATCCCCTATAATGGACCCCATTATGAAAACTGCACCCCTCAAGTATTCAAAATGACATTCAAAAATGTTGTTAACCCTTTAGGTGTTTCACAGGAATAGCAGCAAAATGGAGGAGAAAAATCAAAATCAAAATTTTTTACACTAACATGTTATTGTAGCCCAATTTTTTTCATTTTTACAAGGGGTAAAACGTAAAAAGGCCCCCCAAAACTTGTAATTCATTTTCTCTCGAGTAAGGAAATACCTCATATGTGGATGTAAAGTGCTCTGTGGGTGCACTAGAGGGTTCAGATGAGAAGGAGCGACAATGGCATTTTGGAGAGCAAATTTTGCTGAAATGGTTTTTGGGGGGCATGTCACATTTAGGAAGCCCCCATAAAAAACACATAAAAAAAAAAACACATGGCATATTATTTTGGAAACTACACCCATCAAGGAATGTAGCAAGGGATAAAGTGAGCCTTAACACAAGGTGAATGACGAACTTTCGTTAAAGTGGGACGTAAAAATATATATTTTTATTTTTTTCAATAAAATGCTGGTGTTACCCCAATTTTTTCATTTTCACAAGGGGTAACAGGGGATAAAGACCCCAAAAATTTGTAAACCCATTTCTTCTGAGTATAGAAATACCTCATATGTGGATGTAAAGTGCTCTGCTGGCAAACTACAATGCTTAGAAGAGGAGGAGCGCCATTGGGATTTTGGAGAGAGAATTTGGTTGGAATGGAAGTCGAGGGCCATGTGTGTTTACAAAGCCCCCATGGTGATAGAACAGTGGAACATGTGACCCCATGGAGACATGTGACCCCATTTTGGAAACTACACCTCTCACGGAATGTAACAAGGGGTACAGTGAGAATTTACACCCCACTGGCGTTTGACAGATCTTTGGAGCAGTAGGCTGTGCAAATGAAAAATTGTATTTTTTATTTTTATGGACAACTGTTCAAAAAATCTGTCAGACACCTGTGGGGTGTAAATGCTCACTGTACCCCTTGTTACATTCTGTGATGGGTGTAGTTTCCAAAATGGGGTCACGTGTGGGGGGTCCACTGTTCTGGCACCATGGGGTCTTTGTAGACGCACATGGCCTTCAATTCCAGCCTAATTCTCTCTCCAAAAGCCCAATGGTGCTCCTTCTCTTCTGAGCCCTGTAGTGCGCCACCAAGAGCACTTTACATCCAGACATGGGGTATTTCCTTACTCAGAAGAAATGGGGCTACATATTTTTGAAGGCTTTTTTCCTATTACCCCTTGTGAAAATGAAAAATTTGAGGTAACACCAGCATTTTAGGGGAAAAAACACATTTTTTATTTTCAAGAAACAATTTGTCAAAGACCTGCGGGGTGTTAAGGCTCACTATACCTCTAATTACGTTCTTTGAGGGGTGTAGTTTCCAAAATGGGGTCACGTGTTTGTTTTTTTTGTTTGCGTTCATGTCAGAACTGCTGTAACTATCAGCCACCTCTGTGGTCTCCAAACTGTGGCCCTCAAAACGTTGCAAAACTACAACTCCCAGCATGCCCAGACAGCCTTTGTCTGTCTGGGCTTGCTGGGAGTTTTAGTTTTGCAACATTTAGAAGGCCACAGTGAAGATCACTTACCAGCGATCTTCACTGCAGCCTCCACCACCGCCGCACATTTCGGCCTTCCTCCTCCTGCTGCCCCCCGATGTCCCTGCCACCGCTGCTCCGATGCCTGGTAAGCCGGGCATGCCCCCCCCCCCCCGCCTTGCCGCACTTATTCCCCCCGCTCTGCCCGGACTTCAATCGGTGGGCAGAGCAGGGGAAATTAACTTTAATTCCCCCAACCCCAACTGACATTGGTCGGACAGTCTTGATCGACCAGTGGCAGGGGATAGGAGGAGGTGGCACCCCTGCCACCTCGCTCCTATCCTTTAGGATGATCGAGGCTATCTCTGAGAGCTCCGATCATTCTTATTTTCCAGGCGATCAGGTCACCAGTGACCCGATTAGCCCAGAATCGATCACCGACATAGGGGGGAGCCTCAGGACCCCCTGGGCATTGCCAAGGGATGCCTGCTGATAGATATCAGCGGTCATCCTGGTCCGATCACCGCCCGGTGAGCGGTGGTGATCGGAAATAGGGAGGGCGTACAGGTACGCCCTCCGTCCTTAAGTACCAGGACGTGAGGGCATACCTCTTCGCCCTCTGTCCCCAACAGGTTAAACTTTATTATACAAAACATGCTGCTTATACAACCCCTTTAAAGTGTACCTGTTGTCAACAAAAACTTTTTATATAATGTAGATAATGCCATTATATGTATACAGTGGGGATCAAAAGTTTGGGCACCCCAGGTAAAAATTTGTATTAATCTGCATAAAGAAGCCAAGGAAAGATGGAAAAATCTCCAAAAGGCATCAAATTACAGATTAGACATTCTTATAATATGTCAACAAAAGTTAGATTTTATTTCCATCATTTACACTTTCAAAATAACAGAAAACAAAAAATGGTGTCTACAAAAGTTTGGGCATCCTGCAGAGTTAATATCTTGTACTGCCCCCTTTGGCAAGTATCACAGCTTGTAAATGCTTTTTGTAGCCAGCGAAGAGACTTTCAATTCTTGTTTGAGGTATCTTTGCCCATTATTCCTTACAAAAGTCTTCCAGTTCTTTGAGATTTCTGGGCTGTCTGTCACGCACTACTCTTTTAAAGGTCTATCCATAGATTTTCAATTATGTTGAGGTCAGGAGATTGTAAAGGCCATGGCAAAACCTTCAGTTGACGCCTCTTGATGTAATCCCCTGTGGATTTCGAGGTGTGTTTAGGATCATATTCAATTTGTAGAAGCCATCCTCTCTTTAACTTCAGCTTTTTCACAGATGGCATCAAGTTAGCATCCAAAATTTGCTGAAATTTTATTGAATCCATTTATCCTTCTACTCGTGAGATGTTCCCTGTGCCACTGGCTGCAATACCACCCCAAAGCATGATTGATCCACCCCCATGCTTAACAGTTGGACAGAGGTTCTTTTCATTAAATTCTGTTCCCCTTCTTCTCCAAATGTACCTTTGCTCATTCCGGCCAAAAAGTTAAATTTTAACCTCATCGGTGCACAGAACTTGATTCCAAAATGCATCAGGCTTGTCTATATGTTCATTTGCAAAGTTCAAATGCTGATTTTTGTGGTGAGGACGTAGAAGAGGTTTTCTTCTGATGACTCTTCCATGAAGACCATATTTGTACAAGTATCTCTTTATAGTGGAATAGTGTACCACAACTCCAGTGTCTGCCAGATTTTTCTGGAGGGATTGTGCAGTCAAACGTGGGTTTTGAATAGTTTTTCTCACAATCCTGCAAGCTGTTCTGTCTGATATTTTTCTTAGTCTTACAGATCTTGCTTTAACTTTCACTGTTCCTGATGACTGCCATTTCCTAATTGAATTCCGAACAGAGGATATTGACATCTGAAAACGTTTTGCTATTTTCTTATAGCTTTCTCCAGCTTTGTCAGCGTCAAATATTTTCAGTTTCAGATTTCTGGACAACTGCATAGAAGAACCCATGGTGCTGATTGTTGGGGCAAGGTCAGATGAGTCTGGGCATTTAAAACCTTTGAGATTGACATCACCTGGTCTTCCCAGATGATGATTGAGAACAATCCATGACACTGGCAGGTCTCAGCTTTGCAAAGGGGGCAGTGCATGCTATAAATTCTACATGGTGCCCAAAGTTTTGCAGACGCCATTTTTTTGTTTTCTGTCATTTTGAAAGTGTACATGATGGAAATAAAATCTAACTTTTGTTGACATATTATAAGAATGTATAATCTGTAATTTGATGCCTTTTGGAGATTTTTCCATCTTTCCTTGGCTTCTTTATGCAGATTAATACAAATTTTTACCTGGGGTGCCCAAACTTTTGATCCCCACTGTATTTGTAATATACATTGGTTGAAAAATATGTATAGTTTTGTCTCTGCAGCTATTACCTTTGTGTCTCTATGAGGAGTCCAAATACAGGAAGGGAGGGTGGACAAACAAGGTTCGGTGCATTGAGGCTCTGTGACATGCCCCTGGCTCACACATGAGGATTATTGACAAGCCAGGAGCCTGCACTGAGCCATGCTCGTCCTGTCCTTACTTCCTGTATTTGGACTCCTCACAGAGACACACATTCAATAGCTGCAGAGAAAGCATTTTTTCACCCAAAAATATACACATTTTTTAACCAATGTATATTACAAATATACATATGATGTTATTATCTGCCTTATATAAAAAGTTTTTGTTCATGACAGGTGCACTTTAACTATATGATCTTACAGGTTTCTATAAAATGTTATGCCCTTAACCCCTTAAGGATGCAGCCCTTTTTCACCTTAAGGACTGAGCCCTTTTTCGCAATTATGACCACCGTCACTTTACAAATTAATAACGCGAAAACGCTTTTACCGAATATTCTGATTCTGAGATTGTTTTTTCGTGACATATTCTACTTTATTTTGGTGGTAAATTTTCGGCGTTAATTGCATCCTTTTTTGGTGAAAAATCTAAAATCTAACTTTGAAGCTCTCTAATTGTAAGGAAAATGGATATTCCAAATAAATTTTATTTTTCTTCACAAACACATGGCATCATAAAATGGACATACTTTTGCTTTTTGAAAAAATTAGAAAGCTTCAAAGTAGAGCAGCAATTTTCAAAAATGTCATGAAAATTGCTAAATCTGAAGGGACAGATGTTACAGAACTACAACTCCCAGCATGCCTGGGCAGTCGAGGCTTGAAATGTGCAACTTATGGGCAGCTCATCACCTCCCATACACATAGGCCGGATTCAAAGGGCAGAATTTCTGCACTGAATTCTGTATGTATTTATAGCCCATTCACTTCAATGGGATTCCGCTGTCCCATTCACACAGCAGAATTTCTGCTACAGAATTTCCACTGCAGGAATTCCATTAAGTGAATTGGCTATAAATTCATGTAGAATTTAGTGCAGAAATTCTTCCGTGTAATTCCGGCCTTAGGAGGCAAACAAAAAGACTACATTGTTCCTGCCCCCTAAAGATCTCAAGGGTAAGCCACAGATGTTGCCATATGTTCACACAACAGGACAGAATCCAAAGTGTAAAATCTGCAGCAGAAGTCCAAGGCCTTACACTTGGATTTTTGCTATGAAGATGCAGTTTGGGCTTCTGCAAGTGGACAAGAGGATAAGCCCAGTTATCATGCCATTGGGATACTGATTGGCTTTTCCTTGTGGTAAGTATCCTACAGGAATAGGTAGCATACTACTTAGTTTGTGGAGAATCTTTTTTCCATGGCAGTAGCGCAAATAAAAGCGTGAATTTTCTGTTACAAGTGAACAAATTGTTAAAGCCCTTTCATATGCCTGGGATGCAGATTTCATTGAATAGGACACAGTTTTTGGCATGCTATCTATGCCACATTGGTGTAAAATCCGGAATGTAAGAACAAAACCTAAGTGCACTTGTCACATATCCTCTTCTACCATAAGTATCCCAGCCATGGCCTTACCAGTGGTGCTAGCAGGGTCAACCAACATTTAACTGCACAACAAAGCACATGAACACGTACAGTGAGCTGTAAAGACAAAAAAATCACATTAACCTGTACAACTCCTGCAGCTTCACTATTTTGATTTTATGGCATCAAAATTGGTTTTATGGCATGTCCATGCATAATTGGTTAGAGATCCTGGGTACCACCTGGGACAGCAGCTTCTCTCTGGTATAAGGGCATATTAGTTATTTTAGGTTATCCCAGACTAATTTTTTGAGTGATGTCTTTACGTGATGTTTTATGGTTTCCCATACATTTGGATGAACATTTTCTTAGAACTGTTCCTTTAAACTAGCCCCAGATTAAAACAGCCTTTCTTTTATCTGACCTTTCTTCTTTCTATCCCGTTACTTCCTCTTTTCCCACTGTTCCTTACTTTCTTTGCCCACCCCTTTTCTTTACTCCTTTTATTCTTCCCACCCTAGTCTCTTACATCTTTCCTAATTTCGTTTTTTGATACCTTAAAAAAGCTGACCAGAATCAGAGAGCTTTTTTCTTTTTTTTTTTTGTTTAAGAGTACCTATTAAAAAATAGTAGTTATATTCCCTAACTACTCCTAACACACCTCCTGCCCTTAAAAAAAAAACTTTCTGAGATTTAAAAAGCTCTGTATCATACCTTTCCCCTTGTTCACATTGTGTGACCTCCTGGCAGGAGAAAGTGGGCGTTTCCCAGCAGGTGCAATGTCAATGAAGGAGGCTGGGAGGAGACCAAACTAACTGACTCGTGGCAGGGAGCAGAACAGAGACACCCTGTGGACATTTATTTTAATCATGTTAAAAACACAAAGATTGAGAATTTTAACAGCAAGCAAATAGCAAAGGAACAATATATCAAAAGTTTAGTTTGGTGACAGGTACAATTTAACCTCTTAAGGACTCAGGGTGTACCTGTACCCCTGAGCCCGGTCCCGGTGTGTAAAACGGGGTCACGCCGTGACCCCGCATCACACCGGGTCGTTCCCGGCTGCTACCCTGGGACCCTGGGCTAACAGCGTGCAGCACCGATCGTTGTCCCGCGTGCTGTTAACCTTTCAGACGCGGCGATCAAAGTTGACCGCCGCGTCTGAAAACGAAAGTAAACGCTTCCTGGCAGCTCAATCGGGCTGATCGGGACATCGCGATAAAATCGCGATGTTCCGAACAGCTGGAACGCAGGCAGAGGTCTCCTTACCTCTCTCCGCGGCGTCCGATCGTCGATTGATTGCTCCAAGCCTGAGCTACAGGCTTGAGCAATCAAGCCCCTATCTCACTGATCCCTGCAAAGCTATGGCTTTGCAGGGATCAGCATAGGAGATCAGTGTGTGCAGTGTTATAGGTCCCTATGGGAGCTATAATATTGCAAAAAAAAGTGAAAAAAAAAAAGTTAACAAAGGTCATTTAACCCCTTCCCTAATAAAAGTTTGAATCACCCCCCTTTTCCCATAAAAAAAAACTGTAAATAAAAATGAACATATGGGGTATTGCCGCGTGCGTAAATGTCCGAACTATAAAATTATATCATTAATTAAACCGCACGGTCAATGGCGTACGCGCAAAAAATTCCAACGTCCAAAATAGCGTTTTTTTGGTCACTTTTTATATCATAAAAAAATTAATAATGAGCCCTCATACCGGCTCGTATGCGGAAAAATAAAAAAGTTACAGGGGTCAGAAGATGACAATTTTAAACGTATACATTTCCCTGCATGTAGTTATGATTTTTTTCAGAAGTGCGACAAAATCAAACCTATATAAGTAGGTTATCATTCTAACTGTATGGACCTACAGAATAAAGATAAGGTGTCATTTTGACCCAAAAAATGCACTGCGTAGAAACTGAAGCCCCCAAAAGTTACAAAATGACATTTTTTCTTCAATTTTGTCACACAATGAATTTTTTTTCCGTTTCGCCGTGGATTTTTTGATAAAATGACTGTCACTGCAAAGTAGAATTGGTGGCGCAAAAAATAAGCCATCATATCGATTTTTAGGTGCAAAATTTAAAGCGTTATGATTTTTAGAAGGTGATGAAGAAAAAATGAAAATGCAAAAACGGAAAAACGCTGAGTCCTTAAGGGGTTAAATTAAATAAACGATCTGATTGGTCAGCTTTTCCTCTACACAGTTTTTGATAATCTCCCCTTTACAACTTTTTTTCCGGGTTTAAGGAGGCATTTTTGATAAATGAAGTGATATACGGAAATGTTAGGAAACATATAGGTGGATGGAGGGAATTTGCATCAAACAATAGTGATCTTGTAAGTTGTTTATGGCTATACTCTTGTTTAAATAATAAAGCAAAGGTAGAGGTTGATTTTCATTTGGAAGTGTTCTTTACAAATTTGACAGAAGAAATTGTGACGTGTCACTTAATGGACTGGTATTTGTCAATATACATTTCTTTTTTTGTGTACAATTGTATTGGAAAATTGTATTACAAAATTCCCCGTACAATTTGTCAGTTAAAATATGTAGTTTACACAGTCTAAGTATACAGTATATACAGTGTAAGTATGCATTCCCATTCTTGGCAGCCTAAGGGCAATAAACACAGCTGCATGGTATACAGTTGCATATATTAAACTTTATATTTGGTGCATACTGTATAGATTTTGTAAAGAATAATGTCAACTGAGCCGCCTTAGGGCATGTTTAATTGGACTGTTAGTTGCTTTTGTATTTAAACACTAATGTGAGGAAAATTTCACTACCATACTATGACCAGCAGAGGTCAGAAGAGGACAACTGACGAGTAGGCATGCTGAACTACTAAAGAAAAACATATGACAAATATATTATGGACTGATTTCAAATGGTCTCATTTTGCTGGTTTAATTTTCGAATTTAAATTTTTTGCATTATGTTAGGAGAAAAGCCAGTTTTAAAACATTCTTACAAGAATATTTTTGTAATGTAACTCATCTCTTAAAAAAGAAATTTTGGATAATACTTAAAGAAACTAAACTTTTGAAAGTTTTTTTGTTACCTTCCTCAAAGGGATATTCCAGAGATTTTCTTCCAATTTAACTCTTTTTTGGGCGCTAGAAAAAAATCCCTATACTTACCCCCCTCCCCCTCACTTCTGTTATGCCATTATATCTGTGTCGCTATACTGTACTGTCATATGTCTGTGCTACTAAAGGACATTCCTGCTTAGCCAGTGGTTGCAAAGGTGTCCAACCTGAACTGCTGACTGGCAGTGTGAGAAGGTCCTTGTGCAACACAGATGCAAGGAAGTGCAGTGTGATGGGGTAAGCAAAGAGGTTTTATTTCTATTAATAGAAACTGAAATACCCCTTTAACTATCTTTTCAAACTATCTTTCAAACTTACTTTTTTGTTGTTTTTTTATACTGTTTTTAACCCCTTAAGGACTCTTCGTTTTTGCACTTTCGTTTTTTCCTCCTCATCTTCTAAAAATCATAACTCGTTCAATTTTGCACCCACAGAGCCATATAAGGGCTTGTTTTATGAGTTACCAATTGTACTTTGTAATGACATTACTTATTTTATAGCATAATCTGCGGTAAAAAAAATGCAAAGAAATGAAAAGAAAAAACACAATTTTGCCAATTTTTTGTGCTTCCGTTACTACGCAGTGCACTTAGGTCAATACGTCCATATGGTTACAGGGATACCCAATTCATGTCGGTTTTATTTATTTACTACTTTAAAAAAAACTATCACTGCATGCACCAAAATTAGTATGTTTAAAATTGTCATCTTCTGACCCCTATAACTTTTTTATTTTTCTACCTATAGGGCTATATGAGGGCTTATTTTTTGCACCGTGGTCTGTAGTTTTTATGGGTATCATTTTTGTTTTGATGGGACTTTTTGATCATGTTTTATTAATATTTTTATGTTATATGAAGTGACCAAAAATTCACAATTTTGGACTTTGGTATTATTTTTACGTGTACGCCATCGACCGTGCGGTTTAGCTAACCTTATATTTTAATAGTTCGGACATTTACGCACGCAACGGTACCAATATATATTTTTTTTAACATTATTTTATTTAACCCCTTCCGCTATAGGACATATGCATACGTCCAAGCATCCGACACATTCGCGCATTTGGACGTATGCAATAGTCCTAGCGATCTGCGGCACTGCCGCGTGCAGCGCAGGAGATCGGCGACAGGACCCGGCTATTAATCACAGCTGGAGTACCGCCGCAGCTGCTGGAGCCACGATTGAGCCGGCCCCGGCAGCATTAACCCCCTAGATGCCGTGATCAATCCTGATCACGGCATCTATGGTGTTGAAAGGGGGAGCGCAATACAATCGTGGGTCGCCGTTGGTTGCCATGGCAGCAGGAGGTCAGATCATGACCTCTTGTATGCCTGCTACGGAAGCCTGTGAGATCCAGCCAGAGGCTGGATCGCACAGGCTGTAGTGTGTGCAGCTCATCAGGTCATACTGTGCTGCAGTACAAATGTATTGCAGCATA
Organism: Hyla sarda; assembly: GCF_029499605.1. NCBI lineage: Eukaryota > Metazoa > Chordata > Amphibia > Anura > Hylidae > Hyla > Hyla sarda. The sequence continues at coordinate 212,485,909 of NC_079191.1, forward strand.
GTATAACCTGTAAAAAATAAAATAAAAAGTTCTTCAATAAAAGTATGAAGTGTAAATTTTTTTTTAAATGCCCCTTTCCCAATAAAAGCCCTGTATTATCACCAAAAAAGATCAAAAACACAAATCACATACATAATAGGTATTGCGACGTCCGTAATGATGTGTACTATAAAACTATAATGTAAATTATATATTATTATTATTATTATTATTATTTAAAAAAAGTGCAAAATTCGCCAATTTTGGTACAAATAGCAGAATAAAAAAGATCAAAAGGTAGCACATAGCACAAAAATTATACCAATAAAAATTACAGCTCATCCCGCAAAAAATAATCCCTTACTCAATGGTTTTAGATGAAAAATTAAAAAGTTACGGCTGTTGGAAAATGAATGGCAGAAAAAGAATTTTGCTCAGAAAAGGAAAAAGAACATAGAAAGCTATATAAAATGGATATCGCCATAATCGCACTGACCCACAGAATAAATATAAAATCACTTTTACCGCACAGTGTACACCATAAAAAAATTTTAATAAAAAAAAAACACCAGAAATTTTCCAGTTTTTCACAATATTTTGAAGTTTTTCACAAAAAATGCTGCATGTGTCTACAAAAATGCACCACTTATATAAAGTACAATATTTCACGAAAAAACTATCACATAAACGCTCTGCTCAGAGAAAGCGTTCTGAAGAGATACATTTTTTACCACTTTTTCAATTTATTTTTTTTAGCCCACTTAGGGGGCTATACCATGCAATCTTTTGATTGCATACACTGTTCAATGCTATGTCATAGCATAGTATAAATCAGTGTTACCGGTGCTCTGCTGCTCTAGGCATGGAGCATTAGATCGTCGATCGAACGACGTGGAGTCAAGTGAGGACCCTCCTGTCATCCAGTAAGTTGATTGGGACATCGCGATTCTGTCGCGATAGTCCCGGTCAGCTCCGCTGAGCTGCCGGGATAGTTTCCCTTTCAGTTCAGACGCCGCAATAAACTTTGATCGCAGCACCTATAGGGTTAATGCTGGGCATCGGCCTGATTGGCGGTGCCCAGCATTAGCTGTGGGTCCTTGCTGCCCTAGCAACTGGGACCCACGGGGTTTAACCCGTTCTCTGAGAGAACAATTTAAACCCTGTTAGTGATTTAAACCCTGATCAGGGCGTACAGATATGCCCTCAGTCCTTAAGGACTCGGGAATGGGGGCGTACCTGTACGCCCTGCGTTCTTAAGGGGTTAGTGTATGCATTATTATTGCAATTTTTTTCTATAGCATTGTACCTGATATTGATTTTATTGAGGATGTCTTAAAGGAATATTGTAGTGGAATATAACTTATCCTCTATCCGAAGGGTAGGGGATAAGTTATTGATCACGGGGGGTGCGATCGATGGGACACCCCCGCGATCTCCTGTACGGGGCCAAGGCAGTCTGCAGGAAGGGGGTGTTTCGTCCACTGCATGATGTGGTGGACGACATCCCATAAAGATACATGGGCACGACGCTTCCTGCAGACTGATGCAGCCCCTTACAGGAGATTGCGGGGGTCCCAGCGGTCAGACCCCCCCTTGCGATCTATAACTTATCTTATATCCTTCGGATAGAGGATAAGCTATATTCCACTACAGTATTCCTTTAAGAGGGTAGGGTGGGGGTGGGGCTTCTCTGGGGGGATTAGAGAATAGCTAATGACTTTTTGATACGGTTTGATTAATTATCAGACATTATTTGTTATTTATTTTGTTTAGCAGTTTGTGACTAAGATATATACGAAAGAAGCTGCATTTAAATGATAATTCTCTATGAGTATGGTGCAATCCTGGATGACCATTTTCTGCAAAGAATAGGTGTTTTTTTTTTCTCCCAGCTTGTGACTTGCTCCATTCTGCAGATGTGGTTGACTTTGTTTACCAAGTGTTAGATGGGCAAGTGAGATTGGGATTTGGTTGTGTTGGGTGAGTTTCACTAAATTAATAAAAGCATTTATTTTCAGAAATAGAACTTTATTAATGATTTATACAACTAAACCTCTCTGAAATTACATCTCTTTGAGAAGGCCACCCTTTGTCCAGGCATAATGGCCCACATTTATCATTGCAGTGCAAGTTAAGCATTTTTTTACACCTTTTTTTTTGTGTGCTGATAATGTGTAGGAGCACCAAATTTATTAAAAGGTAAAAGAGCTTTGATAAATTTTGTACAGGTCCACATTTTCTAAAATTTCTGCCTTAACATACACCAAAAAGCTACACCATGTCTGGGCTGGTGTAGTTTTAGAGACTTTTCAGTGGCTTTGCGCCTTTTTTTTGCTCCTTTTTACAAAAAGGCGCAATGCTAAATCCCTTCCATATCGTGTGTATTGCCAAAATCAGTGGATTACAACTCAAAATCAGCAGAAATGTGTAAATTAAAAGGGGCAAAAAAAGGCGCAAAAATCCTGCTTGCGCCTTTTTTGCACCTTTTTTAGACACAAAAAACAGTCTAAAGACAATGATAAATGTGGGCCAATATGCATACTGGTCATCTGCTTTTAGAAGACCAATCCCCTAGAAGAACACTTTTTTTTTTTTTTTCTGCAATCTTGGGTTATCATCTCAAATAGGTTTCACTGTATAACTTTTTTAGATTAATTGAGCACCAAGTGTCTGTGCCCAAAATACCTTTTTAATATTTCTGAAATAGACAACAGAACGTTTTCAGTGCCCTCGATTTGGTCTTAAGTGTAACTGAGGTTGCAAATGTAACTGTTGTAACCCGGCTTTGAAACATAACTCTAATGTTGATCCGGTGGCATTATACCTGTTTAAATCTCTCAGCAACTTCATAGGCGAGACTTGCTTGAGACAAAAGTGATCAGGATATGGATTTGCCAGAAGATTTAAAGAAGTAGCCTGCTGCCAGACAAACATCAGAAGTGCACTTTAACATCTTAGGCACATTAGAAAGCAGAATTTTAAGAAATAGACACCTTTGAAAATAATTTTATTATTCTTGCATTGTACTTATTATGGTGCAAAAACACTTTCTCCCTAGGTCTTCATAAAAAGTTTAGCTTAGTTCCTCTTCTGCATTCCCTACAGTTAAAGTGGTACTCTAGAAAAAAAAGGAAGTAGTGTAGTTCTTTCCAGTCTGACCATAGTGCTCTCTGCTGACACCTTTGTTCGTGTCAGGAACTTTCTGGGTCAGGAGAGGTTTGCTTTAGGAATTAGCTCATGCTCAGGACAGTTCCTGATATGGACAGAGATGGCAGGTGAGAGCACTGTGGTCAGACTGGAAAGAACTACACAACTTTTTCTGGAGCAAACAACAGCACTGGAATCCTTAAGATTTTAAAACAGAAGTAATTAACAAATATGTAAAACTTTCTGGCACTAGTTTATTTGTAAATCAATTAATTTCCTCCAGAGTACCCCTTTAACTCTACACTTGTACAAAGCTCTATCTTGGTCTCATCTGTCCACAAGATGTTTTCCCAGAAGGATTTTGGCTTACTCAAGTTCATTTTGGCAAAATGTAGTCTTGCTTTTTTATGTCAGCAGTTGGGTCCTCCTGGGTCTCCTGCCATAGCGCTTCATTTCATTTAAATGTTGTTGGATAGTTTGCGCTGACACTGATGCTCCCTGAGCCTGCAGGACAGCTTGAATATCTTTGGAACTTGTTTGGGGCTGCTTATCCACCATCCGGACTATACTGTGTTGACACCTTTCATAAATTTTTCTCTTCTGTCCAAGCCCAGGGAGATTAGCTACAATGCCATGGATTGCAAACTTCTTGATAATGTTGCGCACTGTAAATAATGGCAAATCTAGTTCTCTGGAGATGGACTTGTAACCTTGAGATTGTTGATATTTTTCCACAATTTTGGTTCTCAAGTCCTCAGGCAGTTGTCTTCTCCTCTTTCTGTTGTCCATGCTTAGTGTGGCACACAGAGACACAATGCAAAGACTAAGTGAACTTCTCTCCTTTTTATCTGCTTTAGGGTGTGATTTTTATATTGCCCACACCTGTTACTTGCCCCAGGTGAGTTTAAAGGAGCCTCACATGCTTGAAACAATCTTATTTTTCCACAATTTTGAAAGGGTGCCAATAATTTAGTCCAGCCCATTTTTGGAGTTTGGTGTGACATTATGTCCAATTTGCTTTTTTTCCTCCCTTTGTTGGTTTAGTTCCAATACACAGAAAGGGAATAAACATGTGTATAGCAAAACATGTGTTACTGCAATCCTTTTCTGTGACAAATACTTCAATCTCTAGAAAAATTTCAGGGGTGCCAACATTTACGGCCATAACTGTATATTCTCGTGGGGATTCATTTAAATAATGTATTACTTATATAATGTCCTGTTAAGCCATTTCTTTTGAGCTTTCACTTAGAAACAAATGAGCCCAAGCCAGCCATACACATGTTATAGCTGTTAGCTGAATGCTTGTCCAGCTGACTGTTATTTCTGCCAACTCCACCATAAACATGGATGCTTACTGTTGCCAAGCAGACCTGTTGATTTAATTGGGGACAGGGGAATAAGCCACTTGCAAACATATCTGGCTGCAACGCATCTCCCATGTTAACAAAGGACTGTTGGAATCTAGCATACCAGATCTCTCTTTCAATGATACCTGCTATCGGGGGACTGTTACTAATGAGATATTTTATATGAATGGATAGGATCTTATCTGTCTTTAAATGATTCTAAAAGTTGGAGCTTCAATGACAAATGTGACCAATAAAGTTTACTTTTATTTTTAGATTTTCTTAATTTTGTTGTCACTGAAAATGCTGCAGGGTTTCTGCATGAAAATCACAGATGGCCCACAACAAAAACGCTATGAGTGACCTTAGTAGGTCCTGGGTTTAAGGAATGATGGCGAATTGGTACACAAAGGAACTATATAAGGCTAATTTTATGCACAGAGATTTATCAAAACCTGCGTAGAGGAAGAGTGGGGCAGTTGCCCATAGCAACCAACCAAATTGCTTCTTTAACGACGAAGGACGTAAATGTACATCCTGGTGATGCGGTACTTAACGCACCAGGACATACATTTATGTTCTAAGCATAACCGCGGGCATCGGAGCGATGCCCGGATCATGCGCGGCAGGTCCTGGTTGTTGATCGCAGCCAGGGACCCGCCGATAATGGCGGACACCCGCGATCCCGCGGATGTCCGCCATTAACCCCTCAGATGCGGTGATCAATACAGATCACGGCATCTGCAGCATCGCGGTCACTTAATTGGATGATCGGATCGCTCGCAGCGCTGCCGCGGCGATCCCATCATCCAGCACGGCATCCGGAGGTCCCTTCACCTGCCTCCGCTGTCTTCCGGGAGTCTTCTGCTCTGATCTGCCTTCCCGCAGACCTGAGCAGAAGATCACCGATAACCCTAATCAGTGCTATGTCCTATACATAGCACTGAACAGGATTAGCAATTGAATGATTGCTTTAAATAGTCCCCAATGGGGACTATTAAAGTGTAAAAATAAAAGTAAAAAAATAAAGTAAAAAAATGTGAAAAACCCCCTCCCCCAATAAAAACATAAATTGCCCCATTTTCCCTATTTCCCTATTTTATATACATATTTGGTATCGCCGCGTGTGTAAATATCTGAACTATTAAAATAAAATGTTAATGATGCCGTACAGTGAACGGCGTAAACGTAAAAAAAAAAGTCCAAAATAGCATCTTTTTTATAAAATTTTATTCCTAAAAAAAATTAATAAAAAATGTATTAAAAGTTTTATATAAGTAAATATGGTATCAATAAAAAGTACAGACCACGGCGCAAAAAATGAGCCCTCATACTGCCGCTTATATGGAAAAATGAAAAAGTTATAGGTCTTCAAAATAGGGGGATCTTAAACGTGCTAATTTGGTTAAAAAGTTTGGGATTTTTTTTAAGCACAGCAGTAATAGAAAAGTATGTTATCATGGGTATGATTTTAATCATATTGACCCAAAGAATAAAAAACACATGTCATTTTTCCGTAAATTGTACGGCGTGAAAACGAAACCTTCCAAAATTAGCAAAATTGCGGTTTTCTTTTTAATTTCCCCACACAAATAATATTTTTTTGGTTGGGCCATACATATTATGGTAAAGTGAGTGATGGCATTACAACGGACAACTGGTCGTGCAAAAAACAAGCCCTCATACTAGTCTGTGGATGAAAATATAAAAGAGTTATGATTTTTTGAAGGCGAGGAGGAAAAAAATTAAAACGTAAAAATAACATTTTCTGCGTCCTTAAGGCCCAAATGGGCTGCGTCCTTAAGGGGTTAAAAAAAAAAAGCCTCCGAAAAATTTAAAAGAAGCAATCTGGTTGCTAGGGGCAACTGCACCACCCTACCTCTACACAGGTTTTGATATATCTCATCCACCAAGTAATTTCCTGCACTTTTTTCACAATTTTTTTTCATGGTGGTTTGTTAGCGTTTTTTTCGATGCTCTTTATTTTATTTTTTTTGTAACAGCAAATGCTATTGTGCAATTTGCAAAACAACCCATAAAAGTGCTAAAAACATTTCAAAAACTGATGATTTAAATGACTGAAAAGGGATCTTGCACTAAATTTGTTTGGATATAAAGTTAAAGGGGTACTCCAATGGAAAACTTTTTTTTTATATCAACTGGTGCCAGAAAGTTTAACAGATTTGTAAATTGTCAGCAGAGAGCTCTGTGTTCCAAAAAGAAAATAATTTCCTACAGACCGTGCATGCTGGGAGTTGTACTTTTGCAACAGCTGGAGGCTCTCTGGTTGGAAAACCTTCAGTTAAGTTCTGTTATCTAACTCAGTATTTTCCAACCAGTGTTGCAAAATTACAACTCCCAGCATGTACTGATCACCGAAGGGCATGCTGATGTAGATGTAGTTATACAACAGCTGGAGGTACGCAACTACAACTCCCAGCATGGAGAGACAGCCGTTTGCTGTTTGTGCATGCTGGGAGTTGTAGTTTTGCAAGATCTAGAGGGCCACGGTTTAGAAACCACCGCACAGTGATCTCCAAACTGTGGCCCTCCAGATGTTGCAAAACTACAAATCCCAGCATGCCCAGACAGCAAACTGCTGTGTTGGCATGCTGGGAGTTGTAGTTTTGCAAGATCTAGAGGGCCACAGTTTATCGATCACTGCACAGTGATCTCCAAACTGTAGCCCTCCAGCTATTGCAAAACTACAAATCCCAGCATGCCCAAACAGCTGTCTGGGCATGCTGAGAGTTGTAGTTTTGCAACATCTGGAGGGCTACAGTCTAGAGACCACTGTATAGTGGTCTCTAAACTGCAGCCCTCCAGATGTTGCTAGGCAACTCACTGGCTTCCGTAGTCTGCACCAGGGAGCCAGCTGAACGTCTTCGCAGCCCGCTGCCTCCGCCGATTGTCGCTTCCGCCAATGGTAAGTGGACCTCCGTCGCCGGTCACACAACAGTTCCCCCGTTCTGCCCGCACTACTGTCGGTGGGCAGAATGGGGGAACCGAACTTTAACCCCCCGCCCTGATCTGTTATTCCCCCATGCCCTGGGTCCTTAAGGGGCTAAGGCTGTAAAATGTTACTGAATAGGAAGTACCAGCTATTTTTCCATTGAGTTCTATAGAAATCAATAATAAAAAAAAAATGACAGTTTACATGTCAAAAAATGGCCCATAAATACTGTGTGTTAACACAGCCTAACAGTTAGATTTATCTCAATGGCTCAGGCTGTTTGATAAATATGTTGAATTATTAGACTGGCCTAAACTGCATAAGAATCTTGTACCAGACTTCTTAAACTGTGCCCCCTTCACCAAAGACAACTCCCTTTTGCTGGAGCCACACCTCTTTTGTCGATGCAGCAGAAAAGTTTTTGAATGTCGCTTAAGACGTTGTTTTTTTTCTGTGCATATTAAGCCTTTTTCAGAGTATTTTGAGCCTCATTTTAAGGTGCCAGAATTTCACAAGCAAAGTCAGTCTTACATTTTTTGACTTTTTTTTTATGCATTTGGAGTGTTTTTTTTTTAAGGTTTTCATATTTTTCAGCCTTTTTTTTTTTTTACTAATAGGGCCTACAAAAATGCTCAAAAAAGTGCCTTTTCAAATTAAGTTCCTTTGACTTCATTTTATGACATTATAAGCATGGGCATGATGAAATTAAACTACATGTGAACGGACAGACATCCAATTCAATGTAATGGAAAAAACTGCCATTTTTTGGACATTTTGGCTAGGTTCACACTACAGAACTTCCATCTGAAATTCTGCTTCGGAATTTCAGTCACACAATCTGATGCAGCAGAATTCCATTGGTGGTAATGGGATCCTGCTGCACAGTGCACACTACATAATTTCATAGGCAGATATTCCGCCGCTACAATTACTGCCCCCAAAAGAATATTTACGCTCATACTTTAGGCTGAATCCGCACTGAAGACATTGCCGTCTATAGGGACGGCAATGTCCGTGCGGTCTTAGCGCTTAGCGGTCTTAGCGCAGACGGAAGCTTCCTCAGTGTGAACCTAGCCTTTGAGGCATGAAATGTGCATTTAGTAAGTCAACATGAGGTGCCAAATACGGAGTGTCAGCATGGCCTTAGAGCACAGGAGGGGGCCCTTCCTCAACACCCTATATAAGAGAAATTCAGGATATGAAAGAAGACACAGAGTAGCAGCAGGCCCTTCCCTCTTTATTGGTCCCAGGAATCTGTCTGACCTAGCTGGGTCCTGAGTGTGGCCCCGTTTTTGTCAATTTAAAAGATTATAGAAGTTGTAAGCCTTTTTTGTGCAGCAGAACAAAATGTTACTACACTTGGGGGGTATCAGAAAGAGGAATGAATCAATTCCTGCTTGGGAGCAAATGGTTGTGTCCTAGGTCTGTATGTTTTTTCTAACAGTGGGAGATGCCCTATAGCTATCAGTACTAACATTCAACTTTTTATTCATTTATATTTTGTTAAATTCTATATACAATATTTATTTGTTGAACCCTCGCTGCCTGTGACTGTTATTCTTGAAAAAGCTTGTTGTAATTAGTTGCCTATAGTTTATTTAATAGTTATATAAACGTGTATAATGTTAGTTAAAATAGTTGGCCATACATAAACAATGCCTTTCCCCTAGATTCTCTCCTCTACTAAGTTATGAAAAAATATGGTACTATTACCTATTGTAAAACAGAAACAAGCAATGTATCTTTTAGGGTTCCCACTGCATGTTTGTCTATGTTTACAGTATGTTTATTGTATGTAAAAATGTAGTCAACTACTCTATTGGGAACGCCAATAGAAAAAATATATATATATATTTTCCATCGTGTGAACATGGCCTTAGGGTATAGTAACACTACATTTTCTCGGTCGGTACCATTGGGGGACACAGAAACCATGGGTATATGCTCTCGCCACTAGGAGACACTGACACTAGGCATACAAAGAAAATTCGGCCCCTCCAGTCAGGATATACCCCGCCTATTGACCCTGAGCTAATCAGTTTTAGCTTATTGTCAGTAGGAGGCAGACACAGGTCTGGAGCTCTCCAGACCTGGTCTTCTTTTTTATTTTATAGCTAGGGCCTGTTTTAGATTTTTTTCTCCTTTTTATTTTCTTGTTTTCAGGTGGTGCCCCATATGCGGCTAAGGAGCACAGGGCATAGAGTATGCACCGTTAACCCCTTCCCACCAATGGCCAGCTCCTGGGGTTGCACCTTGTGTCCAGATCCCCCTATCCTGCTTGTTCCGCTTTCTCAGCCTGACGTGACGCAGGTGACTATAGCTGGCTGAAGACCTCTTAGGTAAGTATGGCGGTATACAGGGTGATTATATCCCTGCCACCTACCTCGCCCCCTCTCCACTCTTCCACCACTGCTCTTTTTCTAGTATGCCTGGGTCCTTACTGGGGAGCCCCCTTATCTCTGGGTTCTCCTGTGGGGTGGAATTCTCATATTTTTGCAGTACTGGGGCTTCGGGAATTGTGGGGCAGTTTCCCTCCCCTTCGCCCTCCCAGCACTGCTTTCTTGCGCAGCATTTTCTCTATCAGGGACGCAGGCCACAGCTGCACTGCGATCGCACGGCGGGCGTCTTTTTTTTTCCAATGCCTATTTCTGGGTGTTTTTTGACGTATGTTTGGGGTCATTGTCTTGCTGGAAGATCCAAGATCTCGGACACAAACACAGCTTTTTGACACTGGGCTGTACAGTGCAACCCAAAATCCATTGGTAATCCTCAGATTTCATGATGCCTTGTACACATTCAAGGCACCCAGTGCCAGAGGCAGCAAAACAACCCCAAAACATCATTGAACCTCCACTATATTTCACTGTACTGTGTTCTTTTCTTTGTAGGCCTCATTCCGTTTTCGGTAAACAGTAGAATGATGTGCTTTACCAAAAAGCTTAATCTTGATCTTATCTGTCCACAAGACGTTTTCCCAGAAGGATTTTGACTTACTCAAGTTCATTCTTGCGCAGCATTTTCTCTATCAGGGACGCAGGCCACAGCTGCGCTGCAATCGCACGGCGGGCGTCTTTTTTCTTACTTTCACTTTCGGCTGTGTTTGGCAGGCACGCGGGGCACAATGATTAATATAGATCTGCTGCGGCCGGGTCTTCTCTCCGCCTGCATTAAAGTGCGCGGTGGAGCTCCCGCCCACTTCTGCTGCTGGCCAATGCCTACTTTGCGCGTGTATCAAGGGTCACTGTCGCTCCCCTCTTTTGATCTTTCATCAGGATAAGGTTTTTTTTCGGCCACCTCCCTCTTTTTTTCCCAAGGTGGTTTCCCCCTTTCAAGTGAACGAAGAGATTGTTCTTCCTTCTTTATGTCCGACTCCTTCCAATGCTAAGGAGTGTTCCATACATAGTCTGGATGTTGTTCGGGCTGTCCAGATAAATGTTTTGGTCATCTCCTCCTTTCGGCAGAGTGACTCCTTCTTTGTGATTCCAGAGGGTAGTCGCAAGGGTCATCCGGCTTCCAAGGCGACCATTTTGCGGTGGATCCATTCTGCCATATCGCAATCGTACCGTCGCAAAGGAAAGGTCCCACCTTTTCTGGTGACTACTCATTCCACGTGTTCCGTTGGGGCTTCTTGGGCTCTTCACAATAGTGCTTAGGCCCTTCAAGTCTGTAAGGCGGCCACCTGGTTGTCCTTGCATACTAAATTTTACCAAGTGCACACATTCGCGTCACCTGACGCTGGTTTGGGTCGCAAGCTGTTGCAGGTGGAGGATCCATTGGGGGGAACAGCACCCACCCATTGTTTGTGGCTGAGTTTTGGTTTGCTTTGTCTGAGGGGTGTTTTTCGGTTCCTTTTTTGTCTGGTACCCTCGGACACCTAGTGGTTTCTTTCTCTGTCAGTTCCCTCCTACTGCTTTGGGACTAAGCTGATTATCTCAGGGTCAGTAAGCAGGGTATATCCTGCCAGGAGGGGCCGACTTTTCTTTGTATGCCTAGTGTCAGCGCCTCCTAGTGGCAAGAGCATATACCCACGGTTTCTGTTTCCCCCAATGGATCCTCCGAGAAAGAGATTTAACGGTAAGCATAAAAAAATCAAATTTTCATGCTGTTTTTAGCATTTATTCCACACTGAGATTCACCTGAAATCTGTGGCAGAATTTTGCCACCTCTGTGGAATGTCACAGGAGGACAATATAGCTAATCCTCATGTTAATCTGCTGTCCTTCAGCACAGCGGTGGACTGACAACTGTCTCTCCTGACATCATCCCCTGACATTACCCCCTGACATCACCCAACAACATCGCCCCTGACATCACCCCCCTTAAACCACTCATAACCCCCCTCCAACATCTCTCCAGCGCTATGTTGCTATTCATTTCTGGGTGTTTTTTGACGTATGTTTGGGGTCATTGTCTTGCTGGAAGATCCAAGATCTCGGACACAAACACAGCGCTCTGACACTGGGCTGTACAGTGCAACCCAAAATCCATTGGTTATCCTCAGATTTCATGATGCCTTGTACACATTCAAGGCACCCAGTGCCAGAGGCAGCAAAACAACCCCAAAACATCATTGAACCTCCACTATATTTCACTGTACTGTGTTCTTTTCTTTGTTGGCCTCATTCCGTTTTCGGTAAACAGTAGAATGATGTGCTTTACCAAAAAGCGTTATCTTGATCTTATCTGTCCACAAGACATTTTCCCAGAAGGATTTTGACTTACTCAAGTTCATTTTGGCAAAATGCAGTCTTGCTTTTTTATGTCTCTGTGTCAGCAGTTGGGTCTTCCTGGGTCTCCTGCAATAGTGTTTCATTTTATTTAAATGTTGACGGGTAGTTCGTGCTGACACTGATGCTCCCTGAGCCCGCAGGACAGCTTGAATATTTTTGGAACTTGTTTGGGGCTGCTTATCCACCATCCAGACTATCCTGCATTGACACCTTTCATCAAATTTTCTCTTCCATCCACACCTAGGGAGATTTGCTACAGTGCCATGGGTTGCAAACTTCTTGATAATGTTGTGCACTGTGGACAAAGGCAAATCTAGATCTCTGGAGATGGACTTGTTACCTTGAGATTGTTGATATTTTTCCACAATTTTGGTTCTCAAGTCCTCAGATAGTTCTCTTCCCCTCTTTCTGTTGTTCATGCTTAGTGTGGAACACACAGACACACAATGCAAAGACTAAGTGAACTTCTCTTTTTATCTGCTTTCAGGTGTGATTTTTATGTTGCCCACACCTGTTACTTGCCCAAGGTAAGTTTAAAGAAGCGTCACATGCTTGAAACAATCTTATTTTTCCACAATTTTAAAAGGATGCCAATAATTTTGTAAAGCCCATTTTTGGAGTTTGGTGTGTCATTATGTCCAATTTTCTTTATTTTCCTCCCTTTTTTGTTTAGTTCCAATACACACAAAGGGAATTAACATGTGTATAGCAAAACATGTGTTACTGCAATCATTTTCTGGGAGAAATACTTCATTTTCTTGAAAAATTTCAGGGGTGCTAACATTTATGGTAATGACTGTAGCTCTACCTTACACAGATTTTGATAAATTTCCCTCAGTGACCCTACCAGCAGTATAGTGAGTACAGCTCTGGAGTGTACCAGATGTTGCAATTGATCCTGATTTACATCCTAAATTAATATAGACTGTAAGTCAGGAGTAACTAAAGAGCTGCACTCACTGTTCTGCTGGGGAAAGGGGTGTTACTGTGTACATTTACATTACTTACCCTGTACATGGGTTTTGTAATGTATATTCTGTAAACAGTGAATGCATTTCTCTACAGAAAGATCTTACCAGCCTCCCTCTTCTCTCCCGGACGCTCTGCACTACAAGCAGAGGTGTAGCTTGTAGCTTCTGTGCCCCAATGCAAAATCTGCAACAGGGCCCCATATGCCAATTAAAATACTGATCTCTAATGGGGCAGATGCGTTTTGGAGCCCCCTTAGGCACCAGGGCCCTAGTGTGAGTGCTACCTTGAGTACCTCTATAGCTACATCCCTGACTACAGGTCCTTCAGCCAGAATACTTTACTCTCCTGCTGAGCGCCGCCCACTTCTGACACATGATCATTCTCACAGGTCCTTCAGCCACAATCATTAGGTCCCTCACCTCCAGTATGTAGCAGGTACAGAGCAGGTCCTAGTCGGGCAGTCACTGCTGTTGTGTGTGTGGAGATATTTACTCAGTGACTGCCCGACCAGGGCCTGCATGATAAGAAGGTTAAAAAAAAAGTACTGTCGGCTGTGGGCCCCCCTTTGACCTGTCAGTCTGCCCCTGCTTCAGCAGCACATCCATGGCAGAAATCTAAAGCTATGTGAATACAGCCTTAGATTCTATGATAACACACAAAATGTGCCATGTACAATAGGAACAGATACAGTAGTAATTTTTTTTGTCAGTGAAACTAGAATTTGGAACATTCTTGTACACAGATGCAGATACATGCACCTAATTGCTAAAAAGTATGCAAAACATGCAGGAGATTTTGAGGATTTAAAGGGGTACTCCGGCGCTTAGACATCTTAGACATAAGATGCCTGATCGCGGGGGTCCCGCCGCTGTCACGCCCCCTCTCATAGGCTTGCATAGGGGGCGGAGCGTGATATCACACGGGGGCGGAGCTGTGACGTCACAATGCTCTGGCCCCGTGATCGATAGTAATCAGACCCTTAGTGAACAAGCCCCGGGGACTGATTTTAACGGGGTATGGCGTGCAAGATCACAGGGGTCCCCAGCGGCGGGACCCCCGCGATCAGGCATCTTATCCCCTATCCTTTGGATAGGGGATAAGATGTCTAAGCGCCGGAGTACCCCTTTAAGACTGAAAGAGTAGACGCATTGATAACACTTACCAGCCCTGGCAGTTTAGTGACAAATCATTGCATCCTAACTCATTTAAGTGATATGTTGTAATATTTTAGTTTTGATGGGCACTGTCATTTGCCAAAACATTTTTAGAATGTACATAATAATATTGTATGCATATTTGTAATATACATTGGTTATAAATGAGTATATTTGGGGGGGGGGGGGGGGGGGAATTCTCTATAGTTCTCACCACTAGGGGTCCCTCCATGGCCAGAACACTGTCTTGTCCATTAAGCCTGTGTGTCACTGTGTTCAGACAAAAGTGTGGCTTTTTGCATGCTCCTGGCTTGTCAATTAGCATGCAGTGTGAGCCAGTGGCAAGTCACAGAGCCTTTGTGCACAGAGCAGCCACTTGTATGCTCTGAGGAGTGAAAGAGCAAGTTTCCACATGACATGCGAGGGGAAACGTCTTCTTATAAGGGAACACCCATCATTTTTCAATGAACAGCATGCAGTATGAGTAACATAAACATGATGAAAACCAGGAGTTAAGCACACAGATATGAACATCGCCAGTTAAAGAGTTAGCCTGTAGTATTTTTTGTGTCTCCTCTACACTTTAAAATTAAAGGTTATTATAATAAACTTACCTTGCCCATCTCCAGCGCTGCCTCACTTTTATCTTCGGTATGCCTGATTGTCCTGATGACAGCCTTGCATGTCGCAGGCCTACCTTTGATTATGTTAAGTGGCCGGCCCCGCCAATGAAGAGGAGTGGGTAGTGGGCCGATCAGCTGCAGCAGTGGCGCTCACGCTTCCCAGAGGCAGGATATTAAAAGCATACCTGTCATAGTGCCAAAAAAATAAAAAAGCGATCTGTTACTTAGGACCTAATCCGGATCATGCACATATAATTTTTATGTGTCTAGGACCTATATATCTCTAACAAATGGCATTTATATGTTGCTCACTTGCTTTGTGTTCTTGCCTTTTGTAGGAGGCGTGTCTGTTTCTCTTCCTCGGTGCTGACTAATCTGCTCTGAGTCTGAGAGCAGCCTGGCAGTCAGCAAATCACTGCACAGTAGTTTATTATGCATACATTTCCATCTGTTCCTAGTAAAGTTGGATCCTAATATTCATAGCTGTCACTATGTGTGTCATTCAGCTTTCACCGACTCCTGAATGTTTGATCAGCTTCTTTGTCATTCAGGAGTCAGAGAAAGCTTTGGCTGTTCAAACATGCTGGGAGTTTTGCAACAGCTGGAGCTGCAGTGTTTGTAACGCACTGTGTCAGAGCAGTGTTGCCCTTAGTTGTTGCAAAATAACAACTCCCAGCATGCCCACACATTGTTTGTCTGTAGTTTTGCAAGAGCTGGTGGCACACAGCTGGAGAATACACAGCTCTAAAACAGAGTTTATCATAGATTGTACCCCCAGCTGTTGCAAAACTACAACTCCCATCATGGGCGTTGTAGTTTAGGAACAGCTGAAGGCTGTAGGGGTGCAATGGTGATCTCCTATACTGGATACCAACACACTTTTATGGCTGGTATTCAGTACGCTGCAAAATACAGAGTAGTCTGTCTGCTTAAAGACAGATGACCCCTAGTGGCTGCTATTTTAAATTTTTAGTTAAATTGACATTTTTTTCAATAAATGTATATTTAAAAAAGTCACCTTATCAGTAGTACTACAAAATATAAAAAGTTTTTCATAATGACAGTGCCTCTTTAAACTGCCATGTAACTTAGCCCTATGCCCATGATTCATTCCCTTCCCCAGCATTCCTGACCTTTGTTTACCTGACCTTCTGTGACCTATCCTCTGCTTATGAGCTGACTCTGCTTTTGCCTCCTGACTTTGTCCTGCGATACCCTTCTGGTTTGGCCTGGCTTGTTCTGACTTTCTGGCTTGTTTTGGATTAATCCCTTGTCTTCTGACTTGGTACCTATGTTACCCGCATGTTGCTTACTTGGCCTGTTTGACTTCCCTTATACCCTGTGCACTTAGCGAGTGTAGGGCAGATCATCAGATCTGCTCTGCTCCTAAACCCGGATGTGAAAGGTATCATGTATAAAAAATAATGCAGAGAAAAATCTGCAATGCACTGGCTGGTAGAACTTATAAAGCGGTTTTCAAGCAAAAGTTAATGCAAAGCAACATTAGTTTTATTGCAGGTTCAGTATCCAAACAGGACAACGCGTTTTGAAAGGGGGAATCCCTTTCTTCATCAGGACCAATTACAGTTAAATCAATGTGAGCATGCTTATATACAGTGTAAAACATTAAAAATTGTCGGGGTTAGATTTGACCTGGGGTCAGGAATGACGTCACACCCCATGCAGAGTGCGTGGGTGTCTCGTGGACAGTCCCTGCTCTCGGGGCCGACAGGCAGTACAAGTGCCGGGATAAGATTGCAGGGGTGTCCTATATGGTACAAATATGTTTAGAGTTATGATAATTAAAGTAAAACTACAGTAAGACTACTGTTAAGTCTTGTGGTAATGTCTCCTAAATGAATGAATGAAAAGTCCGTGGGTGCGGGGTACGGTGAAGTACCGGACTTACAGGCTTCAAGAGGTTTATATATGCTTAACTATAGTGTGGATGGGAAACTGCACCACCTGTGAATGCACCAGTGTAGTAATTTAATTTTAAAAAAGGAGGGTAATTAAGATGGGTATATGTATGTTAATTGGACAATTACGTTTTAGAATGTAGTGTTATCTATGATAGACAGTTGGAAAGTAGTTCCCCTGTAATGCAAGTATGTCCCCCAGTGGGCAAGAATGCCTCCCAATAGGCAGCCAGTTCCTGTATTATCCAGGTATGCCACCAGTAGGCAAGCAGTTCCACCATTGGATCGGTATGTCCCTAGTTGATAGGCTCTCTCCACCATTATGCAGGTATGGCCCTCCAAAGCATGGGTTGGTCCCCTCGAGATTGTCAGTAGGTATGTTGGTTTCTCCCCCATCAACACACTCATAAGGTACACATTCCCACTTTGTGTCGAAATAAGGAAAAAATACTCACCTTTTTTTTTTCTACTTAGACCTCCTTTTCCTTGCAGAGCCACCGGATTGACCCCTACCTGTTCTGGCGCAGGGGTCAATAAGTGACCTTTTGTGTCTGCGTAGTGACAGATCTCACAGTCTGCAGGCAATCAAGGCCCCAGGTCTGATGCTGGCTTAGATTTGCATGTACAGCTTTAAACTGTATGCAATATTATTGGCCTGCTTTGTCTGTACCCTGCTGCTTGTGCACTTTCATACAAATAAAAGTTCTTGTGCCGGTCACTTACTTCTACTCACCATTTTACTTGCATTTATGCAGAAGAACAGTATGAGGTGGAAAAGAATTGTAAAAAACCCTATACTTTAGCTGCCTAACTTCCTATTGTGCGATATTAACATTACAATTGTAAGATAACAGCCAACCCCCATAAGTGTAGCCTTTCCAAGATCAACAGATAACAGGCTTCAAACAATGTATAATGAACAATATCCTATTCATTTAATTACCTTGTTCTGTGTGCATGGTATTGGGATTTTTTTTTTATTTTATTAGAAACAGACATATTTGCTTTACATTTAAATTTTTTTTCTCGGTTATTTTTAGTCTCTCTGAAGCCTGGGAAATAAGAAATTTAAACTCTTTGAACAGTGTAAGCCAGCCAACTGAAGTAAGGCCTCTGAATCCGATTAGATAAAATAACAAAGAGGTTCTGTAAGGGCAGAGGAAGGAAGAACTAAGGTGGGTGGCAATATATGTCATTGCTCTTGGGAGATACTGACTTAAAAAGTAGGTGAAAAAAAAGCCAAGCTATATGCAACTTTCCCACATATTGACTCACTGATTTAGAAATATCTGCTTCCTCTACATTCTAGCACTGCAAAAAATAATAAACAGGGCTTTGCCGTATTATTATTCTACAAAACCTCACAGAAAATATCACATTTCGAGTTAGATTTCAAAGCATGTAAAGCAGGATTATTGTAATTTCTAACCTGAATTTCAACATACAGCTGCGTGCAGTTTATTGTACAAAAAATAAAATCTAATGTCAGATTAATCTATAAAAAACATATACAGAGTACGGGATATTTAACAAATGTAATTGCATTTTTATTTTTGTATAAATAATATTGTTTTCTGGTTTATTGTTATGTTATAAAAGATATTTGACATTTTTATAGATGTGTTCACCGTGACAACATATGGAAAGTGGAAATTTTGAATGATTTGAAATAAAACCAAACACATATATATATTAATGTTGCCCTATATATACACAATTAGTGCCTTCCTATTTTCTGTATTAAAGCTGCAATAACAAAGTAAGGCCTCATTCATATTTGTATAATAAAAAATTGGTAACATACAGATATTTTTTTTCACAGTATGTTCATTTTTTGGTCTTATATTGCATCTAATTCAGTTTTTTGTTATAGGTTTTCTGCTTTTAACCCATATTTGTTTCCTTTTTTTTTTTGTTAGAAATATCAAGAACAACATATTCCAATTGCATACATTTATTTATTGGTAACAATATAATAGTAGCAGTAAGGGTGGTTCAAGACAAATATTATTTACATAATCATAGCATTAAATGTGATAAGCAGATCAGATGGGGACAGCTAGTCTTATCCCTATCTGTATTACCTGGCTGACAGCACTGTAGGTCCCCTGTCCTAGTGACCTGGGCCTACACCGGAACCTCCTAGTAGACCCTAGGCTAAGTAGGGGGCACAAATAATGGTAATATACCAGTATAATTCAGCAGGAGAATAACCCCTAAGGTAGGGGGTTGAAAATACAACTGCACAGATAAATCACAAAAAGACTAAACATGTGGTAGATACAGAAGTAATAAGACCCGTGGGTATTGACCAGGGGGATAATACAGTATTCTTATATCAGACTTAAAAAATTGTCTGTACAGCATAATTGAAGGTATCCTTATGCATCTATAAGTAAGACCATACATATCCAATACGTTTTGCTACTCTGTTTTGCTATAGGTAGCTCATCAGGGATTAATAAAGAATACTTAGAGAGGGGTCAATGGAGACCCTACACACAGTTGCTGTGTGCCATCACATGTGTAGATACTTGAAAGAGTATGTGCACTGGGTAGTCTTCAATTGGTATATAGAGGTAGGTGACAAAAGTATGGACAGTTCTGTTATTAGCGCATTGATCTTGTGTGTGGGTAACCAGGTAACCAATAGGTCCTTGGTAGAAGGTAGTCCCCAATAGGAAGCAACTAGGTCTGGTAATGATTTCCCAGGGATATGAAGCTGGGTCCGGTCCAGAGTTCCCAGTGGAGGACCCGGGGGAGATGACAGTACTCGGCTCTAATGGCATCCGTGCGTGGGAGCTGTCGGCATGTCACTAAGTGTCCTGTATGCCCTGCATCCTTAAGGGGTTAAAGAGTTGTTATACCTGCTGGCGGCCTTAAATGGTACCTGTCACCATCAATGAAATTTTATAGATAATGTAATGTTCATTCATAAGTATTGAACAAGTCATAATTTTTTCACTAAATATATTTACATAGGGGCTATACGCCCCCTCCCATAGACTTGCATTGAGAGGGCGGGGCATGACATTACACAGGGGCATCACGATACTCCAGCACCGTGGTCATGAGGCTTGATACTCAGAGCCTCCAGCGCTGCATGCAGCTCACACAGGTGGGTGCTGCATGAGAGATTGCAGGGGTCCCAAGTAGCAGGAACCCCATGATCAGATATCTTGGATAGGGGATAAGATGTCTTAGGGCCGAAGTACCCCTTTAAATACAAGGGAGATGCAAAAATCAATGGAAAGCCAAGACAACAGCTTAAATCTATCAATAATTAAAAATCAATCCAGCCAATTGTCAGTGCAAATTAATATCAACTGGTTTAGTCCCAACTGATTGTCTATAAAAAGGTCTCATTGCCAAGGTGTCACACAAAAGCAAAGAGCTGGCTCAAGACATTTGTAACCTAATTGTTGCAAAACATAATGATGGCGTAGCTTTGGTTACAGGGGCATTTTTAAGCTTCTGAATCAGTGAGTACTATTGTGGTCATAATATGGAAGTGGGAAGACAATAATTTTATCATACATTTGCCTCGACCTGGTGCTCCTCACAAGATTTCTGGCAGAGGAGTGAAAAAATATTTTGAAGAGTTGTCCAACAGCCATTAACCACTTGGGGAGAGCTTCAAAAAGACCTAGAATTAGCAGGTACTGTTGTCACCAACAAACAGTATTTATTAAGAAGAATGGCTGTCTCAAACAAAATATTTAACCCCTCAACGACGCAGGACGTATATTTACGTCCTGCGCTGGCTCCCGTTATGCCAAGCATGCTCAGGGGGTTGAGCGCGCTTCATACCCAGCGGGAGGCTTCTTACCTTGCTTCCCACTGTCCGATCGTCACTCTGAGATCCAGGCTGGAGCAGCAGAGCACTGATAATGCTGATCAATGCTATGCTATGGCATACCATTGAACAGTGTATGCAATCCAAGGATTGCATGTAATAGTCCCTTATGGGGACTAAAAACTGTGTAAAAAAGTTAAAAATAAAAAAAAGTTAACACCTTCAGTAATAAAAGTTTGAATCATCCCCCTTTTCCCATAAAAAAATATGTAAACAAAAATAAAAATAAACATGTGGTATTACTGTGTGCGTAAATGTCCAAACTATAAAAATATAATATTAATTAAACTACATGGGCAATGCGTACATGTAAAAAAAAATCCAAAGTCCAAAATTGCGTATTTCTAAGTATAAAATAAAATAAAACCTTTATAAATTAGGTATCCTTGTAACTGTATGGACCTAGAGAATAAAGATATGGTGCCATTTTTACCGAAAAGTGCACTCTGTAGAATCGGAAGCCCCCCACAAAATGGTGGTTTTATTCCAATTTTGACCCACAAATATATTTTTTCTGGTTTCGCC
Source organism: Hyla sarda (assembly GCF_029499605.1). Taxonomy (NCBI): domain Eukaryota; kingdom Metazoa; phylum Chordata; class Amphibia; order Anura; family Hylidae; genus Hyla; species Hyla sarda. The sequence goes on from NC_079191.1 coordinate 212,507,116, forward strand.
GTAAATTTTGTGGTGAAATGATTGATTTCATTACAAAGAACAATTGGTGGCACAAAAAGTAAGCCCTCATATGGGTCTGTAGGTGCAAAATTGAAAGCTTTATGATTTTTAGAAGGTGATGAGAAAAAAACAAAAGTGCAAAAACGGAAAAACCCTGCTTCCTTAAGGGGTTAATAAGAAGAATGGTGACGTGTTCACCTGCTGTATATGCTGTGCAAAATTTGGGAAAAAGCAAGAAATACGAGGCTGAGTAAATTCAACAGGTGTGAAATGCTTTGTCAAATGCTTTATGTTAAAGGGGTTATCCAGGAAAAAATTTTTTTTTAATATATCAACTGGCTCCAGAAAGTTAAACAGATTTGTAAATTACAAAGCGAAGATGTGATATTCGGCACTGCTCCTACTGGCTAAGCTGGACTATGAGACGGGCGTACGACAAGGACAAACCAATAGAGATGTGGTGGTGCTCTGACGTAGTGGCAAAGTTCAAATCTTCAATACAGTGGAGAGTTAGAAAAACATCGGTACTCACCAGTCTTCTCTTAAAAAGCTTCTTTATTGATACATACTCACAACATGAAATGCAGTCAGGGAGAGGGATCTGTGCAGGGGGGGGGGGGTAAGTAGTAGGCTGCTACTTACCCCCCCCCCCCTGCACAGATCCCTCTCCCTGACTGCATTTCATGTTGTGAGTATGTATCAATAAAGAAGCTTTTTAAGAGAAGACTGGTGAGTGCCGATGTTTTTCTAACTCTCCACTGTATTGAAGATTTGTAAATTACTTCTATTAAAAAATCTTAATTCTTTCAGTACTAATGAGCTGCTGAAGTTGAACTGTTCTTTTCTGTCTAACTGCTCTCTGATGACACCTGTCTTGGGAACTGTCTAGAGTAAAATTAAATCCCCATAGCACTGTTGCCAGACAGAAAAGAACAACTCAACTTCAGCAGCTGATAATTATTGTAAGGATTCATATTTTTAAATTTACAAATCTGTTTAACCTTGTGGAGCCAGTTGATGTAAAAAAATTTTTTTTTTCCCCTGGAATACCCCTTTAAGCCCAAGTGGAAAATGAGGCATACAGTGGTAAAAATTGCACCAAAAATGATGACCCTTTACGCTAGAAAACTAGTATACTTCCCATAGATGTTTACACATACTACAATGATTGTCTGCACTGTCAAATGCGCCATCTTGGGCAGGTTTTTTCTGACTTTTATTCTCATTTAAAAAAAAAATAATTAAACCAGCATTGCAGCCAGATGATACTCTAAAGTCTATAGCAGATTTTTGCTGTTTGTGTTTTATTATTATTTTTTTTTAACTCAGCATGCTAAGAGTATGGTAGTTTTATTGCATTTTACCCAAAGGCTTCTCCATAGGACTTGAAGAAATTACTTGTTTTATATAAAACAAAACACTAGAATAAAAACCACCAAACATGCTATGAAAAAAATGCTTGAAATTAACAGCATCTTTTCACATGGATTTAAAAACACTAAAAATAGTGTGTGTGTGTGTGTGTGAAGGAGGTGTTATGACCTGTGGTGTAGTCACCTTCACATCAAATAAGGTTTATTTGTAAAGGGCTTATAAAACTAAACATAGCAATGTAGTATTGAAATTGCCTGCCACCAAATTCCTTTACAACCCCCCACCCCCTTGTGAAAATTTGTTAATTAAAGACAGGTGTATCCCTTATGTCAAGGGGCCTGTATTATCTTTCTATATGTCTTCCATTTCATTCACTAGCATTTGGAGGTGTTTTCTCTTGGTATTATACAGCGTCCAAGAGAAAAACAATTAATGACATGTTCCATTTAATCAGGGGTCAAATACTGGAAAGACAAGTGTGGGAACTCAAGATTTCCGCTCAATGGCTGGTCCTGTAGGACTCCTGCTAAAGGGAACAGTGTTCCTGCTGTGGACAAAGTGCAGACAATCAGTTCCCATGCGTTCCTGCAGGACTTGAGCTCTGTATTTAATACTGTATTACAGAGATATTCCGACCTAGAAAGAATGCTTTTAAATGAAAATACCTATGTAATACATGGCCATAAGGACACAACATACAGTATGGTGACACACAGACTGTGTGAAACAAGGCATCTAGGGGAGAATGCCTCTGTAATATGCACAACACTAATATCACACATCCTAGATCTGAATGAATGAACTAATCATATGAAATACTTTTGTCTTTACATAGTTGAATGTGCTGACAACAAAATCACACAAAAATTATCAATGGAAATCAAATTTATTAACCCATGGAGGTCTGAATATGGAGACACACTCAAAATCAAAGTGGAAAACCCCACTACAGGCTGATCCAACTTTGATATAATGTCCTTAAAACAAGTCAGGATTCAGGTCTGGGGAGAGAGCGGGCCAGTCCATAGCATCAATGCATCTTGCAGGGACTGCTGACACACTCCAGCCACATGAGGTCTAGCATTGTCTTTCATTAGGAGGAGCCCAGGGCCAACCACACCAGCAAGTCTCACAAGGGGTCTGAGGATCTGATCGCGGTACCTATTGGCAGTCAGACTACCCCTGGCAAGCACATGGAGGGCTATGCAGCCCCCCAAATAAATGCCACCCAACACCATTACTGACCCACCGTCAAGCCGGTCATGCTGAAGGATGTTGCAGGCAGCAGAACGTTCTCCATGGCGTCTCCAGACTCTGTTACATCTGTCACATGCGCTCAGTGTGAACCTGCTTTCGTCTGGGAAAAGCACATGGCACCAGTGGGGAATTTGGTGTTCTCAGGCAAATGACAAACATCCTGCATGGTGTTGGGCTGTAATCACAACCCCTGGTGTTCTCAGGCAAATGCCAAACATCCTGCATGGTGTTGGACTGTAATCACAACCCCCACATGTGGACATGAGGCCCTCATACCACCCTCATGGAGTCTGTTTCTGACTGTTTGAGTGGACACATGCACATTTGTGGCCTGCTGGAAGTCATTTTGCTGGCTCCTGCTCTTCCATGCACAAAGGAAGAGGTAGCGGTCCTGCTGCTGGGTTGTTGCCCTCCTACGGCCTTCTCCACATCTCCTGATGTACTGGCCTGTTTCCTGGTAGCGCCTCCATGCTCTGGACACTACGCTAACAGACACAGCAAACCTTCTTGCCATAGCACGCATTGATGTGACATCCTGGATGAGCTGCACTACCTGAGCCACTTGTGTGGGTTGTGGACTCTGTCTCATGCTACCACTAGAGTGAAAGCACCGCCAGCATTCAAAAGTGACCAAAACATCAGCCAGGAAGCATAGGAACTGAGAAGTGGTCTGTGGTCACCACCTGCAGAACCACTTCTAATTGCCTATAATTTCCACCTGTTATCTGTTCCATTTGCACAACATCATGTGAAATTGATTGTCAATCAGTGTTGCTTCCTGAGTGGACAGGGTGATTTCACAGAAGTTTCATTGACTTGGAGTTACATTGTGTTGTTTAAGTGGTCCCTTTATTTTTTTGAACAGTGTTTTAGTTTATACAGATTTGAGCAGATCTGTCAGCTGAATATCCTGCCCTATGTAAAGAAAATATGGGTTGGTGTGGGAGAAAAAGTTTTTCCTACACCTTTAATTTATGTGGTAGTAATGTGTGCATGAACTAAATGTATTAAATGGTTGCACGGCAAGTGATAAACATAATACAATAATATGTAAAGAACTAACTAAACAGTCTTGAAATTCATATTTCACTGTAAAGAGTACCTGTCATATCCCACAAAAAAGTTATATGTTACACTTACACATTATCTAATCCTGATCATGTACATTAACCCCTGGCCGCAGAATGCCATTTATAAATGACACTGCGGCACAGCAGGTTTATGAAGCGAACTCTGGAGCGGAGCTCGCATCATACCCGCAGGGTCCCGGCTGCTATCAGCAGCCACGACCAGTGGAAATGCCAGACATTGCCGTTCAGGCAGATGTCCGGTATTAAAGGGGTACTCCGGTGCTTAGACATCTTGTCACGCCCCCTCCCATAGGCTTGCATTGAGGGGGCGGAGTGTGACGTCACAAGGGGCGGGGCCGTGACATCACAATGCTCCGTCCCCATGATCGACAGTAATCAGAACCCGAGCGAACACGCTCTGGGGATTGATTCTAACATGGTGCGGTGTTCAAGATCACGGGGGTCCACAGCAGCGGGACCACCACGATCAGGCATCTTATCCCCTATCCTTTGGATGGGGGATAAGATGTCTAAGCGCCGGAGTACCCCTTTAACTCTTTAGACGTGGCGATCAAAGTTGATCAACGTGTCTAAAGTGAAAGTGAAAGCTTCCTGGCAGCTCAGTCAGCAAGGACGCACGAGGAGGGTCCCTTAAGTGCCTCCTCGGCATCTGATCGCCGAATGACTGCTCCTTGCCTGAGATCCAGGCAGGAGCAGTCAAGCGGCGATAGCACTGATCACTGATGGCATAGCATTGATCAGTACCGGCAATCAGTATAATGCATGTTATAGCCCCGTAAAGTTAATAAAGATGATTTAACCCCTCCGTTAATAAAAATTGAATCACCCCCTTTTCCTGTGTAAATAACAATAAACATATGTGGTATCGCCGCGTGTGTAAATGTCCGAACTATAAAAATATATCTTTAATTAAACCGCACTGTCAATGGCGGACGCACAAAAAAAAATCCAAAGTCCAAAATAACGATTTTTGTTAACTTCTTATACCATAATTTTTTTTATAAAAAGCGATCATAAAGTCCGATCAAAACAGAAATGGTACCAATAAAAACTTCAGATCACAATGCAAAAAATGAGCTCTCATACTGTCCCATACGCGGAAAAATAAAAAAGTTACAGGGGTCAGAAGATGACAATTTTAAACATATTAATTTTCGTGCATATAGTTATGATTTTTTCCAAAAGTAAGACAAAATCAAATCTATATAAGTAGGGTATCATTTTAATCATATGGACCTACAGGAAAAAGATAAGGTGTCATTTTTACTGAAAAATGTACTGTGTAGAAACAGAAGCCCCCAAAACGTACAAAATTGCCTTTTTCTTCAATTTTGTCGCTTAATTATTATTTTTTTGTTTCGCCGTAGATTTTTGGGTAAAATGACTGATGTCATTACAAAGTTGATTTGGTGGCGCAAAAAATAAGCCATCAAATGGATTTTTAGGTGCAAAATTTAAAGGGTTATGATTTTTTAAATGTAAGAAGGAAAAAACTAAAGTGCAAGAACGGAAAAATGCTATGTCCTTAAGGGGTTAAAGGGGTACTTTGCCGGAAAACATTTTTCTTAAACAAACTGGTGCCAGAAAGTTGAACAGATTTGTAAATTACTTTTATTAAAAAATCTTAATCCTTCCAGTTTTTTTCTTTTTGAATTTCCTTTCTGTCTGACCACAGAGCTCTCTGCTGACACCTCTGTCCATATCAGGAACTTTCCAGAGCAGGATAGGTTTGCTATGGGGATTTGCTCCTACTCTGGACAGTTTCTAAAATGGACAGATGTGTCAGTAGAGAGCACTGTGGTCAGATAGAAAATAAATTCAAAAAGAAAAGAACTTCCTGTGGAGCATATAGCAGCCGATAAGTACTGGAAGGATTAAGATTTTTTAATAGTAATTTACAAATCTGTTTAACTTTCTGGCACCAGTTGCTTTAAAACAAAAATGTTTTCCAGCGGAGTACCCCTTTAATCACTTGGTTTTTCATTCTGTACTTAGAGAGGATGTGTCCTCACTCTGCATGACTCATCTTCCCCTCTCAGTTTGCTGTGCTGGGCCTCTTCATCCAATCACTGCAGTCTGCTCTGTAACTCCCCTATATTTTCATGCTGCAGTCTGATAGGACAGGAGTGAGCGCAGAGGAGTGCTCATCCCACCCTCACTTACTGGACTTTTTCCCAGCCTGAGCTTCAGCTTGGAGACAGACAATGCTGCAGCCAGACAGGATTAAGTTCTGGATGGTATGCAGACCCCTTGTGGTATTTAATGTGTATCTTATGTGTATCTAGCTTCTGTATTTGACTAAAAAATCCCTCTGTTTTCCTGCTCACTCATTCTTACAGACACTGCTCAGGAAGGGGCGTCTTCCAGGCAAGCACTGAGCCTGCCCTCATTCACAATGCATTTGCTTCCTCCCTGAGTCTGCTGTGCTGGGAAGCTTCATCTTATCACTGCAGGCTGCTCTGTAAACCCCTCCTGTCTGTTTTCATGCTGTAGTCTGAGAGGACAGGAGTGAGCACAGAGGAGTGCTAGTCTCACCCTCATTTACTGGACCTTTTCCCTGCCTGTGCTTCAGCAAAGACAAAGATGATGCTGCAGCCGGACAGGACTATGTCAGCTGTCAATGGTGACGACTCAGTGCCTAGTGTCGAAGTATTTTCGGCGGCGGCCGCCAGATGGAATCCCTGCACGCAGAATTCCGCCAGCGGAGATTCCGCAGTGTGAACGCACCCTTAGAATGATCAGAATCAGTATGGATAACTCTAGAGCAGTGTTTCCCAACCAGGATGCCTCCACCTGTTGCAAAACTACAAATCCCAGCATGCCCTGATCTAGCTCTTTTTAGGCACCCTGGTTGGAAAACACTTCCCTAAAGTGAAAGTTATTGGCCTAAAGAGAGCTAGATCATTATAATGATTAAAAATAGCTATATGTCATACTCTGTGTTTAATAACTTTTCCTATCAACGCATATCATGAAAACGGCTCTGTATTTCGCAGCAGGGTCACCTGTTCAGGAAATGATGAGTTTCAGGAAAATTGTCACACCATGAACTGCCTTTAACTTAAATAAACCTATGTTTCCCTTAAAGTAAAATATCTTGCATACCGATAAACACAAAGACACAGCATCGGCAATAATTCTGCTGTACGTGTAATGGCAACAATGGCTTACATTTAAGAGTCCCTTGGCCATATTTATGCAGTGATTTCAGCTAGTTACAGAACCAGTGTTTACCTGTTCAGATGCTTTAAAAGGCATTCAAGACAAGTTTCACTGTAAAACAAATATTAAAGCTGACAAGCAGCGCTGTTTTATAAATCCTGGTAGAGTAGAAATGGTTTCAGCTTCAGCATCTTGTTAGTAAAATATTCCTGCAGTTGAGTTCTGTAAACTCACAACAGATTGGGTTGCACATTGTTTTCAGATGTGAGAGACCTGTGCTAACAGCACCAGATACCAAATGTACAAGTAAATGATACTGTTTGCAGACAGTTTTCTAATTAGAACCACATTTCTGTAGACAAGTGTTAGAGTCTTTACAACAGACAACTCCGAGCTATAGCAACTGCACTAAACATGAATCATTTTAAATGTGCCATATAAAAAGGAGCATTTTCAGTGCAGTGTGTAAAAGTGAAAATATACATTTAGAAAAGCAATCTACAAAGCAGAATACAGCTAATAGTATTTAGACCTTTAAGAAAAGAATTGCTGTTATGCCTCTTTACATTTAATACATGCATATATTTACTCAATTGCATTTACTATATAATGTTGCCCTGGTACTCACGCAGGTTTTTTCACACACCATTTCTCTGCCTTTTTTATATTTACTTGTAAACATGCCATGAATTGAGGTGTTTTTTATTGTGTTTTTAACAAGCGGTTTTGGTGAGGGTTTTCTCTTGTTTTTGAGCCTTCATACTTTCATACGTCTTTCAAGTCCTACAGAAAAGAGGGAGCTTTTTCCATAAAATACAATAGGCCCAGAGTTATTAATCTGTAAGGGACAAAAACTGGAGTGATTTGCCCACAGCAACCAATCCCAGCTCATCATTAATTTTACAAGAGCTTGTTAATCCCTTCACGACCCCTTGAATTTTAATTTGTGACTTACATTTCAACTGACAAAGTTAGAAACAGCCATCTTGTTTGTTTCTATATTACCTGGAAGTGGTCTACTCCAGTCCGAGACGCTCGGGGGTAAACAGGGAGAACTGGACGTTGCAGCACATTAGAACTGACAAAGTTGTATTAGGGATAATTTTTTTAAAAAACAAGTGGAACTTTTCATTGGTGCACTTTATTTAATCATATTTGAGGACATTTATCTTTTTTTTCTTTTTTGTTACTCTGGGCGCACAAAAAATGGAAGTTATGGTGTTATGGCTCTTAGAAGATGAGGAGGAAAAGAAAATACAACATAAAAGATGGCTGCGTCTTTAAATGGTTAATTACTATTTTAAGAGCAATTATTTATAAAGCCACATGCACCTGTGTTGTCACATATGTAGGAACTCTATGCTCCTTCTAGCATCATGTCAAAAGATGGAATGGCTGAAAGAGAAAGATTTGAACCTATATAGGGATGAAAAAGAGTCCTAAATGGGCACTGTCAGAGTCAAAAACTTTTTATATGTTGTACATCTTGGCAAAACATTAACTTTCTTATATACTTTATGAGAAAATTGTATTTCCTTTTTACAGAAATCACGGCTTATAAAATCATGTCTTTGTCCAAGCTGAAGCACAGGCATGGACAAAGTCCAGTAAGTTAGGGTGGGCTAGCACTCCTTTGCGATCTCTCCTGTCTGATAGCACTCCTCTGTGCTCTCTCCTGTCTGATAGTACTTCTCTGTGCTCTCTCCCGTCTGATAGTACTCCTCTGTGCTCTCTCCTGTCTGATAGCACTCATCTGTGCTCTCTCCTGTCTGATAGCACTCCTCTGTGCTCTTACCTGTCCGATAGGACTCCTCTGTGCTCTCTCCTGTCTGATAGCACTCCTCTGTGCTCTATCCTGTCTGATAGCACTCCTCTGTGCTCTCTCCTGTCTGATAGTATTCCTCTGTGCTCTCTCCTGTCTGATAGCACTCCTTTGTGCTCTCTCCTGTCTGATAGTACTCCTCTGTGCTCTCTCCTGTCTGATTGTACTCCTCTGTGCTCTCTCCTGTCTAACAGTACTCCTTTGTGCTCTCTCCTGTCTTATAGCATTCCTCAGTGCTCTCTCCTGTCTTATAGGACTCCTCTGTGCTATCTCCTGTCCTATCAGACAGGAGAGAGCACAGAGGAGTGCTAGCGTACCCTCACTTTTGGACTTTGTCCATGCCTCAGCTTGGACAAAGACATCATTTTATAAGCCATGATTACTATAAAAAGGAAATAGAATTTTCTTATGAGGTATATTAAAAGGTTTAATGTTTTGCCAAGATGTACAACATATAAAACATTTTTGAATCTGACAGTGCCCATTTAAAGCGTACCTGTCATAGTGCAAAAAAAAGGAATATGTTACTCAGTACCTAATCCTGATCATGTACATATAATTTTTATGTGTCTAGGACATATATATATATATATATATATATATATATATATATATATAAACCAGATACAGGTGCAGCACTCCAACAAAATAAGTGATTTAATATCTCATGTCAGCATTACAACGTTTCAGCTCCTCCTGGAGCCTTTTTCAAGCATGCTTGAAAAAGGCTCCAGGAGGAGCTGAAACGTTGTAATGCTGACATGAGATATTAAATCACTTATTTTGTTGGAGTGCTGCGCCTTTATCTGGTTCTTATCTTGGATGGACTCTGATCAAGTCCTTTGGGACGCTGGCACCAATTTTTTGGTTGGACTGGATAAGCAGTGCTGCTTTATTTTGGGATTATATATATATATATATATATATATATATATATATATATATTATATATCCCTAACAAATAGCATGTATATGTTGCTCACTTGCTTTGTGTTCTTGCCTTGTGGAGGGGGCGTGTCCAAATCACTGCACAGTAGTTTTTATTCATACATTTTCTATCTGTTCCTAATAAAGCTGGATCCTAATCAACATAGCTGTCACTATGTGTGCCATTCATCTTTCACCGACTCCTGAATGTCTGATCAGCTTCTTTGTCATTCAGGAGTCAGAGAAAGCTTTGACTGTTCAATCATGCTAGGAGTTGTAGTTTTGCATTCCAACAGCTGGAGCTGCAGTGTTTGTGAAGCACTATGTTAGAGCAGTGTTGCCTTTAGCTGTTGCAAAACTACAACTCCCAGCATGCCAACACATGTTTGTAGTTTTGCAAGAGCTGGAGGCACACAGCTGGAAAATACACAGCTCTAAAACAGAGTTTTACAAAGGTTGTACCCCCAGCTGTTGTAAAACTACAACTCCCACCATGGGAGTTGTAGTTTAGGAACAGCTGAAGGCTGTAGTGGTGCAATGTTGATCTCCTATACTGGATATACCAACACACTTTACGGCCGGTATCCAGTATGCTGCAAAATACAGAGTAGTCTGTCTGCATAAAGACAGAAGACCCCTAGTGCTGACTATTTTCATTTTTGATTTTTTTTTTTGTAATGTAATTTTTTTTAAATAAAAGTCATCTTATCAGTAGTACTAGAGAATATAAAAACTTTTTCATAATGATAGTGCCTTTTTAAGAATCCTTAAGACATTTGATTTGGTGGAGAGAAAAAAAACTTACCTTTATTTGACAGATAATCTTTCTGCTAATATTGTTCTGTTGTATATGTTTGATGAAAATAGGTGCTGACAGCCTACTACGCTGCTGTTGGTGTGTTAATTGCATGTTTTAACCTCTTAAAGGGGTACTCCGCCCCTAGACATCTTATCCCCTATTCAAAGACCCTGGGATCCCCGCTGCAGCACCACGCTATCATTACTGCGCAGAGCAAGTTCGCTCTGCATGTAATGATGGGCAGTACAGGGGCCGGAGCATCGTTACGTCACGGCTCCGCCCATCGTGACATCACAGCCCGCCCCTTTTAATACAAGTCTATGGGAGGGGGCGTGGCGGTCGTCACTCCCCCTCCCATTGACTTGCATTAAGGGGACGGGACGTGATGTCACGAGGGGCGGAGCCATGACGTCACGCTGCTCCGTCCCCCGTATCGCCCGTCATTACGCACAGAGCGAACCCGCTCTTTTTGTGCTGTAATGATCCCGGGGGTCCCCAGCAGCGGGATCGCGGCGATCTCACATCTTATCCCCTATCCTTTGGATAGGGGATAAGATGTCTAGGGGCGGAGTACCCCTTTAAGGACCCATGACGTACCGGTACGTCATGAGTCCGCTCCCGATCTATATCGCGGGGCCACAGCGTTTTTTCCATTTCGCCATAGATTTTTGGGTAAAATTACTGATGTCATTACAAAGTAGAATTGGTGGTGCAAAAATTAAGCCATCATATGGATTTTTAGGTGCAAAATTATGATTTTTTAAAGGTAAGGAGGAAAAAACGAAAATGCAATAACGGAAAAACCCCAGGTCCTTAAGGGGTTAATCCCCATTTTTTTCCCCAAAGGTTATGTTTCAGTGTATGATTGTTTTTCATTCTATGTAATTAAATTCAATAAGCTCTATGTCTGTCAATTTATTTTATGTAAGTACAGTTAAATGGCACAGATATATTAATCTGTTGGAGACAAAAACTGGACAGATTTTGCCTATAGCAACCAATCACAGCTCAGCTTTCATATCTTAACAACCTCTGATAAAGTGAAAGCCGAGCTGTGGTTGGTTGTTACGGGCAAAGTACTCCAGTTTTTGTTTCTGACAGATTGATGAATTAGGTATTTACTATGTCAAAGTATGACCTTCTCCCACATGTGCACACTAAGGATTAAAACACTCTGGCTCTTTACACAACACGATTTTAGGCACATCAACCATGCAAGAATGGCTCTTACTTATTCACTTTGTATTAATATTTATTACTTGCCGTCCCTTACTGCAACTAATGCCTAATATAGTTAGCATTATACTTCTTTATACTACTACTATGTCCATATGATCATTGATAGTGAGTGATAGTGACTGATTTTATCTTTATGTTACAGTATGTAGATGGCTTCACTTATTCTAAGACCATGCTTTAGTAGAGCTAAACTAGGGACATGCAATGATTACTAAGGAAGTTTTGTCATGTAGTTTGTGATATAGTGTGCTATTTAATGTGTTATGAATATTACTGTATGTCACATTTCTAATTGTACTTGATACATGATACGAACTAATATACACTTTGTTTGCCTTATCAAGTGGAGAAAAGCTTAAGTAGACCTTACTCATTTAATGAATATTGATTTGTATTACGTGTTTCTAGGAAGTCAGTTTGTATTGTGCTGCCAGATAGTATTTGTTTGCTGGTGGGGCCCTGGCATTACCATTTTATTACCATTGATTACTTGATGAGGCCCAAGAAGAAATAAACCCCAAATAGTGCTAGAAAGGTTTTATCAATATTTTAATATCCTCAGGTATGATTAGTCCATTCTATAGCTAAACACCATGTACCTAGAAGAAGCATAGTCAAGCAATCAGTAGTCTCATCTTCAGTGGTTACTGCATGTGGGACACAGTGTTATAGATACATATTTCGAAGATAGCAACAGCTCATCACAAACACAGTTATCCACCTGTAATCCAAATGTCAGAATAAAGCAAAACACATGTCATCAATTCAATAAAAATGAGCTTTGCAAGGTAAAGACAAAAACTTGGATGCAAAATAAAGATAAGTACAATGCTTGAGAAAGATTTCTCCTCTCTATGTCACAAGTAATTTATTGCTTATGTTTTAAATCGACTGTTCACAAGCCATGCTTGATCTTACCTGACTCTACAAAACACATCACTAAAAAGTTATTGTCATTGAAAAAATGTAATTTGTAAGAACACTCTATCAATTATATTTCCTGAGACATTATAGAATGTAAATAAGACTTTACTAGTGCTATTGTCTTCTTACAGTGTGTCATAATCCTTGGAAACAATATACAGGAATATCAATATTATTACTCATATATTAAAAGAGAAGTTTACCTAAGAGTATACAAATAACACATAAATGTTCTTAATACCACTAATCTGCGCATTCATTAATGTAAAATAACAATTCAAAATTAGTTCCATTAAGAGCCACAACACAAATCATATACCGTCTTTTCACTCTACCGAACCAGGGAATATCAACATTGTCATATTTGTAATACGTGCCTGACAAAAGCGTGTATGTCGATCATTGAAATACTCTCTCTGGGAATGTTCTAGCTTCCATATATGACCTTTCTGTAAATGAATACCTTTCAAGTTAGCAAAAAATAAAAAGCCAACTGTTGCTTACAGATTACTGAAACTCAACTGAACATTTATCAGATTTTATTGTAATAGCTATGTCCTTGTATGGTTTTAATATTGTGTTTTGGATCAAAGAATAGACAAGATATGAATGTGTGAATATTATATAGAATTCATGTCCACTGTTTACTACTTAGTAGACATGTGCAGAACCAAAAATTAAATATTTTTCGTTTTGTTCGTTTTCGTTCTTTAAAAATTTTTGGTTCTGTGAATATTCGGAATGCTGTGCATTCGTGATATTCGGTTTTCGGATGCATCCGCAAAATTTGTTTAAAAAACCGGATGCATTCGTTAAAAACAATGAATGCATTCGTTAATTCTGATTTTTGGTTCTGCACATGTCTAGTGATCCCTCAACATACGATGGTAATTCGTTTGTTTAGGGATACGTGCAATGTAAAAAAGTAAAGTCCTACTCACCTGTCCCCGCTGCTCCCGATGGTGTCCCGGGGCCTCCGCTGGGCTCTCCTAGTCATCTTCGGTACTCCGCTGGGCTCTGCTGGGCTCTCCTGGTCTTCTCCGGTCCTCCGCTGTCTGCTGCAAGGCCTTATTGGGCCTCCGTAACGACATCATCACGTCGCTATGCACGCCATTCCTATTGGATGACGGGCCGGTGTGCGCGACGGCATCATAACAACGTCAGAGGGAGACCCATATGAAGGCTCCGGACCAGCCCAGGACCCACCGGAGGAAGGCCCGGAGCAGCGCAGAAAGGTGAGTGAACCTGCCCGGGCTGCTTCAACTGCTATCCAGCAGCAGCTTAAGCATTATGCACAGCCGGATAGCAGTTGATGCATGGCCCCGACATTCGGTATACTGATAACGAATGCATTTGTTGTTCGTTAACATGCATATTCGTTATGCGTTAGTTAACGCATGCATTCGTTAACTGTATATTCGTATTCGTATGCTTTTCCAGGATTTTGTGATTTTTTTTTCGTGCATTATTTTCGTAACGAACATCCAAAAATGGGAAAATTTGTTTCGTTCCGTGTTCGTTTCGAAACGAATTGCACATGTCTACTACTTAGAAAGGATTTATTTTCTTTTGGAAGCACAATAGATCACTATTTGTTTCATATTCCATGTCTGTCTTTTTTACAAAATAATTTTCTTGCAATACATATGTTTTAAATATCAGGACTTATTTTAAATCACTTGTACCCATAGATTTGAAAGTAATCTATCCTGCTTTTCCCTACAGTATGACATGATATCTGTTGTTTAAGGAGGACCTGTGACAATCCTCCCAAAAATTAGATTGCATTATCATTAAATAGCTTAGGGTGTCCTGTTCACAAACCTTTTTACAGTTTCTTTATTTGTTTTTCAGTTCCTAGGCTATAAGGGTTTATAGTTTGTCTGACTATTCAGGGAATCAGTCGGATGGGTATGAACAAAATTTTAATAATACGAATGAATGAAAGGTGATGGACAGGGTTATACAGTCAGGGGATGTGGATGATGCATACATACCTCTCAGTGTAAAACATGCACCCCCCACCCCCCCCCTGACTGTGTAAACCCTCCCATCATCTCACTATAACATGACACTTTGAGAAGTGTATCTAAGTGAAGTTCCCCTGACCAGAGGCAAAATTAAATCCGGTGTGAAGACGGCAAGCTTTTGTGCAACGCTAACCTAGAAAACTCGTTAAAGGGGTACTCCCGTGGAAAACTTTTTTTTTTTTTAAATCAACTAGTGCCAGAAAGTTAAACATGTTTGTAAATTACTTCTATTAAAAAATCTTAATCTTTCCAGTACTTAATAAATTACTTCTATAAAAAAATCATAATCTTTCCAGTACAGAGGAAATGGTTTTCTTTTTCGAATACAGAGCTCTCTGCTCACATCATGACCACAGTGCTCTCTGCTGATATCTCTGTCCATTTTAGGAACTGTCCAAAGCAGCATATGTTTGCTATGGGGATTTTCTCCTACTCTGGACAGATCTTAAAAGGAACAGATATGTCAGCAGAGAGCACTGTGCTCGTGATTCAGCAGAGAGCTCTGTGTTCCACAAAGAAAATAATTTCCTCTGTAGTATTCAGCAGCTAATAAGTACTGGAAGGATTAAGATTTTTTAATAGAAGTAATTTACAAATCTGTTTAACTTTCTGGCACCAGTTGATTTAAAAGAAAAAAAAAAAAGGTTTCCACAGGAGTACTCCTTTAAATAAGAATGCTGAAGAGTTGAACAATCCTTTCAGAGGAACTGCGACCTAGACAAATAATTGAACTTGATTGAAGACAGGACTAGTGACAATGTGGTCTATTGTTTTAGGTATGCCTGACATTAGCTATACCTATTATAAAGCAACTTTTTGGGGGTTACCCCCTGCAGGGTAAACATTTAACTAGAGACCTCTCGTAAAAGAACTCTTTATATTACACCCATCTTAAAATTAATTCCCATATAACATCACAAGGTGTCAGGATGACACAGCAAATAATTTTAATGTTTATTGGGTGCTAATGTCTCTCAAAAGCTATCACTAAAAGGATACTACATATAATTATATGGCTGCAATAAACCTGGTGTCCGCTAAGCATAATCTAGAGTGACTGATGACATATAGTCTCAAATGTAGTTAGATCCAGTAGTAAAGAACAGTATCAAACCTCCTAGACATTTCACCAGTGTACTGGCTTCGTCAAGGGCTTGGCACAAGGCTACAACATAACAAAAAAGGAAAAAGTTAGAGAGTCTGAAAACTTTCCAGTGAAGCCTTTGACAAAGCCATTATGCTGGTGAAATGTCAGGGAGGCCTAGCATTGTTCTTAATTAGCAGCAACCACTTTGCTGACAATCCCCTTATCATTGTCGCTCTAGCAAAAGTACAACAGTGCACACTAGAAATATGGCATGTACTAAGTAAAGCACATGCATTAAAAGTTCATAACCTATGACCTAGAGCACCTTCCTCTCTGTGAACACAGAACTCAAATTTTAATAAAATCTCTGAAATAATGGTTCAAATAAAAAAGTTTAGGTTTACATTTGGGGGAGATTTATGAAAACCTGTGCTGAGGAAAAGTGGTCCAGTTGCCCATAGCAATGAGATCACTTCTTTTATTCCTCACAGGCCTTTTTAAAAAGTAAATAACGATCTGATTTGTTACTATGGGCAACTGGTCAATTTTTCCCCTGCACAGGTTTGGATAAATGTCCCCCCTTTGTGTATTGCCAGTAAACATCTTCTTTATTCTCATTTGTCTTTTTCATCTAATTGTAAAAAACTATGTCCATGTATAGTTATGAAGGCCACATGATTTTGTGATGCTCAAGTTACTTAGCATAGTTGTAAATGCGGCAGATCTGTGTTTAGTTTCTGTCTCACTGCAATTTATCCCACTTGTGCTCGCGCGTTTCGGAGACATGGTCTGCTAATTTACCAGTCAGGGCTCTGTTTGGCTTATCTCTCAACTAATAAAAAGGAAAATGAAATGTTACTGTTTTGTGGATAGCCACACATTAAATAAGGAAATAAACTTTTGGCTTTAGTTTGCAGTTCACAATACTGATTTTGTCAAGTGGCCCAAACCACATTTTCCATACCTATAACAGCTTCTAGATTAGCAAACTATGTGGGATAATTATGGATAACATTCTAGGTTTATTATGTCACTAAAGTAACTGTTTGGGGAATTTGTTGTAAAGTTATGCCAGCATCTTGCACTATTTAACACTCAATTGACATGATTATTAAACCAAATGAGTTCTGTTCTCAGTGCACTCATTTACAACACTTTACAATGTTACATGTTTTATGTATCAGTATAGACCAAGTCTTTTATATTTTGGGTCCTATATTTATGTTGATCATAGTCAAATAATAATGAAAATATGCTTAATTGTATCATCATGTTAAAGTAAAACAATGAAGCAGGAGTAATACTAGATTTGTACACATTGTTTTTGTTGTTTTCCTAAACTGCTGGCAAACTGTACTGTTAAAAAACTAATTTTTTTTGTAATTGTGCATTTTTTTTAGCAACAGCAGGCAAAACAGAATTCTGCAAATTTCTTCTTGTTATAAATGACCTGATTCTGGCAATGCTAGTCACAATGGAAAGCAGACACTATCAGTTTAGGTGCAGTCCCTTTCTTATGGCTCGTTCACATATGTATGGTGTCTGACATCTTTTCCCTCCGTTGCTTTCTAAAAGCATTGAAGCGAAACTGATGCTAAAGCTAAACCCCTTTATTTGAATGGGACAACCTGAGATGCCGGATGGTGTGACATGACGTACAGTCACCGGCAGGGGAACGCATCTTGTTGCATTCCCTAGTATGTCTTTCAGAAATAATGGGCCCTGGATGCTACACAATTGATGACAACGGATGCACGTTGTCATCAGTTGTAGCATCAGTGGAGTTAGGTTTTAGGCTGAGTTAACGCCAGACGTATGTGAACCCAGCCTTAAAAAACACACAGTGAAAATTTGAAGAACCTGTTAATGACCAATGATGTGTATACATACCGGCCATACCAGGCAGCCCTCAGCTAATTCCTGTAGCTGAGGGCTGCCGCTAATAGTAGATATGTGACAATCGCCGCAGCCGTCTATTAATCCTTTAGTTTGCCGCTGTCCAAGCATACAGCGGCGTCTAAAGGGACTTTTAAATGAACCCTGGTGGTCTTGTGGGATGCGGGGTGGGGGTGGGGGGCTTACCTCTCCTCCTGTAATGGTTGCAGCTCTGTGATTGATAGAGCCTGGCTGTACCAGGCTTTATCAATCAAGAGCAGAGCACACAGATCTAATCTAATGATTCCCCCTAAAAGCCCCCCAAGGGAACTGATAAAGTGTAAAAAAAAGTTTAAAGTTTAAAAAACAACCATCACCCTCTTCCATATTAAAAGTTTAAATCACCCCCCTTTCCCATTTTACTTATAAAAATGATTAAAAAAATAATAATAATAAACATATTTGGCATTATTTATAAACATAATTTAACCCGTACGGTGAACAGCACAAATGTAAAAAAAAGAATTGTGTTTTTTATCATATCACACCCCATCATACCCAAGTATAAATCAATCAAAAAGTCTGAACAATACAAAAATGGTACTGATTTAAACAATAAATTAAAAATGAGCCCTCAAACAGCTATTTCCTGTATATGGAAAAAGCTGAAAATGCCAATTAAAAAAAATATTTTTCTAAAATGTTTAGAATTTTTTTTAAATTAGTAGAACATGATGCAAACTATACAAATTAGGTATTGTTTTATTCATGGCGACCTAAAGTATCAAGATTACATGTTAGTTTGACCGCATATTGAATGGCGTAAATTGGAAACCACCCCAAATTTGCTAAATTGCTTTTTTCTTTCAATTTTACCTTACATATATATTTTATTCCATTTTGGAGCCTATATTATAGAAAAATGAATGAAGACATTACAAAGTACAATTGGTCTCGCAAAAACAAGCCCTTACATCGGTGTTGTATTAGATGATCAGATCGCCCGGGGTGCTGCTGCGTGGATCCGATCTTCTAAAATGGTGGACGAAGGTCCCCTCACATGCCTCCTTCTGTCTCCTTGGGTTCTCCTGCTGTGGTCTGAGATCGAGCAGACTAGAGCAGAAGATCACCGATAATACTGATCAGTGCGATGCGTATGCATAGCACTGAACATTATTAGCAATCAAATGATTTCAATACATAGTCCCCTATGGGAACATAAAGTGTAAAAAAAAATAAAAAAAATGTAAAAAAAAAAAGTTAAGAAATGGGAAAAATCCCCTCCCTCAATAAAAATATAAATTGTCCCTTTTCCCATTTTACCCCCAAAAAGCGTAAAAAATTAAATAAATTAATAAACATATTTGGTATTGCCACGTGCGTAATTGTCCGAAGTCCGAACGGTGAACGGCGTAAACATAAATGAGTAAGTGCATAATTGCTGCTTTTTTTGTCACATTTTATTCCCCCCAAAATTTCATATACACAAATGTGGTATTGATAAAAAGTACAGATCACGGTGCAAAATATGAACCCTCATACAGCCGCCATAGGGAAAAATGAGTAAGTCATAGGTTGTCAAAATAGAGGGATTTTAAACATACTAATTTGGTTAAAAAGGTTGAGATTTTTTTAACCCCTTGGGGACTCAGGGTTTTTCTGTTTTTGCACTTTCGTTTTTTCCTCCTCACATTTCAAAAATCATAACCCTTTCAATTTTGCACCTACAGACCCATATGGGGGCTTTTTTTTGCGCCATTTTGACATCAGTCATTTTACCCAAAGATCTACGATGAAACAAAAAAAAACATCATTGTGCGACCAAAAAACACACGCCATTTTGTAACTTTTAGGGGTTTCTGTTTCTACGCAGTGCATTTTTCGGTAAAAATGACACCTGACCTTTATTCTGTAGGTCCACACGATTAAAATGATACCCTACATAGGTTTAATTTTGTCTTCTGGAAAAAAATTCCTTTTCTGACGCCTATAACTTTTTTTATTTTCCTGCATATGGGGATGTATGAGGGATAATTTTTTTCGCCGTGATCTGAAGTTTTAATTGGTACCATTTTTGTTTTGATCTGACTTTTTGATCACTTTTTACAAATTTTTTTATGGTATAAAAAGTGACCAAAAATGCACTATTTTGGACTTTGGAATTTTTTTTACATATACGCCATTGACCTTGTGGTTTAATTAATGATAGATTTTTATAGTTTGGACATTTATGCACGCATAAATGCCACATATGTTTATATTTATTTTTATTTACATTTTTTTTTATGGGAAAAGGGGGTGATTCTAACTTTTATTAGGGGAGGGGTTAAATTACATTTATTAACTCTTTTTTTTTTTTTTTTGCAATGTTATAGCCCCTATAGGGGGCTATAACATAGATTGCTAGGACTGTTCAATGCTTTGCCATAGCTTTGCATTGATCAGTGTTATCGGCGGTCGATTGCTCAAGCCCTGATCTCAGGCTTGGAGCAATCAATCGGCGACCGGATATTGATATATTTTTATCATTCAGACATTTCCACACGCGGTGATACCACATATGTTTATTTTTATTTACACACAATTTTTTTTTATGGGAAAAGGGGGTGATTCTTACTTTTATTAAGGAAGGGGTTAAATGAGTTTTATTAACTATTTTTTCCAATTTTCTTTGCAATGTTCTAGCTCCCACAGGAGCTACACATAACACTACACACACTGATATTTTACATTGATCATTGTTATCCCATAGGATAACATTTATCAATGATTCTGACGCTTGACTGCTCAAGCCTGAATCTCAGGCACGGAGCAGTCATTCGGTGATCAGACACACAGGAGGAAGGTAGGGGACCCTCCACGTGTCCTCCAGCTGTTCGGGATGCTGCAATTTCAACGCGGTGGTCCCGAACAGCCCGATTGAGCTAGCCGGGGGTAGTTTACTTTCACTTTAGATGCAATGATTAACTTTGAACATCACGTCTAAAGGGTTAATAGCCCGCGCTACCGCAATCAGTGCAGCACGCTAATAGCCATGGGTCCCGGCCTTTGTTAGAGGCTGGGCCTGACTCGCTATGATGTGGGGCTACACCATAGCCCTGCGTTATAGAAAGGGAGAGGACTCAGGATGTACAGGTACGCCCTGTGTCCTTAAGGGGTAAGTAAATCTAGTAGCCCTGTGGCTTCCCGTTGCACTCGGCTAGACATCTAAGCCGGATCTCAAAGCAACTTCCACTTTTAGCCTTCCTTTCCTGCCCCTTGGCATTAGCGGCATATTTGTTCAAGATTTAAATTTTTTGCGCAAAATCGCAATTTTTGCGCAAATACCCACTGGTGTGGCCCCTGAAGTGTCTGCCTATGATGTCTGTCTGATGTTTTAAAAAATCTTTTTAATGACAGAGACACCGAAATGTCTAGCTGTAACCTAAAATACAAAAAAAAAATTCTGCTTATGTTTTTCAAAAATGTATACAAAATATGCAAATATTACATGCAATGATAAGTAATGATATTGATATATCTTATGAAATAAGGAAGTACATGAGCCTAAAATACTTTTTTTTGCCCTAACACAATAAAACATTTTATTAGTAAGTAGGATGCACTTCTGTGTTTCTTTTGCTCCATAAATTTCCATCTGAAGTTTTCCTGCATTTAATACATTAATAATGTACTGGACTGGTTCTTGTTTTGATTTCACCATATCTACTTAGATAACCTTTTCATGGATTGCACAGTTTTTAAGGACATAGATAACTTTATTCACAATATACTTTTTTTCTGCCAAAGTTGTATAATTACTCCCTTGAGGGAAGGGTGAAGTGCTGTATAATTTGTCTCCCTCAAATTCTTTGTTTATTCCTTTCATCCCTTGATGAAGAGCAATGTAGAGCAATGGGAAAATCACATTTTGCACAGATAACTATTTTCCTGTTAAAATATATGATATCATATTTTGGCTCTTAGCACTGGCAATGAAGTCATGTAATAATGAAAATCTGGTAGCTGTGTCAAAACATATTATGTTATTGTTTTTCTCAGACTGCTTAAAGGGGTATTCCAGTAAAAAAAATTTTTTTTTTGTCATATCAACAGATTTGTAAATTACTTCTATTAAAAATCTTAATCCTACCAGTAGTTATCAGCTGCCGGAGTTGAGTTGTTCTTTTCTGTCTGACAACAATACTAATTTCTGACACCTCTGTCTGTCTCAGGAATGGTCCAAAACAGGAGAGGTTTGCTAAACAGATTTGCTCCTACTCTGCACAGTTCCTGAGACAGACAGAGGTGTCAGCAGAGAGCACTGTTGTCAGACAGAAAAGAACAACTCAACTTCAGCAGCTGATAAGTACTGGTAGGATTAAGATTTTTAATAGAAGTAATTTACAAATCTGTTTAATCCCTTAAGGACATGCACCGTAAATGTATGGCGCTGCATAGTATCACTTAGTGCACAGCACCGTACATTTACGGTGCAGATGTGACGCGAGCGCAGGAGCTGCACTCGCTTCATTCCCGGCATGTCCTGGGGGCAGTCAGCAGACGTGGATCCGCCGATAATGGCAGACATCAGTGATCGCGCTGATGTCTGCCATTAACCCCTCAAATGCCGTGATCAATCAGATCAGCCAAGATGGCGGACAGAGGTCCCCTCACCTGCCTCTGTCCTTCTCCCAGGGTCTTCTGCACTGATCTGCCTTCCAGCAGACCAGAGCAGAAGATCGCCGATAATACTGATCAGTGTTATGCCCTATGCATAGCACTGAACAGTATTAGCAATCTAATGATTGCTATTAATAGTCCCCTAAGTGTAAAATGAATGTAAAAAAAGGGGGGGGAAATTTGAAAAAGCCCCTTCCCCAATAAAGTTTTTAATCACCCCTTTTCCCCATATTAATACACAAAAGCTTAAAAAAAAACTATGAATAATAAACATATTTGGTATCGTCGTAAATGTCCCAACTATAAAAATATAATGTTAATGATCCTCTTCGGTGAACAGGGGTAAACACAAAAAAAAAGAAGTAAAAAATTTCAGCTTTTTTGTCACATCAAACTGCATTTTTTTTTTTTTTTTTTTAAATAAAAAGCGATGTGCCTGTCTGTAAACTCCCATATCCAATAGAGCAGCATACACTGCAGGGACACATTGGCCCAGATTTGTCAATCTGTGTCTGTGTCAGTCAGACACAAAGATCTGTTAGATTTGGGTATCAGAGAAAATCCTGGATAACTGTAGACCTGTCCACAGTAATATATTCACACAGTACACCTATAGGTATGGGTTAGTGTACGCTATATTGTGGAACTATTGAGTAGATGTATAATGAATAGATGCGGCCGGCCGCTCTTCTATGGTCTCCTGCACTGACGTATATATACACCTATTCATATTTCCCACAGAGAGTTGTGATTGGCTGGAACCATCTGGCCAATCACAGCTCTCTGGGAAATATGAATAGTTGTATATATACGGCAGTGCAGGGGACCATAGAAGAGTGGCCACCGCATCTATACATTATACAGAAGGATCGCAACGGAACCCGGGTGATCTGTCAATTAGTACAGGTACTAACTACTACTCTCATCATGGAACAGTGTGTTCCATTCTGGGAGTAGTAGTACTTCCCAAAAAAATTAAAAAAGTAAAGAATAAAAAGTGAAAAACACACACACACACACACACACACACACACACACTACATTATTATTACTATTATTGTCAACTATATTTTTAGTGCCCTGCCCGCACATATAAATTGATCCCTGTTTAAAAATTTATAAAAATTTCGTTATAGAAAAGATACATTTCATTAAATACAATTTTTTCCATCACTACTGTATCTTTTTTTTATAATATTTTTAATGGTACCCTACGAAATTTTATTAAAAAAGGCATCTTTCCAAAAAAGAATAAAAACCGCCTGCAAAAATGCCAAAGTTAAAACCCACATGGCATTTTTCTTGGTGTTTTTTTTACTCCCCTAGACTTCTATAGGAGGAAAATGCCACTATTTCAGGGAAAAAAAACGCCATAGGCTCAACATGCTGCGATTTTGGAAAACCGTCAAGGAGTTGTAAAAGAGTGAAAAAACGCCAAAAGGATTTAAAAAAACGCCAAACTGAAAATCGCAAAGTGGAAAAAGAATTTTGTGTTTTTTTCATTGATTTACAGCTAACATCTGTCCGCAACATTTTTTGGCCAAAAAAACACCACACATTGCACAGCATTCCTGAGGAGGGAAACGCTGTCTTCAATCTTGCTGATCCCGGTATTCTGATGACAACCTTCACCTAGTAGGCTAGTACCATGGTAAAGATCTTGAGAGTTGGGAGAGTTTTCAATTACAGACTCTTTCTTCTGCTTATACATGATCATGAACATTTACTATCTCAACTACAGAGGCATTGTTCCCACCATGACCATCTGTACGACTCAAAACAGGTCCTAGCTGTTGATGTCCATGATACTTTATTGAGCTTCATTATACTGTCACTACCTGGGGTCCTACTAGGCCGAATGGATTTAGTGGCAGAGTGCAGCTTCTCCACCATCGAGGGGGCATCTATCTCTGATTTACCTTCAGGACAAAGGATGTTAGTAATACTTGACTGGAACTTATTGGCTACTGCTGGTATGGTGGTCATCAAGAAATAGAGGTTGCTGTAGTGGTGTCTGCTGATGATGACTTGCTCCTTCCTCAAAGCAATGTTTCCAGTCTCATCTTGCAACTTAGTGCATGTGTCTGGAGTGGATCTTTCCAATAAAAAAATATTGCATTTCCCATTCTTCTGCATCCTAGAATTACTATTTTAATGAGAAGTTTAGTACAAGAGTCCAAATCGGTAATTTGGTGGGGCAGTTAATGTTTCCACTCAACACTATGGCCCTAGTGGTGACCAGCTGGGTAAAGCTTCAAATTACCAGGAGGCATACACATTGATGAGTTGAACTTGCTTCCCTAGAAAATTATATCAGTCTTAACAATAGACAACAACTCCACTTTTATAAATTGAAACAAATCTGTGCGTTCTGTGCAAAAGGAAAAGATAATCAGCTGTGCTAGGGAAACATTATGTACAACTTGGCAGATAAAGCCTCTAGGTGGGATGTTTCCAGCAGGGGTGACTAGCTAGCTGCATGTAAAGGAGTTATCCAACAAAAGGTGACTTTAGTACTTACCTGCCAGACAGTAATAGACATTCTTAAATAGGCACTGTCAGATCCAAAAACTTTTTATATGTTGTTTCTGATGAAAATTAAAGACCTTTTGTAATATGCTTGTTTAAAATTATTTGGGGGTCCACATACCTACTGGAACACTAACCAGTCCTGAAGTAATATCATGCTTGTCCATGAGTCATGGACAAGAAATGACTCATGTACAAGGCTGCATGACCAGACACACCAATCACCTCCCACCATCATAAGTGAGGGACACACCCCCTTCCTCTGAGAGGATTTCTAACACTGTGAACTAAGGAAAAGAGGTATTTTTATATTAAATATAGTTGTTAGAGGCATAATAATTAGATATACATGGTAAAGATTAGGTACTGAGTAACATATTCATTTCCTTTTTTTTTTGTGGGATCTGACAGGTACGCTTTAAGAAGGATCCCTGCTTGTCTTGGAGCCAAATTGGCTGTGTAATGAGTCCACCATAATGCTGCTGTTTTTTTTTGGTCAAATGGATATTTCCTGTTTAAGTTCCTTCCCTCCAACTACAAGTCCCAGGATCCCTTGTTTGTAAGTGTGCGGTCACTTTTCTCCCTCCCACACATCAGCCACCTCACCCATAGCAACCCAGCTGAGCTACCTGTGCTGTTGTCTGATGCCTATGTAAAAACTGAATCCTCAACATATGATATTAATTGGTTCCAGGAGAACCATCATATGTTGAAACCATCATATGTCGAGTACATATGTCTACGTAAAAATGGTAATTGGTTCTGGGGCCTCGGAACCATTGTATGTTGAATACATATCTCTATGGGAAACTGCTAATTGATTCTGGGATGACCATTGTATGTGGAGTGTATGGGGAGTGTTTAACAAACCAGGGTGCCTCCAGCTGTTGCACAACTACAACTCCCAGCATGCATGTACAGCCATTGACTGTCTGGGCATGCTGGGAGTTATAGTTTTGCAACAGCTGGAGGCACACTGATAGGGAAACATTGATGTATGGGGTGTATAGTGTGTATATGTATTGTATGTGATGTGTGACATTGCATACAGTACTGTACAGTTCTTTAAATACCTTCAGGGGGGACAGAATGTCCTCCATTACGATCCTGCCGACTACAGCTCTATAGGAAAGGAAGGGGAGGGCAGCCAGCAGCTCATTGGATGCCCGCAGCAAGATGCTGCAGGCTATTGGCTATGGCTGCACTGGGGGGCGGGGCTTACATGGAGCTCACAGTGGAAGCCTGCGTGAGTTAGCAGGACAGCATGTGAGTAACAGGAGGCAGAACGGGGCACACGGGGACATTAAACAACTATCTGTCAGTTGCTGAAGTTGTCAGCGCTGTCAGATAGCTGTTTGTACGATGGCCCCGACACACAGCAGCATCATATGTCGATGCTGCCTTCAACATACGATGGGCTGTGAGAGGCCATCATATGTTGAAATGATCATATGTCGGGGCCATCATAAGTCGGGGGGTCACTGTACCTCACTTAGGAAGAATATTTGATTTCTAAAAAAGAAAAAGAAGAAAAAGATATTGAGAACAAATGGGATTTAAACTTCATCACCACATACAGCAACTCTGCATCGGAGATCAAGAATATCCTGAGGAAGTACTGGTACCTCCTAGAGGGTGCCAATTTTTTGAAAGGGTCCCTATACAAAAAGCCTGGAGTCACTTTTCGAAAAGCACCATCATTGAAAAACATTTTGGCCCCCAGCCAACTAAAACAACACCAACCTAAGAAGTCATAACTAAGTCTGTTGGGGTGCTTCCGATACAGGAAGAGAAGATGTCTATGCTGTTTGGAGATTCAACATCAAAAACAGAACTTTACCTCCCATTTCACAGGGTAGATCTTCTCTATTAATTTTCATCTGGCATGCAAATCAGATTACGTTATATACATGATCCAATGCCATTGTGGTACACAATATGTGGGGCGTACCACCTTGAAACCCAGAATTAATGAGCATCGGTTCAAAGTGAAAACTGGTTTTATGCTGCATAGTCTGTCCAGACATTGTTCCACTGTCCATAATGAAACAAAAAAGTCCTATTCAGTTATTCCAATTGATCATGTGCCCAAACATAAATCCAACCGTTTCAAAGTACTAAAGTGACTGGAGATTTATGGGATTTAAAAAATACAGTTCATTATAACCTTTGGGACTTATTAAAATATCTGAGACCATTCTGAACTGATACCTATAAAGTCATCACAACATTACATCTTATTATAGGGTCTATTGTATCCCTTCCATATTTTAAATTAAAATTTATTTCCATTTTAGTATTTATTATATCAGGTATGCTTCCAGTCCCCATTCTCGTCTAGTTTCTAGGATAAGTAATAATAGTATCCAACACTTATATGATTCCTAGTATGATAAACACTATGAATAATACTATAACAAGGATAATATTAATGATCACTCATCCTAATATTGGTGGCCTTAGTTCCTTTTTATAATATAGTGGTCTGTGGTCTCATCTTCTCCCGGTCCTCCCTCTCTCTGATTTTTACACTATTAGCACATTGGCCCTCATTTACTATTGCAAACCCGACCTGTTTTGTGGGGTTGTGTGCCAGATTCTGGTGCATTGTGCCAGAAATTCTGTCTGCGCCAGAATTTGGGCCAGAATTGAGAAAAACCCAACTAACTCTCCATTTTACCGAGAAAACCCGAAAAAGAGGCATGACCATCAGGGAAAGGGGCGTGGCCACAGAAAAGGGGCGTGTTCCTGACATTTTCACAAAACCCAACATATTTACTAAGGTTTCCACAGAAAATGTAGTGAATTTGAGCTGAGGAACACCCGACAAATCAGAGCATGTGTAAAAAAAGCAAAATTTAGGGAAAAGTGCAAAATGTAGGGTAACCTTATTAAATACCGTGGAAAAAAAATTAGTAAAAATTTAAACCTACAAAGAAACCTACACTCCACTCTTAGTAAATCAGGGCAATTGTGTCAATCCTCCTAATTATGACACCTCTAATTCTCTGATTTTTCCCTTCTATTACTCTTATTTTCGCTGTATTTAGTTTTCCCTTCCCCCTCCCCTGTATCTCGCCGTTAGGACTACATATTTAAAAATTCTCTCATGCCACTTTTGTTATATTACTAGTACCCACACTGATGTTCAGGAATATCGTCAGTAAAATCCACCAGTTGGAGTGTAGCCACTCTACTAATGTCCTTTATGCACGGTCTCCTGTAATACTTGAGCTGCGCTATGTTGAGTGATTACATTTTAAATGTTTTAACTTCTCTGTACTAATGTTTAAATTGCTATGTAGATGGTTTTATTATCTTATTAATTTTAAAGAATTTTTAGAAAACATTGTATTATTTACTGTTCTAAAACTGGTCTGAGAGTTACCCATTATCGAGTAACTTACTTTGAATAGCCTGATTGACGTAACCTTTTAATGAACATAAAGACTGACTAAATCCTGAAAGTTTGTTGTTTGTACATGCACACTGCCTGATGAAGTGCCCTTTCCGGGCAAAAAACACATTGCTTTACTGTGCTGATAAATCGTTTGTGATACATTATCAATGACCTAAGTGACCTTCTATCTGACACTGGAATTTCTCCTGTGCAAGATCCTGTTTTCTGCCTTTCTTCTACTTGCATGCTGTGCTGTGACTGAAACCACAATTTCCCTTGCGCCCTGTGAAAACTTATCTCCTTCCCAACCAGAGGTCTCTTCACCCATTGAAGCAAAGGCAGGCTCCCTTTTAACACCTCACTAGTGATGTAATGTCTTGGGCAGCACCACAACCTGGGAAATGCTGAGACAACACTCATTTTGTATGCTGCTAAAAATGAACATCAGGGCAAAGATCACATAAGGATTGCAAGAATAGCTATCAAACACAGGCACAGACACTATATTATGAACTACACTAACTTTACAGCCCCTGTAGGAAAGTCAAATAAAAAAAAAGCCTGAAATACCCTCTCAGTAGGATCCTTAAACTGAAAAATCCTATTTTTGTTATATTGCAGCAAAATTGGTATTGTCTGTAGTTTTATATTAGAAACTGCAAGGACAAATATTAGAGCTCAGGACAAATGGGAAAACCATTAGGAAGGTTTTAAAATATACATTATATAAACAAAATAGTTTTAGTTCTTTTTTCGGTGAAGAAAACTCCATTTCATTTATTCCCATGTGTGTCGAAGTGTTAGAGAGAAAACATTAAACGAGGGCAGGAATTCAGTGATAGTGCCAGCTTAATGATGCTCATGTGGAAGCTATAACACGGAGAAGAATGTTGCAGCAAATCTAATTCACACAGTCTTAGCTGCTATTTCTGTAAAAGTAGCAAACTAAGATTTAATTTTAGCTCCTTCTGATTTATTCTAATGAAAATACACATTGAAAGTAAGTGATTTGATTAGGTGTTCCATTAATTTCTATTTAAAATGTGAAAATTTTTTAACCCGTGTCTGAAATTGTACGAGTGATAAAACTGTTTATTGGCATGTTGCCATTATAAAGGATATTGCAAAGTAATAAAGTGCATATATTTTACTCCAAGCTATGAAGGGTTCCTCCATTGTTAGAAAATCTTTTCTAGTCAAAATACATAAATTAAGCACTTTAAAGGTCATTGTTGTTTCACACTACTTCCCTCAATTTGATATATGATTCCTAACATATTTGTATATATATATATATATATATATATATATTTTTTTTATTTTTATTTTTTTACAGAAATTGCTTCTTAACCTAGAATAAAAAGCTCTAAAACAGTTTATCGCAACCAGGGTGTCTCCATTTGCTGTGAATTGTAGTTTTGCAACAGCCAGAGCACCCTGGTTGGGAAACACTGTAGTTTGGGCCACAAGTGGTCTAAGACCTCTGCAATATGCTGTCTACTGCCCGTAGTTAGGGGAAATCCTTCTCTATTGACAGCAAGATGAAACACAGAAAGTAGGGGTGGGACATCACTCTGTGCAGGAGATGGAGAGAGAGAAATCTCCAGAGGACATATACTGTTCATTAAAGGTAAATTAAGTTAAGACTTCCTGCTTATCCCAGTAGCAACAATAGTTTTAGTGTCAATCCTACAGGTCACAGTCCTGCCTATTGCATCTATTCCCCCCCTGTCCCTCCCTTGTCTGTCTTGTCTTTAGCAGCAGCTCAGTGATTAGTTTAACCCCTTAAAGACCCATGACATATATTATTGTCATGGTGCTATTAGGGTGTATGGAGCAGGATTATGATGTGATTCTGCTCCATACAAGATTCAAGTAGCTGGGGGCTGCCACGTATAGCCGTGAACGCCACTGGTGTCTAATAACCCTTCAGATGCCAACTGTTGAAGCTGACAGCTCCATCTAATTGGACTTTTAAAACAGTGTTGGTGGCGCAGTGGTTTGATGGTCCACTGTTCTGGTAGTTGAAGACCTTTTTAATTTTACTTCACAAACTTTTTTCACAGCATGTGTTATGGAAAAATTAAGTTGATTGCAAAGTACAATTGGTCCTGCAAAAAACAAGCCTTTCTATGGGTGTGTAGATAAAAATAAAGTAGTTATGGCTATGAAAGGGTGAGGTGGCAAAAACAAAAGCACAAACCGAAAATTTGCCCTGTCCTTAACCCCTTAAGGACCGGGGGTTTTTCCGTTTTTGCATTTTCGTTTTTTGCTCCTTGCCTTTAAAAAAATCATAACTCTTTCAGTTTTGCACCTAAAAATCCATATGATGGCTTATTTTTTGCGCCACCAATTCTACTTTGTAATGACGTCAGTCATTGTGCCCAAAAATCTACGGTGAAACGGAAAAAAAAATCATTTTGCTACAAAATTGAAAAAAAAAACCGCTGTTTTGTAAGTTTTTGGGGCTTTCGTCTCTACGTAGTAAATTTTTCGGTAAAAATGACACCTGATATTTATTCTGTAGCTCCATACGGTTAAAATGATACCCTACTTATATAGGTTTGATTTTGTCGTACTTCTGGAAAAAATCATAACTTCATGCAGGAAAATTAATACTTTTAAAATTGTCATTTCTGACCCCTATAACTTTTTATTTTTCCGTGTATGGGGCGGTATGAGGGCTCATTTTTTGCGCCGTGATCTAAAGTTTTTAACGTTACCATTTTTGCATTGATAGGACTTATTGATCGATTGGAATTTTTTTTCGCGCACGCCATTGACCGTGCGGTTTAATTAACGATATATTTTTATAATTCGGACATTTCTGCACGCGGCGATACCATATATGTTTATTTTTATTTACACTGTGTTTTTTTTTTTTTATAGGAAAAGGGGGGTGATTCAAACTTTTAATAGGGAAGGGGTTAAATGATATTTATTCACTTTTTTCCCCCTTTTTTTTTTTTGCAGTGTTATAGCTCCCATAGGGACCTATAACACTGCACACACTGATCTTTATCATTGATCACTGATTTCTCATAAGAAACCAGTGATCGATGATTCCGCCGCTTGACTGATCATGCCTGGATCTCAGGCACTGAGCAGTCATTCGGCGATCGGACAGCGAGGAGGCAGGTAGGGACCCTCCTGCTGTCCTGTAAGCTGTTCGGGATGCCGCGGCTATCCCGAACAGCCCACTGAGCTAACCGGCATGGTTTCAGTTTCACTTTAGACGCGGCGTTCAACTTTGAACGCCATGTCTAAAGGGTTAATAGCGCGCGGCACAGCGATCAATGCCGTGCGCTATTAGCCACGGGTCCCGGCCGTTGTTAGAGAACCAGAACCTTCAGTAATCATAGGTAACATAGGCCTCTGTAACATTTCAACAGTCCCAGTCTGAGTTTGTTTACCAGATAATTTTGACTTAAAAAATACTCTCTCCTGCTGCAGTACAGAGAACTGTCTGCAGATCAGACAGCATCCAAACCAATTCCAAAGAAGTGGAATGTGAAATATGTGAAATATGCACAACAATTCATGCACTGAACCAAGTCTGCCATTTTTAAAAGGGGGTAAGATTTGAAACAAACAAATCTTACTTTTTAGTTATGACTAAGAGCGCTTGATGCTTGAAACGCGTAACTTCCCTTTTGTTCCTGTCCTACAAATAAACGGATTTTATTTGCATCAAGAGCTGGATCCGACCTTCTTGTTTTTACTTTTTAGTTGTGTCCCCCTCCAGACTACCTCCTGAGTATTGCCTGAATGTCTTCAGCCACATTTAGAAAAGCATCCACTTTGAATATGCAGGCAAGCCTAAAATAACGCTGTGTCTTTCCACATCATGTTCAGTCAACCAAATTTACTGCAGGTGCTTCCAATCAAGGTGTAGAAACATCTCTATGAGAAATAGGAGGCCCTGCAAGCAAAATGTTGTCTGAATATTTATGTCCATGTAAAATTTTAGTTTTTCATCCATTTTCAGTTTTTAATAAATTTGTAATTTAGTTTGCCATAGCCTGGGAGATGCAGTTGATGTAAGTAATTTCTGCTATCATGCATTCATATACTTTGTCTTGTAAGACGTTAAAGATATATGAATAAAGAAAATAAGTTTACTGAAAATCTTCTTCTCATGATTGCAATTATTGGATAGCCCATTGTGTGTGTACTGATCTAAAATTTAGTTTTAAATTCGCCTTTAGCACAAGGTCTTAACTAAATGTGGTAAAGCGAACGGGTCCGAATGTATTGTATATGTATGTGGCACACACCTGATTTTACCTATTTTGCTTTGTGGGAAAGCCCCTTTAAATAACATACAGTTTAGATAATCTTCTGTGATGCCATAGGCATGTCACTTTTCTCAATTAATCAAGTAAAAAAAATAAAAAATAAACCATGAATGATACATATGTGTGACTAAAATGTGCAATATTTTTTTCATAAAAGCTGTTTTTATTTTTAACTGTTGGGTTTTTGAAAATATAACAAATAATATGTAAAAATTACATCTTGCCTTGACATTAGCTTTAGGACATGTGCAAATAAAAAAATGTTCCCATGAAATAAACTAACACACATATAACTAAGAAACAATTTGATATAATTCTTTTATTTGCAAGCTAAACAAAAATCTATCACAAAATGTCTTAAGTTCTAATTACTTCTAATTACTTTAGGGCAAAATGCTCCTAATATTGTAAAAAAAAATCCATTTGGCAATATTTTGTAATAAGCGTAATAAATGTATATAGAGATGAGCAAAGTTACAGTGATTCGATTCATCACAAACTTCTCGGCTTGGCAGTAGCTGATTTTAGCCTGCATACATTAGTTTAGCTTTCAGGTGCTCCGATGGGCTGGAAAAGGTGGATACACTCCTAGGAGAGAGTCTCCTAGGACTGTATCCACCTTTTCCAGCTCATGAATCGAATCACTGTAACTTCGCTCATCTCTAATATGTCTATATCAACTCATTTTATATCAAATCAACAAATATCAGTGTAACGCTGGTATCCTTTCCCTTTAGAAATTATATAACAGAATTTTACAAAAGTGTTAAGCCAGCATAGGAAATATGGATTTTTAATTTAATATGTAGAGCCAATTTACTTTATTGCAAAATATAATTTTAGAAAATCATGTTAATTTCCTGTATTTTTTACCATAATTTCCACATATTTCACTACAAAAATGGCAACAATAAATTTTAACAGTTTATGCAGCACAATGTGCAGAATTCATCAGTTTTCTAACTGTTTCACACTCTTTCCATGTATGTTTTTTTTTTAACTATGTTTAGAATCCATAACAAGAGTTGACTTTAAAAGAAGCAATATTGGGAAACTTACTGACAAGTTGAGCAATAAATCGTCCTTCCCATGTAAATTACATTTCAAGCATGTTTTATGACTATGCTGCTCATACATTTCTGCACTACAAAGTTTAAATTGTAATATTTTATCAGCGACTGAATTAAATATTATTTTACTGCTTTGTGCCTTTTGCGCTTTTATGTGTTTGCTTAAATCTTTCATGTGGAAATTTAGTTTCAACAAAAGCTAAACATACTGAAAGTTATTAGTGTATGAGATCTCTATGCAAGAAATTCAGACATATAGTCCACATAGTCCTGAGGCCGGGTTCACACATTGGAAAAATTGGCTACGTATTTTATTTAGACACTGATTTTCAGACGTAATTGGTGATTATGTAAAATACAATACTTTGCTGATTTTCTGCTGTGTGCACTCGGCTTTAAAGTAACATTTTCCATTTTTATTGTATTCATTTATTTGTTTGTAGGATAACAAATCATACAGTTTTTAAATATACAGTTATTGCATATAAAATTCTGCTCACCAACCTTTGTTAGAGCAGAGCACCTCTATTTGCATAGTAGACTGCTATAGCCCATAAATTAGTCTTGCATAGTGTATCCCGACCTGAAAAATTATTATTTTACTATTAACTCAATGTAATTATTATCCATTTGCTCTTATACATTTTTTCTATGGCTGCATTTACACATGACTAATCTGGATCATACTATTGTTTAGGCATAGACTACTGTACTCTTAGTAAGATTTGTGAGTTTGGTTTCCTATTCTATCAACAAATTAAAAAATAAAAACCAAAATATCCCTTATAGGCTCCTGTCAATCCATGTCCGCCTTTGTCTCATCTCAAAAGTTCAGAAACAGTAGGGTGGATACATCTTCGCAATCATTGCATGTGGGAGAAAGCACTCCCGCATACGGTGACCAATACAAATGATGTTATTGTGGCAACAGCATGCAGCCATAAATCGCTTGGTCACTGTATGCATTGTGATGCTATATATGATTCCTTTGTCCTGGAACTTACAAGAGAATGTAAGACTAAGACTAAGTGAAGGTAAGAGTGAATTCGAAGAAACAAGGAAAAGTATTAGCTTTCCTCCTTCTAGATAACCCCATTTGAAGGTTAGCAAATCCTTGTTTGGATGTGGGCCTTATTCTGCTGAAATTTTTTTATGATGTTACCAAAATATATATCACCTATCTATATATATAAAACTCAATGGCCCTCATTTACTAACATGATTCTGACTCTTTTTGTTGGGTTTTGTGCCTAAAGTTCCGTGCGACAGAATGGCCCTCATTTACTATTACAAACCTGACATGTTTTGTTGAGTTGTGTGCCAGATTCTGTTGCATTGCACCAGAAATTCTGTCTGTGCCAGATTTTGCACCAGAATTTGCGCCAGAATTGAAAAAAACCCCAACTAACTCTCGATTTTGCTAAGAAAAACCGAAAAGGGGCATGATCACTGTGAAAAGGGGCGTGGTCTCCAAAAAGGGGCGTGTTCCCGACATTTTCACAAAAACCCAACATATTTACTAAGGTTTCCACATAAAATGTGGTGGATTTGAGCTGAGAAAAACCCAACAGATCAGAACAGGTGTAAAAAAAAGCAAAATGTACGGAAAGGGGAAATGTAGGGAAACCTTAGTAAATACCGTGGAAAATGAATTGTAGGGAATTAAAACCCACAAAGAAACCTACACAACACTCTTAGTAAATAAGGACCCATGTGCGACAGAAAAAAACCGACAGAATCTGAATCACTCAGAGTGAAAAAAAAAAAAAACTACAAAATGGGCGTTGCTTTCGGGAAAAGGGACATGTCCCCTACATTTCAGCCAAAATCACTCGTCTTTTCCTAAAATCTCTCTGAAATTCATGTCTGAATGCCATTGGAGGCTGAGTATGACATCAGCCTCCAGGGTCTATTGGTGGTGTATAGGAATGGATGGGCTAGATCTATAACATTGTGATTTTTTGCCCATAAAAATCAAAGGGCACATTGTGGTCTATGGAGATCTTGTGGTAAGTGGGGCAGAAAGCTAAATAGCAGGGTCCTGGTAGTAACATGGATGGGAGACTGTGTTGTGGGTTTGATTCCTGTGTTGATATGCAGTTTTGGGATTATACTTTAATTAGGATAGACATATTTGGGTCAATTGATAGTTAAGAAAGTGTTTGAACCGTGGGAACTAGGTAAATTGGATACCATAAATGGGCAACTAGGTTAATTGACACAGGAGGTAATTGACCTTCTTCCCACAGTTAAAAAAAAAAAATAATGTCTATCCTAATTAAAGTATAATCCCAACACTATATACCAAGCTGGGAATTGAACCTACACCAGGGCCTCTTATCCACATTACTACCAGAACCCTGCTGTTTAGCTTTCTACCCCATTTGCCGCAAGATGTCCATAAACCACAATGGGCCCATTGATTTCAATGGGCAAAAAATCACAATGTTATTCATTCCTATACACCACCAATAGACCCTGGAGGCTAACGTCATACCCAGCCTCCAATGGCATTCAGAAGCGGCAAACTTTAAATGTTTAATGGGTTAATGTATTCATGGAAATATGTATATATAAAGTACTGTATCCACACACTGTAACTCGGACCTGAGGAGGGAGTCCCTCAGAAATCCGTAGTCCTACCATGTATTGTCACTTTTTATGATTTTCAATAAAAAGCAATTACGAATCTATACCCGACTCCTGTGTCTCCACACCGGTGTAGCGCTCCAGTGCTGAAGTCGATTATTCACTGCAAGGTCAAGGAAACCACTGCTGGGATTCCCACCTCCCACATCTGTACTTCTGTAGAAGAAACCCTGCGACAGAAATAAATCTGCCTGCGACAGAATTTACAGTGGGACAGAAAACCTTGCAACAGAAATTACCGTGCAACAGAACCATGAGACAGAAATTACTGTGCAACAGAATTTTTCCCTGTGACTAAAAATATCGGGAAAAGTGCGACAGATTAGTAAATACCAAATGAAAAAAAGGTTGAAAACACAAAAAAGAAACACAAACTGAAACTCCACTCTTAGTAAATGAGGGCCAATGTGTGTGTGTATGTATATATGCGTGTATGTTCCAGCATCACTTCCAAATGAATGAAGATATTTCGATAAAACTTGGTACACATGTTACTGCACGTATATATGACTTCTGGTAACTTACTCCACAAGCTCCGCTCTGCATCTCCTGGTGAATGCATCAATCCGGCTGGCAAGCCACACCCTCCACGTATTCCATGTCCCATCTTGAAAATACACGCCCTCCCTTTAAGCCACACCACTTTAAAATCACAACTCATCCCCACCTGAGGACGGGAGATGAGGATTAGAAATGAGGATTAGATATGAGGACAGGATATGGGGACAGGATTACCTTTCCTCCTTCTAGATAACCCCATTTAAAGGTTAGCAGATCCTTGGTTGGATGATGGCCTTATTCTGCTGACATTTTTTTATGATGTTACCAAAACATATATCACCTATATATATATATATATATAACTCAATGGTGTTTATTTAATAACGTGATCCCAACTCTTTTTTGTTGGGTTTTGCGCCAAAATTGTGTCGCACGTTCAATGCGACACAATTTGTGACTCAAAAAACAACAACTCCATTTTACAAGAAAACCCCAAAAAGGGGGCGTGTCCACGGGAGAAAGTGCGCGTGGTCCCGACAAAAGGGGTGCGTCCCCGACAGTATTGAAAAATCCCAACATATTTACTAAGGTTTCTCCAGGAAATGTGGTATATTTGAGCTGAGGAAAACCCCACAGATCACAGAACAGTTGTAAAAAAAGCAAAATGTAGGGAAAAGTGCAAAATGTAGGAGACCTTAGTAAATACCTTGGGAAAATTCCTGTCGGAAATCAAAACCCACAAAGAAAACTACACTCCACTCTTAGTAAATAAACCCCAACGTGTGTGTGTATATGTATATACAGTATGGGGGAGGTTTATCAAAACCAATGCAAAGGAAAAGTTGCCCAGTTGCCCATAGCAACTAATCAGATCGCTTCTTTCATTTTTAACAAGGCCTCTGCAAAATGAAAGAAGCAATCTGATTGGTTGCTATGGGCAACTGGGCAACTTTTCCTTTGGACAGGTTTTGATAAATCTCTCCCTATGTGTATATACAGTATGTTCCAGTATCACTTCCAAATGGCTGAAGATATTTCGATAAAACTTGGTACACATGTTACCTATAGGATAGATAAATTAACCCTGACCCACCCCCATTTGTGAGGGTCAGGGTTTTTTGTTTAAAGTCCCGTGCAAATCTATGGGAAATGTATGTTCCAGCATAACTTCCAAATGACTGAAGATATTTAGATGAAACTTAGTACACATGTTTCTTTAACCCCTTAAGGACCAAGGAGTACGTCCTGGGTCCCGCTCTCGTGATATAACGCGGGGTCCCACGGTGACCCCGCATCATATCACGGCGGGCCCGCCGGAACCAGCCGCTAATGAAGCTGGGACCCGCCGCTAATAGCGCGCCACACTGATTGCGGTGCCGCGCGCTATTAACCTTTTAGCCGCGCGCTCAAAGCTGAGCCACGCAGCTAAAAGGGAAAGTCAAAAGTGCTGGTTAGCTCAGTGGGCTGTTCGGGATAGCCGCGGCGAAATCGCGGCATCCCGAACAGCTTACAGGACAGCCGGAGGGTCCCTACCTGCTTCCTCGCTGTCCAATCGCCGAATGACTGCTCAGTGCCTGAGATCCAGGCATGAGCAGTCAAGCGGCAGAATCATCTATCACTGGTTTCCTATGAGAAACCAGTGATCAATGTAAAAGATCAGTGTGTGCAGTGTTATAGGTCCCTATGGGAGCTATAACACTGCAAAAAAAAAAGTGAATAAAGATCATTTAACCCCTCCCCTATTAAAAGTTTGACTCACCCCCCTTTTCCCATAAAAAAAACCAGTGTAAATAAAAATAAACATATATGATATCACCGCGTGCGGAAATGTCCGAATTATAAAAATATATCGTTAATTAAACCGCACGGTCAATGGCGTACGCGCAAAAAAATTCCAAAGTCCAAAATAGTGGATTTTTGGTCACTTTTTATATCATGAAAAAATGAATAAAAATCAATAAGTCCTATCAATGCAAAAATGGAACCGTTAAAAACTTCAGATCACGGCGCAAAAAATGAGCCATCATACTGCCCTATACGCGGAAAAATAAAAAAGTTATAGGGGTCAGAAGATGACAATTTTAAACGTATTAATTCTTCTGCATGAAGTTATGATTTTTT
Source organism: Hyla sarda (assembly GCF_029499605.1). NCBI lineage: Eukaryota > Metazoa > Chordata > Amphibia > Anura > Hylidae > Hyla > Hyla sarda. Next base: position 212,545,933 of record NC_079191.1, read on the forward strand.
CCAGAAGTACGACAAAATCAAACCTATATAAGTAGGGTATCATTTTAATTGTATGAACCTACAGAATAAAGATAAGGTGTTATTTTTACCAAAAAATGTACTACGTAGAAACGGAAGCCCCCAAAATTACAAAACAGCATTATTTTTCCAATTTTGTCTCACAATGATTTTTTTTTCGTTTTTTAGATTTTTGGGCAAAATGACTGACGTCATTACAAAGTAGAATTGGTGGCGCAAAAAATAAGCCATCATATGGATTTTTAGGTGCAAAATTTAAAGAGTTATGGTTTTTTAAAGGCAAGGAGCAAAAAACGAAAGTGCAAAAACGGAAAAAACCCCGGTCCTTAAGGGGTTAATGTCAAATAAAAATATATGATCAAAAAACTATATGTATATATACCAGCGCTTCCAAAGAATGCTATAGTGTTAAGCTGCCAGGTATTAATTATGGATCCCTGTATTCCATAAAGGTGTTTCAAATTAGAAAAAAATGATAAAACAGTGCCAGCGCAAAAAATTTTTTAGCGCCAGTATTGTTTTATCATTTTTTTCAAAAATATATGATAGTTAACTTAACCCTAACTTACCGCCTTACGTGAAGGATGGGGTTTTTGTCTTAAAGGGGTATTCTGCTGCCCTGCTTCCGGAGCTCGACTCCCAAGCGTCCGGAAGTTTATTGTTCCGAACGCTGTGTGCGGGCTTCCGTGTTCAGGGTTGCCCCTCATGACATCACGCCCGCCCCCTCGTGACATCACGCCCGCCCCCTCAACGAAAGTCTATGGCAATGGGGCGTGGCGGCCATCGCGCCCCCTTTCCATAGACTTTTGTTGAGGGGGCGGGTGTGACATCATGGGGGGCGGCCCTGAACACAGAAGCCTGCACACAGCGTTTGGAACAATAAACTTCCGGACGCTGGGGAGCGGAGCTCTGGAAGCAGAGCAGCGGAGTACACCTTTAAGTCCCATTCAAGTATATAGGACTTCCAGCACCTTACTCCACAAGATCAGCTCTGTATCTGATGGTGAGTGCATCAGTCCTGCCACACCCCTCCTGCAAGTCACACCCCACATCACAAAGCCACACCCACCATTTAAGCCACACCCCTTTTATTTTCTACCCTTTTTGTGCATTGGCTGGCTTGCAAGTCATGCCCACTTCCTCAAAACCACGCCTCCTTCTATTTTCGGCCTACAATCTCTTCATCACAACTCAGCCCCACCTGAGGACCCGTATATGAGAATGAGATATGAGGTCGGAATATGAGGATAGGATATGAGGATGGGAAATGAGGACAAAATATGAGGACGGAATATGAGGACAGGATATGAGGACGGGATATGAGCCGGGATATGAGGTCAGGATATCAGGACAGGATATGAGGATGGTATATGAGATCGGGATATGAGGATGGCATATGAGGGCGGGATATGAGGTCGGGATATGACGTCGGGATATGAGGCGAGATATGAGTTTTTTGTAAACTCTTATTTCAGTACTGTGTGGCTTTTTTTGTGTTTCTATAATGCTGTTTGATCACTAAATGGTCGTGTTTTTGGATAGTTTGTGTTGGTATTATTTCAATACTGTCAGAATAAATTGTCTATAGATTTTGTGATGGTTTTATGCAGTATTGGAACAACCTCCTATCAATTCTGCTGATAAATGTGATCTAATGATTTCTATGCATTCCTTTGTGTTTACATTTAGGTTTGTATAAAAGAAAAGGTTAAACATGCTAAATCAAGAATTAGAATTTTGGGTGAAGTATTTCTGGCCACGGAACAGAGCCAGAGTGTGATTTACTTCACTTAGGGAAATACTGGAATTAACATTTTATTTCTTTTCTCTACACAGTACCTTATTGTTATAAAAAGAGGTGAGGTTCACGGAACAGTAAAACATGTGTTAAAATGTAAACATGTTGCTTTTATTACTGAACACATTTGTGGAAATAGGGTGTGGAGCTGTAAGAGCTGTAGTCAAAACATGGCACCTATTTAATGGCATTCTCTCCTCGACTATATACCTTTGCACTAATCTCTTGCAAATGTGGAAAATGTTTTAATCATTACAATTCATAAAGTGCGTTCATTAAACCCCACTACAACACAAGTGTACAACTGCTGAAAGTAGTGTGTTCAATATATGAGTGAAAAAGTCTCTGTTTTTACAAATATATGTGGTTATGGACACCAGTTATTCCGGCAAAGTGCTGAGAGTTATTAGCTGATCTAAAACTGGATACATATAGGGTCTCAATCACACTTAAATATTAAAATTGTAACACAATGTATATTGAGATCTTGTACAGTTTGTTTGCTAAATGTTAGTCAATGAGGCAATTCATACATTAATGTGTATTCATTTCTAGTGTTGAGCGGCATAGGCCATATTCGAATTCGCGAATATTCGCGAATATATGGACGAATATTCGTCATATATTCGTGAATATTCGCATATTCGTTATATTCCCGTTTTATTTTCGCATATGCGAAAAGAAAACTATCATATGTGCATATTAGCATATACAAGATTAACGTACGCGAAAATTCGCATATGCGGAAATTCGCATATGCTAATTTTCGCATATGCGAATTTTCGCACGCCAGTCTCACACAGTAGTATTAGAGCCTTCTTTACACCACACAAGCTGGAAGCAGAGAGGGGTGATCACTGTGATGTGTACTGTGAAAAAAAACAAAAAAAAACAAACAAAAAAAACGAATATTCGTAATTACGAATATATAGCGCTATATTCGCGAATAATATTCGAATTGCGAATATTCGTGAGCAACACTATTCATTTCTATATTACTATTTACAGTACAGCAATAATTTGCCATATTCACTAAATATAAACATAACAGTCACAATATTTAAACTACCTGCCTAATATTGTGTAAGGGCTATTTCATGGATCAGCACTCCTTTACAGAGCCTTTGTGCATTGTGTGTGGAAGGACACGTAAATGGCCGCTGGGTCCTATATGCAGCCTTTTATATATTATATTTGGAGATGTGTTGCTGATGGCAATGGTTTTTTAGCTGGTTAAAGTGACCTAATCAGGTGATGAACAAGTTGGCCTGATTTGTAGGCCTGCATGCTATATGAGTTATGATTGTAAATCCGATATTGTATTGTGTTATCCTATATGTTATTGTGTTTACCCTCTGTGATGTTGTCCCCCTGTCTTTGAAGTCTTGTGTGTATATGTTGCAAAATATGTTAACTGACACCTTCTAAAAGTAACCTGTCACAGTTAGCTGGATAAACTAGACTAGACACTGGGTTTCCAAACCAGCATGGGGGGGGGCTCTAACAACAGGCTAATGGTCTAACTAAGAGATGTGTCGTTTGCAGGAAATGAGATCGCATCTAGTATGAGGTTATGCCTTATTGATAGAAAAACCAAACAACGTAGTCTCAAGGTGATAACAGGTGCTCAACCCCAAGTGCAATTGTGCACACATACAGTGGGGTAGAGGACCCGCACCTATGGACAAGAGTGGGGTTTCAATCCTGTGGTAAATATATACAATGATATTAGCTAATCCTCAATGATGTAAAAATGAGACATTAGCCAGTATATCCTTATATGAAGGACATACCTGAGCCCGCACACCACGCCAAGGTTTCTCATGTGATGCGGGACCTAACCACTAACCTTTTTTTATTATGCCTTATTGATACCTATTGCAGGGGGGGGGGGGGGGGGTTGATACAAAATATACTCAAAACCAGTGGGATCCCCGCTACTTGAAGAGACCAAATGTGATGGCCTGAGATTACGGAAGGTGTAGATATCGAGTTGTGGCAAAATTATCATCTCAGATTAATTATATTTGATCTCTAACTGACCGGCAGACGTCCAGGAATATGACGAGCAGGGTGAAATAATTGTGCCATGCACAGCAGGCGTGATATTGCCCATTCTCTGTATAATTTAAACTGTTTTCACCTCACCCCCAGAGTGTCATAATCAGCTCATCCCCCAAGCCTGCTCTCAACGCAGGTAACTAAAAGGATTGTCATTGTATGTCATATTGTCATGTGGGGGTTGTGTAACTTAAAAAACAGCCAAATTACATTGATGAAAAGGACAATATGCCAGGGTGTGAGATTTCCTGTTTTCCTTTTTTATTTTCTATCTACTTTCATGTACAGTGGTCCCTCAACATACAATGGTAATCCGTTCCAAATGGACCATCGTTTGTTGAAACCATCGCATGTTGAGGGATCCATGCAATGTAAAGTATAGGACAGCAGTCTACAACCTGCGGACCTCCAGATGTTGCAAAACTACAACACCCAGCATGTCCGGACAGTTGGCTGTCCGGGCATGCTGGGTGTTGTAGTTTTGCAACATCTGTAGATCCGCAGGTTGAAGACCACTGTTAGAGGAAGTTGTACTCACCTGTCCCCGCCGCTACGGACCGTCACCGCTCGTCACCGTTGCCTGGGATGTCACCGTCCATCGCTCTCGCCGTGTCCCCGAGGTGTCCCCAGCGCTCCGGGATGGCCTCTGCTTCCCCGGTATCCGCGCGTTCCGTCACCAACATCACGTTGTTACGCACGCCGCTCCTATTGGATGACGGGATAGCGTGCGTAGCGACGTGATGACGCCGATGGAGAGCGCTGACAATGCAGGGGATCCCCAAGAGGACGCGCCGGAGCCCCGAGGACAGGTAAGTGATCATCAGTGGACCACACGGGGCACCGTAAACGGCTATCCGGTGGCAGCTGAAGCAGTCTGCACTGCCGGATAGCGGTTTATGCTATGGCCCCGACATAAAAAAGCATCGTATGATGATGCTGCCTTCAACATGCGATGGACTCTGAGAGGCCATCGCATGTTGAAATTATCGTATGTCGGGGCCATCGTAGGTCGAGGGGTCACTGTACATGTCTATAGATTATCTTGTGTACATATTTTTTGTACAACTGTACTAATAAAAAATAATGTTTAACTAGTTATGTCTCTTGGTCTCTAAATCACACTTAGCCCAGGGATAGTCTGTTTAGATCATGTTGCCAAAGTTAATTATGTTATTGTTTTAAAGGGTATTCTAAGGCACCCATATAATAGCCTTGTTGGCGGCAGCAACAACATAGAGTGATTTTTTACCAACATTTGGGCTATATTGACTTTATGCACACCCATACTTTCTTATTTACAATTTGGCCATATAGCCTTTTGGGACACAAACATTTGCTCATTCATTGGCTGATTATTGTGCTTATTACACTGGGCGATATCGGTCTATTTGGCTGATAAATGCTCTGTGTAGTAGGACCTTAGATTTCTTGCATGCTCCGAAAATGGCTCTGACCCTTCAAAACATGGAATCCATAAGAACCCAGAAGGTATCCTATTACTGTATATATGCCCCAAGATGTTATCAGCAGATCCTTTAAGCCCTCTAAGCCACCAGGTGGGGCCTTAATGGGTCAGAAATGGTTTTCAAGAACATCTCACTGATGCTTGATCGTACTAAGATCTGGGGAATTTTCAGTCCCATTCAACACCTTGAGGTCTTGTTCCTAAAACCATTTCTTGAACAATGTTGGCAGTATAGCAGACAAAATTATCCTGCTTAAAAGGCCACTGCTTTTATGTAATACTTTTACCATAAAGAGTATTTAGGTAGCATTAAAGTAACATGAATGCCAAGATTTAAGGTTTCAGAATAGAACATTGCCCTGAGCATCACACACTCTGTTCCTGGCTTGTCTTTTTTCCATAAAGAATTCTTGGGCCATTTCTTTTACAGTTAAGTAAAACATATGCACCCAGCTGTCTAATAAAGTAGAATGTGAATCATATGAAAAGGACAGCCCCTTCCATTGGTCTCTTTTCACAGATCAGATCAAACAGGCTTCCCCATACATTAATGAGGTAGGAAAGCAGGAAAAAAGCCGGGGTGTTACAGGCGCATACCGCAGGTAAAAACAAACATCCAGTTGTGGATATAAACTTCTTTATTAATCAATTCAGACGTGTTTCGAGGCTGCTTCCTCTTATTCAATGAACAATGGAAGCCTGAAACACACTGGCTTTTTTCCTGCTTTCCTACCTGAAGATCCAAGACCAGCTGGGGGAACCCTAGCCTGATCAACGGGAGGCAGCTCCGCACTCAATACTATACAGCGCTTCATGGTGGTTGTGTCTGGCACACAACCCCACAAGGTGAGCACACATCTGTTAGGTGCAACCTTTGTCCTTTGCCTCCCACTGCTACAAAACTACTGCCCTTAGAGGAAGCTCTTCTGTGTCTTTTCTCTGCATAAGGGTGCGTTCACACTGAGCAATTCAAGAGGAATTCACGAGGAATAATTTCGGTCAGGAAATTGTTGCCTTTTCCATCAAGCGGAATTTGAGCGGAATTTCCATGCGGAAATGAAGAAGAATTAAGGAGGAGGCTATTTAATCTACTTTTCTGAATTCTGCTCGAATTCCGCTTGAAAACGATGTCAGGCAGAATTTTTTTTTACCATTGACTTCTATTGGATTCTGCTTGCGAATTCCGCTTGAAGAATGAACATGTTCTTTCTACTTGAAGAGACCAAATTTACTTGAGTAAATTCCTCTTGAATTACTCAGTGTGAACGCACCCTTAGACCATACATTAATGAGCCATGCTAGCTGATTATTCTGTTGACTTTTTTTATTCAAAAAGACTTAATTGAAAAAAACAACAAAGGTAATAAAACAGAGATAAATTGTATATGGGTACAATCCAGGCAAAGGGAAAGTGCAAATGGCAGGTATACAATATACTCAAGTGATGGGGAGTTGGAATAAATCAGCAAGAGCACGATAACTAAAACATAGATATTATGCAACATAGGATTGTCGTGCAGAAAAAGAATACAACAAAACTAAAAACAATTTGCATTTTAACACAAGAGCCTGCAAGGTATACATACACTTCCTCACACATCTAAGGTATTTAGACCGGCCAGAGGTTTTCCCGCTTTTTGCCATATGTAGGTAGGGAGAGTACAGTGGTCCCTCAACATACGATGGTAATTCGTTCCAAACGAGCCATCGTTTGTTGAATTCATCGTATGTTGAGGGATTCGTGCAATGTAAAGTATAGGAAGCTGTACTCACCTGTCCCTGCCGCTCGCGATGGTGTCCCAGCCGCTCCCGATGGTGACCCCGGGCCTCCTTGTCATCTCCGGTCCTCCGCTGTCTTCTCCAGTCCTCTGCTGTCTTCTGCAAGGCCTTACTGGGCCTGCGTAGCTGCTTACGCCATTCCTATTGGATGACGTGCGCAGCAGTGTATTGACGTCATCGGAGAGGGCAGAGAAGACACCGGAAGACCAGCGCTGGACCCGGGGGGCACCCCGGAGCATTGTGGAGGGGTAAGTAATACTTACCGCACCACACGGGGAACATTAAGCTGCTATCCGGCAGCAGCTTAAGCATTTTGCGCTGCCGGATAGCACTTAATGCGATGGCCCCGACATAAAAAAGCATCATATGTCGATGCTGACATCGACATGCGATGGCCTCTGAGAGGCCATCGTATGTCGATTTGATCATATGTCGGGGCCATCGTAGGTCGGGGGGTCACTGTACACAACCATGAAATGAGAGAACACAAGGGAACCAATGGGTAAAATGTAGAGAGGAGAGAAAGAGAAACTGAAAGGGGAGGAAAGAGTGGAACACGGACAGAAGGATAAGTAAGTGGACTGTGAGTCCCAATTCATGAGGTCTCAACCTGCGCAGCAGAGAGACCATAGTCTAGGAATCGGGGGGTTGAGGTGAACTCAATCCAGGCATGCCAACATTTCAGGTGTCTCTCTCAATTCAAACATAAGTGTGCAACACCTCTTTGAGCCAAACCGTGACTGTCGGAAGAGAAGTAAACTTCCAGCGTCTAGGCACCACATGACTTGCAGCCGCCAGCACAAGGCCAGTCAGGTTGTTTCTCAGGGCCTTAGGCCTCCCCTGCAACATTGCAAAGGAGCAACACAGCCTGTTGACACTTTTGTAGGCCCTAGCCACTGTACTCTGGGAACACTATACTCTGATGAAGTGTGGTCCCAGGGGTCAGACCTCCCACTGATCAGCTAGTTATCCCCTAGCTGTAGATACATGTTCATATGATGGTACATCTCTACCTGTATAGGTAAAATACACTCATATTTGCCCAGGGCTGTCATTTTTACCTAGTTAGCCCTGTGACAGGGGTGACAGAATAGGTCAAAGGGAGCACATTCCCTTTTATTTTTCCAGGACCAGCATAGATCAAAGCTTAAGGGGACACATAGCCAGAATTGGAGTTTTCTTCCATTCTAGCTATTAGTGTATTCATTGTCAAGTACATTTATGGCATGATATGGGAAAATAACAATATTTAGAAAGTACTTGTGTCGATGCAGGAAGGGGTTAAAGAGTATGAAATAAAATTAAATGAAATTCATAATAACATAGCATCTGCATTTTTAGCACACACATTTTATTGTTTATAATGAATCATGTGGCACTTAGTGGAAGAGTACATTAAGTTGTGTGGCCACCATGCTATTAGAGGCAACCAGATGTGAACCTCATCATTGTTGCTAATTTCCATAGATCGTCTCTCTGCATATAAAGGTCTTAGAATCACCTACATTACAAACAATAATAATTAGTATCAGCAAACGGCTGGAGCCAATGTTCAGAATGAACATATGATTCCCATTCATTGAGCACAAGATTTTTATTTAAACCAGACCTGCAATTTAAACATATAAGCTCACTGCTAACATTGGATCGGAAGAAGGGTGCTACAGACTCCATTACAGAAATGAGAGTTTGTATTTTCTTTCCTGCTTTTATCTTATTATTCATATATTTTCTTAAAGACACTGTGAAACAATTACATTGTAAAATGAATTAGCATTGTTAGCCCATGTTCATACATTGATTTAACTACGACTACGTTGTAAATTCTGCGACTAAGTCCCCTAAATATTTGTCTAAAACTACTACTACTTATTGAGACAAATTAAAGCTAGATTATGGAAGATTACTGAAGTACCTTTTCTAACTAAAAAAATATTTACCACTCATACACTACCCACCTAAAAAATCTATGTCTAAAATGTAAGGGTTAGTTTGTGGTTAAATCTGCTTGCAATGCAAGTTTACAAATAAATATCTATGACAAAGATTCACATGATAAAGAGTGTATGTCTGGCACATTCTCTTTAAGTCCAGATAAGCAATTTTGTTACAGAACATGATCAACATGTCAACCTACCCTTAAAGTACAATCTTAGATAGAAAGGTAAATCTGTTTTTTGTTAAAGTTCTGGAAATGCACCTTAAATCATTATTATTTTGTGTAAGGGTTCCTGCTAAAGGAAAATCTATAGCCATTGCATGCTTTGTATGTAATTTATGATTTGCATGAAGATGAAGAAGATCTAAAGTAGTTGAGATTGATACAGTAAACATTGATTTAGGGACATCGATGCATATGTCCAGACCTTCTTACTGTCTTCAAAAATAATTCTTATAAATCAAAGGCAATCTTTACATGGAAAAAAAAATTCTGGATTCTAATGGGTCTCAAAGCAAAAATTAAATATATTCAAAAGGAATTAAGTGTTACATTCCAATAGTACCAGTAATGAGTTAATGCTGGATATGTGACTATGAAATAAAAGTGTTACTATCAGCAAATACACGTCCAGCAACTGCAGTAAAATGACTCATGCAATGGCCCATAGGATTAAACACTTCATCCAGTAATTATCACACACATACTGTGGGTCCACATTCTCCATGTCAGCAGACCACATAATAAACCTTTCCAGTGCATCAAAGTATATTTGGTGATACCTTCTGTCTCTACCACACATTACTACAGTAAAGAGAATTGAAAGCTACTTTTTGGCAACCAGCGTGTTTAAATAAAATCTTTATTACGAAAAGGAAATGTTAAGTATCAGCCAACATGATTCCTTCCACTGGCTAAGTCATGTCTAAGGCATCTTTATGCTGTCAAAACGGTGCATTACACAGGGCAGGTTGGCCAATATTGCCACATCTGTACTTGTTAAAAGTTCCCTTTTAAAGTGCACTTCTATCTTATTCCTCAAGAGAGAAGTCACCAGAGATGCAAACACAAGGACATCCATTTCAACAGCATTTCATGAATAGTATATAGCACTCTATCGTGTAAACTACATTATTCTAATATAAAACGAGAAAGGAAATGCAAACAAAAATGTTTCCTGTATGTCTAATTTACAAATAGCATTGGATGCTTTAAGTTTAAGTACAGCAGGTGTCCAAATAGGTTTGTTTTTGTACTGTGGAATGATTTCCTTGGTTTGTATCAATTACACATTTTTGAGATACCTACATAAAGTCACAAGCATTTTTATCCCTGTCCTGTCTTAGGTATTTCCTTCCTTGCCACCAAAGACAACATAGGATTTACATGCCGCTGAAAATCTCAAGACAGTGGAAAATAAGTCATTAACATCGGAAGTGGAATTTTTTCTTTCTATTTGCATTGTCCTAGCTAAACCATAGTAAATGCCCTTTTATCCCCTATTTAATTTATATTTGACCAGGAACGAGAAAACTAAGAATTCAATTCAACAGTTTAAAACGTGATTGAGAGACCCATGGTTTACCATGTGGCAAGTAATAAGAGTTTTTCATTCCCTTAATTTAAAAAAATCTGTTATATAGTTAAAAAAAAAACAATAAAAAAAACATATATACGCTTTCTCCACTACAATTTATCCACTACACCCCTGCCAAGCATTCTCTTTGACTCTCAAGTTCTTGTTTACTGTACCAGCCATAATTGGCCACAGCTTTTGTCTTACACATAAGATCAGTGGTTCGGACCAGGAAACTATTGGTTTTAGAAACCTGAAAAAGAAATAAAACTTATCAGAAATACTCTAGCTACCCAGCTGTATGATGAGATCACCATATTGGCACTGCTGTCCTTTTGTTTGCAATTTAAGAAAGTAAACAAATAAGAAAAAAAGTGTTATAAAAATGTTGGCTTTTTTAGAGTGTCCATTTGTGAAGCTCTCCATTTGGTCTGTTGGTTTGAACATCATTATGTTTAGTTTTCTGATACTGTATTCTAACAGATGCACATCTGGGGGGATTAAAAAAAAAGACATGTAATGGGAGAAGGTGCAGTTTGAAAGTGTTCTGTAATTTAAGAAGGACTGTACAATATATGTGTGAAGGACAGTAAGGGATTATTGTATATTTTGTTTAGGCTACAGTATAACTGGAGACAGTTGTCTCATAGAGTAGTCAAATATTTAGAAAATCTGCCCATAATCTTGTATAGTAATAGGTAAACTGAAGATATTTACTTAACATGTATACAGTATAACTGTGCATGTTTGCCAAATTGGTGAGTGTAGTTTGTTACGAGATGTTTCACTGCTTATCTTTCTGCTCTTAGAACACAATTTTATAAGAAAATAAAAAATGTTCATCATAAATGAAATGTACTAATATCCAATGCATTGCTGTAAACAATGCCTTCAAGAGATATCCTATCAGGACAACCCCTGTCTGTGAGTGCTTTAAGTGCATATGTATATCATAGAGTGTTTTTTCCTATGTAGCATGCCTTGTTGAGAACCATCATTTTAAAAAGAGGTTCAGGAAAATACTTTACTCTGGAAGTGACACCTTATCCTGGTTTGTTCTGGAAAAAATAAAATTTTATAACACAAAGCATGCTAATGAACGTTTGCAATATGGGAATTTGTCGATTATTTTGTACAATTGTATTTACCTAATAATTTTAAAATTACAAAATGTGTTCATTAGGTAGCCAGAGGAATTGTGAAACAGTTAAAGTAAAAGTGTCACACACTTCTTAATCTACTCCTAAATAAAAGCTTTATTAATAATTTCCAGGAGTGTTTGCTTCTTCTTTTTAAGGCAATTATATTTCTGTTTGGAGACAGCCATTAAAATGGTCAAATTATGAGGTAAACAGGAGCTCAAGGCTAGGCAAGTAAACTAAAAAGGTTAAAGTCTTCTAGACCCTATGCCATGGTATGGCATGGGGTCTATAAGACTTTATGCCTTACCATGAAGTATTTTTGGTCTGCAGCAATAGTACATGCAAAAGTAACAATCACATTAATGTTAAGACTTCAAGTGTCTTAATAGAACATTGTCCAGAGCACCACACTGCCTCTGCTGACATGCCTTTTTTCCATAGTGCATTCTTGTGCCAGCTAAGTTACACACATGAATCGAGATTTTCACATAAAGTAAAAAAAAAAAAAATTATATATATATATATATATATATATATATATATATATATGTACCAGACCAGACCACCTCCTTCCCTTGGTCAATGGTTTATTTCTGATACTAATGTGCCATTATGGGTGGGTTTTGGGGTGGTCAGGAGTCAGCATGAGCACTCTAATGTGTTCACTGCTACTCTTCCCCATACTTAACACATTTGGATTAACTGTGTGCTCTGACACCTTGCTATCATAGCCAGTATTAACTTTTTCTGCAATATGTGCTACAGTAGCTCTTCTGTTGGGTCAGACCAGATGTGCTAGCCTTTACTTTTCACATACATCAATGAGCCATGGGCAGTATGTCACTGGATCACTGGTTGTTCTTTCTTAAACCTCTTTTAGTGAGTATTGACCTCTGTATATAGGGAACAATCCATCAGACCTTGCCCATTCACATCAACTTTATAACTGACTGTTTACTTGCATCCTAATATATATTGAAAGAGGAGAGTAAAACATTATCCAATCTGTAATACCCCAAACACTATCACAAAAATTAGTCCAAAAATTACATAATCTTTATTAATAGTTTACAACCAATAAAAATAGAAAAAAATGTATGGCATCAGTAGTTACTTCTATGAATTATAGGACATGATAAGGTATGGTGAACAGCAGGAGTAATAATATCATAAATAAATAGTAATATGCAGGGATATTGCACTGTCCATGTCTAAACAATAGACAACCTCAACATATGTTTCGCTATGATGAGCTTCCTCAGGGGGCTTCCTCAGAAAGCTTATGGTAGCGAAGCATATGTTGGGGTTGTTAAATGTCTGGTAAGGCTTGTTCTGATTAATAAATGCTGGGGCGTTTTTGTATGCTGCTATAGTGTCTGTTTACTTTACTATATTGTTTACTTATAAACATGGACAATGCAATATCCCTTCATGTTACTATTTATATATGATATTATTACTGCTGTTCACCATACCTTATCATGTCACATAATTCATAAAAGTAACTACTGATGCCATACATTTTTATCTGCTTTTATTGCTTGTAAACTATTAATAAAGATTAAGTAATTTTTGTGATAGTGTTCAATAATTTGGGATATTATTATTTATATGACACATCACTAAACTATTCTGACAGCGGTTGTGTATCCCTGTTTGTTTTTCTTTGTGTATGATTATCCAATCTGTGTTAAGTGGTACAGACGGCTTTGATGTTTAGGTCTCATCCTGAATATATCCAATGTAGAAAAATTCCATAAACAGTTTATCTAAGAGTTACACGACTTTGAGATAGACAAAAATATCGAAACTCACATCTTGGACATTTCTTCATTGGAACAGGAAATCTCTGATTCCAAACGTAACAACAAATGGACCAAAACTGTTAATAAAGGTCAAGGGGCAAAGGCACAAGAAAAAGAGGACCAAGATGGGACAACAGAAAGCAACATCAACAAAACCCTAAATGGGGAGTAAATTTCCTGGATAGATCAGCTTCCTCCTCCTCATCCTCTGCAACTTTTTAAGAGAAGGAGCTCTCACAACATCAATTAGGTGTATACCGGTGTATACCCTGATAATCTCGATGTGTATACAGGTGTATATCCTGATAGTCTCGATGTGATTAATCTATAGGGTAAACCTCTGTCTGATGATCAGATCAAAATTTTACAAAAAGGACCATCATTTGTTTTGGTAACCAAGCTTAATACATTTTGATGGATAAAAGATCTGAATCTCTTCTGCTAAAAATACAATAAAAGGTAGTGTCAGGAACTTTTGATCACCAAGGAAGATCTACCTTAGGTACAACTCCTTGGCGACCATTTTGAAGCTAGAACCAGAGACTCGGGTACTGACCGATTTACCTAGCTACAACCTAAAAGCACTCTGTATTCCCCTATATATGATTTAACCTGTATTGACATATTTCTAAGGTAGTCACCAGAGAAATAGAACTGGAAGTTAGTTGGAACAGGCTTCCACGCAATATGACTCTGGCGGAAACCAAGGCACTTTTAGAATAGGAGAATGATGATAGCCTTATCATCGAGCTAGCCGACAAAGATGGCAACTTGGTGATAATGAACCATGACACATAAGTAAGTGCTGGGCAATAATATCATCCAAGGACAATCCTTTAGATAGGATTGAACAAAAACTAGGAGAACTATTGGTGGATGCCAAATACAAAATGGGGAATTTGTCAAGCTGTTTAGACAGCATTTTTGTCTAAATTTGTTGTAGGAAAAGTCGCAGACTGGGACTGTATATAGTATATATATATATTCCACAGTAGCTGCCCAAAAGACTACATTAGTAATAACTACTTGAGCTTCACAAAATCATTTTTGAACATGTTAATGATATTCTACACAAAGGGGCCACACCTGTTACCAGTCACGTTCATGAGGTGCACAATTGGGAGACCTCGACCGATGGGGCAGAAGAAAACCCTATGAATTTATAGATTTCAGTCATCGTGCCAAGGTTTGAATGAGGTTCTTTTTCCAGTTACAATTAATGGCCTACATTCGTCTCCAGTTCTGATCTATAGCTACAACATCTGACTTGATGATGAATTAATATCATCTTGACTGTATCATGTAGGTAGTGTCATGATAACTGCCCTTTTTCAGCACATAAATGTGTGAACATAACAATAATATCGGACCTCTCATAGTCCTGGGTAACTCTTTTACTGGAGATGAATGCACCTTAATCGTTTCTATATGCACTTGGAATTTCATTATGTATATTCCTACCAGTCTTCGTAATACTACCTCTTCTCCCCCTCTTTTGTGATTACACAACCAAGGATTTTATCATAAGTGGTTGCTGTTACTGGGAGAAGAGGTCACCTGCTATTATGTGGTGGCATAAATTCAGCTTAATCTCTGAGATCGGTATTTACTGGTTGTCGGACCATTGGTACATTCATATCTAAGGTTTAGCATCACTCTCTTCACTGTATAATGACTGTATCTGTCAAAACACAGTAAGGGTGCATGCACACCACGTTTTTGCTATCCAGTTCCTGTATCAGGTTTTTTGTAAAAAACGGATAGGCAAAAACCAGACTCAACTGTATTAAACCGTGTGCACATAGATCAACCTGTATCTGGTTTGAAACCGTATACGGTTTGAATCGTGATGTACGGTTTAATCCGGTTGTAACCTTTTTCACCCTAAAAAAACGTATACGTCTGTCAATGTTCGCCTTGTTTTTAAATAAAGTTTTTACAGAAAGAACATTCTAGAAGGTGGGTGGTGTTTTCGGCTTGCATTGTGCATGTGCAAAAATAAAATGGAGGGATTAAAACGGATGCAACCGTACACTCATACGGTTTAGTCTGGTTCTCATTGACTTCCATGTTAATAAAAACGTGTCCGGTTAGGACGAACAGAGGCAAAATGTACAGCGCGAATATCAAAGAACAGGATGTTTATTCCAATAAAAGCCACAAAGACCAGGAGAACATGACAAGGTGACGCGTTTCGGTCCTAAACCTGGACCTTACTCCTTTGACTAAGGTCCAGTTTTAGTACCGAAACGCGTCACCTTGTCATGTTCTCCTGGTCTTTGTGGCTTTTATTGGAATAAACATCCTGTTCTTTGATATTCGCTCTGGACATTTTGCCTCTGTTCATTGTTTCCAGTCGGTGTTGCCCACGCTGGTCCTGGCGCGATGGGCTGAGGGAGTGAGCTGGACTATACACATCTTTGCTTGCAGTATCCGGTTAGGATACGGTTGGTCAACCGGACCTAAAAACGCTGTATACTGTACACGACTGAAAAACCGGGCCCAACCGTAAAAGTCGCCAAACGGACATAACCGTATGATGCGTTTGCAATGCGGTTTGCAATGTTAAGTCAATACATCCGGTTTTGAATACGTTTTAGTACGGTTTTTGAAGGAAAACCGTATACAGGAACTGGATAGCAAAAACGTGGTGTGCATGCACCCTAACTAGAGAGGATTATCCTATAAAGCATTTGGCTCTTTAGAGGCTTCTTTGCGATCTGTTCTCTCTGCAATTTAAGTCCGGTGGCAGAAGGGAGGTATATTAGTGATGCAAATTATCTCTGTCATCTTCTAAGCTTCTCCTTCTCCTAGCAGTCACATGACCAGCAAGGCTGGTCCAATGGGGATACTGGCATACACCATTCCTTCACATAACGCCGTTGAGCTGACCTCCTGGGACCTGGGTAATTTGCTGCTCTCTGCCCCACCAGCAGTGATGCGTCTCTCCATATACACAGATGGAGAAAGACGCGTCCATGACCTGCCCCATGACTAGTTACCTGCTACTATGAAATGTCCAAGCATATCAGAGTAATTAATAGTGCCCCGACATCATGCTGCCTGGATCAGTGTGGGCAGCATATAAGTGATGAAGACTGATCATGTATGTTTGTTTTGGTAAAGGAAGTATGTGACTAAGGGACTTCATCCAACTGCCCTCACCAAGGTTTGAGGGATGAAATAGGCCATAGTCACCCACATATTTCTCTATCTGGATATAACAGATTTGGATCTGGCCATTGCTGGTCATTTATCATTTGTAATATTTGATAAAGTAACTGGCATGTACCAAGAGCAAGTAAAAAAAAAAATTGGTATTTCAGTGTTTATACGATTACAATAATTTTTGATTATTATGTATATTTTTTATTATTTTGGTGTCTTGATACTTTGACACATTGTCAAATGTAGCTGTTGAGTTTTGATGAAAGATCTGTCTTATATTTTTGTAATGCAGAAAAACTTATTTGATTTACTTTAGTGAGCTGTTAAGTAAGCTAATAATAGCTTTCATATGGGAATCACTTGATCCAGTGATTCCAAAATGTTGATTTAGAACTATTGGTTTAATCCTAAGCAATGTTAAACTAAATACTCAAATATCACTGCACTTTTTACATGCACGTATGTAATATACCTCTAAACAGATGTCTCCACTCTTTGACAGACAGCTGGCATCTGAGAGTGGACATGCAATAATGATAGCTTTTCAAGTGCTGGAAAGAGACCGGAACAAAAGAGAATACAATGAGTAGAAATGCAGTAAACAACTAAAAAAAACATATCACCAAAAACAATACACCAGTCACATTGTAAAAAATATCAACACTTTATAATTTATAATATTGTTAAAAACATACAAATAGCATAAAAGGATGAGAAGAGATGGCACTAGGATAATACAGACATAGAAAAAAGGAGATGCTGATCACAAATGTGTATACAAAATGGCATCCAAGAGACAGAATATTAAGTGTATCACAGTGAAAGAAACATAGAAGCATACACCATAGCATCAATGAGACAGAGATGAGGAAGCCATTTTGCGAAACGTAGATAGGGGTAGGTGGTGCTGTGTATCCAGATGGCTTGCATGTTGGCAGGTGTGATATCGACAGTGTACACTTATTTACTTTATTTCCTCTCTGTGTTCATTGTGTGGCTGGCCTAGCTTACTTTTGGGATTATCCCTATGCTTCTATGGTGTATGCTTCCATGTTTCTTTCACTGTGATGCACTTAATATTCTGTATCTTGGATGCCATTTTGTATGCACATTTGTGATCAGTTTCTCCTTTTTTCTATGTCTTTATTATCCTAGTGCCATCTCCTCATCCTTTTATGCTATTTGTATGTTTAAAAAAAAAAATATTATGAATCATAAAGGGTTGATATTTTTTTCCAATGTGACTGGTGTATTGTTGTTGGTGACATATTGTTTATACTACTCAGTGACAGCGAGGAGCTCAGCCGTTAAGTTTTTTTGGTGTAACTAAAAAAAAGTACCCAAAAATCTTAACCAGGCTATGCTTAAGAAATGATCTTGTAAGTAAAGTGTACCTGTCATTAGCAAATACTTTTATATAATGTAAAAAATAACATTATATATATATTTGTATTATACATTGGTTAAAAAAAAATGTGTATATTTTCTACCCTGCAGCTACTACATGGTGAAATGGGCAGTCAACAGCCGATCATATTTTGACAAGTCAAAACGAACCAATCAGCCAACAAACTAGTGTTTGCTCCATCATCAGCTGATCACCAGGTCAATATTAATTTTGCTATTAAAATTTTAAGTGTAACTGTCATTAGCAAAAACATTTTATATAATGTAGTTAATACCATTATATGTATATTTGGAATGTACATTGGTTAAAAAAATGTGTATATTTTTGGGTGAAACATACAATATGTGTGTCTCTGTGAGGAGCCCATATACAGGAAGTGTGGGGGGAACAAGCAGGGCTCTGTGCAGTGAGACTCTGTGACATTCCCCTGACTCACACATCAGGATGATTGACAAGCCAGGAGCCTGCACAGAGCCCTGCTTGTCCTGCCCACTGTCAAAACCTGTAGGGTTAATCTGCATTAAAGGGGGTACTCCGGTGGAAAACTTTATTTTTTATTTTTTAAATCAACTCCTTCCAGTACTTATTAACTGCTGACAACTACAGAGGAAATTATTTTCTTTTTGAAACACAGAGCTCTCTGCTGACATCACGAGCACAGTGCTCTCTGCTGACATCTCTGTCCATTTTTAGAACTGTCCAGAGTAGGAGAAAATCCCCATAGCAAACATGTGCTGCTCTGGACAGTTCCTAAAATGGACAGAGATGTCAGCATAGAGCACTGTGCTCGTGATTTCAGCAGAGAGCACTGTGTTCCAAAAAAAAATAATTTCTCTGTAGTATTCAGCAGCTGATAAGTACTGGAAGGATTGAGATTTTTTAATAGAAGTAATTTACAAGTAAGAAGTAGGTAACTTTCTGGCACCAGTTGATTTAAAAAGAAAGTTTTCCACCGGAGTACCCTTTTAAGAGTCTTTTGTTTTTCTGGTCACTGTGATTACGCCTAGCTATCTGGGATGGTCATCTTACCTTGTTGGCTTTTCAACTGTGCCTCTTTAAAGTTGCTATGTGCTTTCACACCTCGCCTGCGAAAGAGGTTTCTCCAGTAGCTAGTGTTTTTCCTGTATTTCTGATCATCTGGTATTTTGGACTTTGACTTATTGTGTTTGTTTGCTTAGTATTATTTCTGTTAGTTTTTGTGCTTCCTGACTGTATCCCAACCTTTGTCTGTTTTGTATTTTATTTTGTTGACAGTGACTTCCATCACTTATTAAGAAAAGGACCGTCACCGTGGTTGTCAATCCGCTGTTTAGGGCGTATAGGCAAGTAGGCAGGGTCAGAGGGAGTGGGTGAGATCAGGGTGGCACTCCTTCCCTGCCCATACGTGACACCCACACTTCCTGTATTTGGTCTCCTCACAGAGACACACATGTAGTAGCTGCAGGGACAGCATTGTTTCACCCAAAAATATAGACATTTTTTAACCAATGTATATTACAAATATACATAGAATGGTATTAATTACATTACATAAAAAGTTTTTGCTAATGACAGGCGCACTTTAAATTTAATGTAAAAATCAAAATTAATATTGACCTAGTGATCAGCTGATCATGGAGCAAACACTAATTTGTCAGCTGAAACTCTCTGCTTGTAAGGAACATGGATATTCCAAATACATATTATAAACCTACAATTCTGGCCATACACCAGCTTAACTACACAAGTGCCAGAAAAAAGAACTGACTACTAACCTACAACTGGCACAAAAATAAGTATAGAATCCGATAAATATCAAAAATGCTAAACTTTATTAAGGATTACTTACAAATACAGGACCCACCCAATTAAAACGACCCACCCTTAAAACCAACCCCACAAACCAGGCAGGAGACAGCTCATCTATGGACTCTAGCGCTCATCAAATAGTACAGTGATAACAATATTGTAGAAAATAATGTGGTCATACATCATTACCTAAGGTTGTCATACTGAGTCCTTCAAGATCGCTGTACCCCCACCACCGCCTCGACACGTGTTTCGTAGTCTTCCTCAGGAGTGGGGAATAGCCCTCTCAGCGTCCGCTATCTCTATGCTGACAGCCACTCGGAACGCCCAGCGGCACCGGAACAGCGCGCATGCGCACTGACGGGGGTACCCTCACGTAAGTATCTGCTGACAAGTGCAGGCGCAGTCCCGGCAACCAAAAGATGTCGCAGGATCGCGCATGTGCTGTCACCAGATCCTGTTCCTGCAGAGATGACAGATGACCACATTTTACACATTTACCCATTTTACACATTTACACATTTTACATTATACATTCAATAACTACATGAATAAACAAATTAACAGGTAAAATAACTTCTAACCTAAATAATTTAACTAAATACACCATAGACCCACAATGGACTCCCCCTTCTTATGAATTCTGTAAAAAGATTGGACAGGGGGAGTCCATTGAGGGTCTATGGTGTATTCAGTTTAATTATTTAGGCTAGAAGTTATTTTACCTGTTTATTTGTTTATTCATATAGTTATTGAATGTATAATGTTTACCTTGTAAAATGTGGTCAGCTGTTCCAGCGCCGCTGGACGTTCCGATTGTCTGTCAGCATAGAGATAGCTCTTCACCGGATGTGACGTGTGCGTCTCAGTGACGGCTTCCGGAATCCCTGGCGGTGTTCGGCCCGGGCACGTGCCAATTACAGGCAGGGGGATACAAAAGGACACTGAGAGGGCTATTCCCCACCTCCTGAGGAAGACTACGAAACACGCGTCGAGGCGGTGGTGTGGGTACAGCGATCTTGAAGGACTCAGTATGACAACCTTAGGTAATGATGTATGACCACATTATTTTCTACAATATTGTTATCACTGTACTATTTGATGAGCGCTAGAGTCCATAGATGAGCTGTCTCCTGCCTTGTTTGTGGGGTTGGTTTTAAGGGTGGGTCGTTTTAATTGGGTGGGTCCTGTATTTGTAAGTAATCCTTAATAAAGTTTAGTATTTTTGATATTTATCGGATTCTAGACTTATTTTTGTGCTAGTTTTATGTCAGTAGATATTCCAAATACATTTTATATTGATTCTCAAATACAATATGTCTACTTTATGTTGACATCATAAAGTTGGCATGTTTTTACTTTTTGAAGACATTCGAGGGCTTCAAAGTATAGCAGCAATTTTCAAAATTTTCACGAAAATTTCAAAATCTTAATTTTTCGGGGACCACTTAAGTTGGAAGTGGATTTGAGCGGCATTTCTGTGAGAAATACTCCATAAATGACTCCATTATAGAAACTACACCCCTCAAAGTATACAAAATGATATTCAGAAAGTTTGGTAACCCTTTAAGTGTTTCACAAGAATAGCAGCAAAGTGGAGGAGAAAAATCTAAATCTGCATTTTTTACACTAACATGTTCTTGTAGTCCCATTTTTTTCATTTATAAAAGTGGTAAATAGAGAAAAAGCCCCCCAAAATTTGTAGCCCAATTTCTCTCGAGTATGGAAATACCTCATATGTTCTCTCATGGCTCAAGAGGGAAAGAGCAACTGTGGGATTTTTGAAAACTAATTTTGGTCATGGTTTTTGGGGGCCATGTTGCATTTAGGAAGCCCCCATGGTGCCAGAACAGCACAATAACCCCCACATGGCATACTATTTTTGAAACTATACCCCTCAAGGAACGTAACAAAGGGTATAGTGAGCCTTAACACCTCCCAGGTGTTTGACAACTTTGCGTTGAATTTTTAACACTTAAATGATGGTGTTACCCCAACTTTTTCTTTTTCGCAAGGGGTAATAAGAGAAAATAAACCCCAAAATTTGAAGCTCAATTTCTCCCGATTAAGAAAACACCCCATATGTGGACGTTAGGTGCTCTGCTGGCGCACTATAGGTCTCAGAACAGAAGGAGCGCCATTGGACTTTTGGAGTCAGAATTTTGATTAAATTGAAGTCGGGGCCATGTGCATTTACAAACCTCCCATAGTGCCAGAACAGCAGAAACCCCCAACATGTGACCCCATTTTGAAAACTACACCCCTCACAGAATTTAATAAGGGGTGCAGTGAGTATTTACACCCCATTAGCATTTGACAGATCTTTAGAATTATATTTTTCATTTTCACGGACCACTGTTCAAAAAATCTGTCAGACACCTGTGGGGCGTAAATGCTCATTGTACCCCTTATTACATTCTGTGAGGGGTGTAGTTTCCAAAATGGGGTCACATGTGGGGGGTGGTCCACTGTTCTGGCACCACGGGGGGCTTTGTAAACACACGTGGCCTTCAATTCCAGACACATTTTCTCTCCAAAAGCCCAATGGCGCTCCTTCTTTTCTGAGCCTTGTAGTTCACCAGCAGAGCACTTTACATCCACATATGGGGCATTTCCATACTCAAAATAAATGGGGTTACAAATTTTGGGAGGCTTTTTTCCTATTACCCCTTGTGAAAATTTTAAATTTGGGATAACACCAGCATGTTGGACGTTGTAGTTATGCAACAACTGGAGAAGAATAGTTTTGAGACCACTGTGTAGTGGTGTCCAAACTGTAGCCCTCCAGATGTTGCAAAACTACAACTCCAAGCATGCCCTGACTGCCCAGGCATGCTGGGAGTTGTAGTTTGGTAACATCTGAAGAGCCACATGTTGCCAAACTACAACTCCC
The DNA here is from genome assembly GCF_029499605.1 of Hyla sarda. Lineage (NCBI taxonomy): Eukaryota > Metazoa > Chordata > Amphibia > Anura > Hylidae > Hyla > Hyla sarda. Next base: position 212,568,773 of record NC_079191.1, read on the forward strand.
AGTGTGCCTGGGCAGTTTGGGCATGCTTGGAGTTGTAGTTTTGCAACATTTGGAGTTCTACAGTTTGGACACCACTGCATAGTAGTTTCCAAACTGTTCTCTTCCAGATGTTGAAAAACGACATCTCCCAGCATTCTGAGACTTTCCAGGCATGCTGGGAGTTGTAGTTCTGCAACATCTGAAGGGCCAGATGTTACAGAACTACAACTCCCAGCATGCCTGGACAGTCTTAGCAAGCTTGGAGTTGTAGTTTTACAACATCTGTAGGGCTACAGTTTGGGCACCACTGTATACTGGTCTCCAAACTGTGGCCCTCCAGATGTTGCAAAACTACAACTCCCAGCATGCCCAGACAGCCTTTGACATGCTGGGAGTTGTAGTTTGGCAACTCCTAGAAGGCAGCAGTGAAGGCCACTTACCACTGATCTTCACTGCTGCCTTCACCGCTGCTCTGCCGCCGTCTCCTCACTGCCACAGATCCCAATCCTGATGCTGCCTGCATCGATCCCGCCGCGATCGCCGGTCCCGCAGCCATCCTCCACTTCTCCGGTACCTGGCGCCATCTTTCCCCCCGCTCTACCTGACATTCAGGGGCGAGCAGAGCGGGGATATCAACTGCAACCCCCCCCCCCGTTCCCAACTGCCATTGGTCGGTTAGTCCTAACCGACCAATGGCAGGGGATTAGAGGAGGTGGCATCACTGCCACCTCGCTCCTATCCTTCAGGATGATTGGGGATGTCTCTGATCATGATGGTCATCTCCGATCATTCCTATTTTCTGGGCTATCGGGTCATCAGAGAACCGATGAGCCCAGAATCGCCACAAATCGACGATCTGAATTGATCGGCGATTTGCCGTGATCGCCGATATAGGGGGACCTCAGGACCCCCCTGGGTGATATGCCGGGATGCCTGCTGAACGATATCAGCAGGCATCCCAGTCCGGTCCCTGCCCGGTGATCTGCAGGGGCTAGAAGTACGCAGGGTGTACCTGTACGCCCTGCGTCCTTAAGGAGTTAAAAGGAGAGGGGTTCTCTGCTTAGCACTTCTCCTATGAGCCACAATAAAATGATGCTTTTTAGAAGCACCTTTTGTTCTAACAGCCCTGCGCCATCCCTGTTTTAACCCTTTAATGACAATTGACGTATACTTACGTTCATTGCCGGCTCCCATTATGTGAAACACGCTCAGGAGATGAGCGCGCTTCATACCTGGTGGGTTCCGATTGCTATCAGCAATCAGGACCTGAGGCTAATACCGGACATCGCCGATTGGACTGATGTCCGGTATTAACACTTTAGATGCCATGATCAAAGTTGACTGCTGCATCTACAATGGGAGAAAACACATGCCAGTTAGCTCAGCGGGCTGTTTAGGACCACCGTGGTGAAATCGCGGCATCCCAAACAGCTGAGAGGATACCTGCCTCCTTGCCATCTGATCTGTCCCTCAAAGCTCCTGCCAGGCTCTGCAGGTTGGAGCAATTGAGCACAGACAACACTGATCAATGCTATGCTAAGGCATAACATTGTTCAGTGTATGCAATCTAAGGATTGCATGTAATAGTCCCCTATGGGACAAAAAAAGTGTAAGAAAAAGTAAAAAGAAAAAGTTAATAAATGTGATTTAACCCCTTCCATACTAAAAGTTTGAATCACCCCCTCTTCCCATTTAAAAAAATGTAAACAAAAATAAATATAGACATGTGTGGTACCGTCACATGCGCAAATGTCCGAACTATAAAAATATCATGTTAATGAAACCGCACAGTCAATGGTGTACATGTAAAAAAATTCAAAAATCCCAAATTGCGTATTTTTGGTCACTTTGTATACCCTAAAATTTTTTATAAAAAGCAATCAGAAAGTCCCATCAAAACAAAAATGGTAGAAATAAAAACTTTAAATCACAGTGCAAAAAATAAGCCCTCATACATTCCTGTATACGGAAAAATAAAAAATTATAAGGGTCAGAATATGACAATGTTCTATATGTTACCATACATGACTAGTGGCAACACATCATAGAGGTGTACTTCAGCAGCCGCATGCCAAACTGACTACTTAAGCCTCATTTACATACTACATGTGACATTTATAAAAGTAGTTTTTTCCACATTTTTAAATGTACCAGCAGACATCCAGGCATGGTAGGACATGTTATATTAACCTCTATTATGTGCCACTTCTTATTATAAAGGGTAACACTTGGTGACAGTTTCCCTATAAGTAGACCGCTATTTATCTGGTTACCTGCTATGTAATACTCCTCTTCCATCTGCAGTGGCCTCTGCAGGGGAAATACTTAGCTGGCCATGCTTTTACCTGAGAAAATCAACTCAAGGTGATATCCTGATTGTTCACATTTTGAAAGGTGCTGTGTATGGTGAAACAACCCATTTAGCATAGCACTATATTCAAGAGTTCATAATAGCAAAAATTCTACCACACACTGTCCACAGAAAAGTGAGAGATAAAACTGCTGTAGTCAGAAGTGATGTACTTGTCATTGCAATCAATAAGAGATCAAATTCATTCTATTTTCACTTGGAAGTTACAAATGATCTGATAAGTTGGATGAGCAATTGCTTTACCCTTTTGTTTGAAGTAGCTTTTAAGCAAAAGGCCAATATGTTTACTGGATAGACGGTAATTCATGAGAGAATCATTACCACACAGTCCTGAATGATCTCTGTGGACAAATTCTCCATTCGAATACTTTATAATCTTTCGGTTAGAGAAGCAATGATGATATCATCATCACTTTACCAACTATTTTAATGTTCCATTACTATTCGTGTGTTTATACAGTGAGCTAATATGCTTTTTTAGCTAGTTGTGGGTGAATTATTGAAGATGTTAATCTGATATACCACAAAACTCTTCTTCAAGCTGTCTACATGGAACTAGAATAGAGAAATATAGAACTGTTTTTACTGGACTGACAAACCCCTTTTTTGGTAGACAGCTTTCAGTTCCAAATAGCTTTGTATTTCCAGTAGGTAACACGAGGGCCATTTTTTTTTTAAGTGCAGTAGCGTCTAAAGGCTTCTATTTTATTTAATGTTGTATATTATTTCAGTGTAGCTATTTGCATTTAAGTTATCAAGCAAAAAAAAAAAAACAATGTTCGCTAATATAACTATAAACTCTGTCTGGTAAAAAAATATTCTAAGAATGTATTATTTAAATAGTCACTGTCATTTCTGATAACTGCCCTCCATATGATAGCCTCTGGGATTTGTAACATATTTGTGAATAACTTTATTTACCAAAAATGACTTCTTACCCATGATAAAACAGCTATATAGTCTTGGCCACTTTGTGTATCCCTTCCCTGAATTCGGATGTCCACAGTCTCTTGTTAGGGGAAATCTATTTTCTTTGAAGGCTCTGCTGTCCTAACTGGAATATCAGGAAGCGAAAGAGAAATTAGCTATGCTTTTATTGAAACACCAACAGGACCTGGAAGAGGTCAAGAGAAATAAGTGGCATCAAGACCTCAAGGATTACTTGAACGGCAGGATCTATACGTGGCAGTCCAATTTGGACATGGAGAATGGATGCCGCAAAAGACGCTCAAGACCCCATAACCGACAAAGGAGACGGGCTGTAAACAAAGACTGTGAAGACACAGACAGACAGTGAAGAACACTTCAGCGAAGAGAGACAAGGAGGAAGGAAGCACAAGAGGAGGAGGGATTTGGACACGGCAAACAACACAGAGCAAACCCCTGAGAGCACATGGAACAACATTGAGAGGGAGCGCTCACTTGTGGTGAATATATCTTCTTTACAATTGAAGAAGAATGTACTCCATTTGAATTGAATGTATAAGAGATCATTTTGCCCTACAGCCATGATGGTTACGCCTTAAAAGCTATTTTCAAGATGGTGAGATAACTAAAATGGCTGAGTCACCAGGTCCCGAGTTATCTTCAAAGTCCACAGGATTGTCCAATAAGAGCAGTTTTATGCCTCCTAAGGTTAACAATGGGGTGGAAGCATTCATCCAAACGGTTACAAAGGAAATAGAAGAACTTAGGATCCAGAAGAGAGCAGGAGGTTGGTATAATGTATCTAAAAGTGAACAGAAAGTGTTGGGCAAATTGCAAACTAACAAGGAGGTTAATATTAAGACAGCTGACAAGTATGATGCCCTTGTCATCATGGACACCACCCAATATTTAGCAGAAAATTATAGACTGCTGTCTGACAGTAATGTGTACCAAAAGTTGGACAGGGACCCTCTGGACAGGTTCCAGAAATTGATAACATCCATTGTGATAAGGGCTGAGAAGGAAGGCATTATTGATGAAGAACTTAAGTGGTATTTAATACAAGATCACCCCAAAACCTCTGTGCTATATTGTTTGCCAAAAATTCATAAGAGTCTGCCGAGTCCCACTGGAGACCGATTGTCTCTGGGAGGGACTCTGTATTCTCTCCGGTGGTGATTTATCTGGATAAGATACACCTCAGCGAAATCATACATACAGGACACGTGTGATTTCATCAACAAAGTGCAGGATATTGTGTGCCCTCCTGGATCATTATTGGTGTTATTTGATGTTGTCAATTTATACACTTCAATTGAACACTCTAAGGGTCTATTCCCACGTACAGTATCCTGCGCAGATTTGATGCGCAGGGTTTGATGTGCAGGATTTTCTGCCTCAGATCTCAATAATGTAAACTAAATGACTGAGCACAGCCTCTAATCTGCAGTTACAAATCCTGTGCATCAAATATGTGCAGAATACTGTACGTGTAAATAGACCCTAAAGAGTTAAAGGCAGTGTCTAGGTTTCTGGACCTACTGGAGGTCATCCTCAGACAGAACTGTTCTCTGTTTGGGGATGACTTCTATGTCCAGAACAGGGGAGCAGCCATGGGCTCTAACATAGAGCCCACTTACACTAACCTTTATCTGACAGATTTAGAAAATACTTTGAGTACATCTATACTTCGCAGTGGTATCATCATGTCCGGACTTGGTTGTGGCAAATTGACGACAACTTTGTGATTTGGGATGGTGACCGGTTACAAGTACAACAATTTTTGTCGGAGTTGAATGGATTTTATCTGGAATTACAGTTTACTATGGTGGTCTCAGATGATTCGATTACATTTTTGGACACCACAGTACAGGTACATAATTCTAAATTGACCTTTGATTTATTTTCTAAAGAGACAGATCGCAAGAGCATCTTAACATATGATAGCTTTCACCCAAGGATGACCTTCAAATAATTACCGTGGAGTCAGATGCTATATGGTATCTGATTCTGAATGGTTAGACAGGAGAGTACAGAAAATGGTTGAGATATTGAAACTTAGGGGTTATCCTCCTACAATGGTAGAGCACCATAAGAACAGATTGGAAGCGACTGAGAGAATTACCTTTTTACAACAGCGCTCTAAAAAACAACGAATAGAATTCTATTTGTCTGGACTTCCCTTCCCTCGTCTGTAACAGCGAACACAGTCAGGCAATAGTGGGGATCATCAGACATAATTGGTGTCTTGTTAGCAGAACATGGGCCTAAAAGAGCCACCTGTGATGAAATTTGAGAGACCAGTTAATTAAATCGGATTAGGGAGTCTAAAGAGCAGTCTAAATCAAGCTGTATTGGGTACCGTAAGAAGGTAATTTCACTTGTTTAAGTTGCAGTCACTGCAATAGCATCATTAAGGGGGACAGTTTTAATCATCCTCACACTGGTAAACCCATTAAGACACATGGGAGATATACTTGCAGTTCAACATTCTTAATTTATGTGATTCAGTGCCCATGTGGCCTTCATTATGTAGGTAAAACTACAAATGAATGCCACGTTAGACAGAATGGACATGTCTTCCATATGCACTGAAAAAATTGACTTACCATTACCGAAGCACTTTGTGGAGGCGGCCACAATGTGATAGGGTAATTTGTATATTCAGGGATAAACATTATTTCACTATCTTATAAATAAACCATGGGCTCTGGGTAATACCACCTAGAGAAAAGACATAAAGAGCTGATACATTATTTCTCCAAGAATAGTCTTCTCAGTTCCAGAGTTGTCTGTTGCATAGCTGTTGTATTAATACATTACCCTATAAGCTGTCTGTTTCCCCTCCCATAAGAGGCGATGATATACATATATTGTCTGTCCTTAGATGATTTTGTCTAAACTGCTTGCTCTGCTGTATTGTAAATGGAAACACGTCATGTCATTGCACCATCATCCCATTGGTTGACATACTACTGTGGACATAAATAAAAGGCATGGGCCGCAGTCAAGTTGGGAAGCTGGGCTTACCTGCCCCAATGAAGTAGAATGAGCTGTGTGTTGTGTGTCTTTTCTTTGTATGAATGTGAAGCTCACAGACGGATGAAGGGCCTGATGGGGTACACAGGGAATTACCACAACAAATGTTGGCCAAATACGCTTTCGTATTTTTGATCATGTACTACTATTGCCGGGAAAGGATCCTCAAACAAAAGGGATTGAAATTGATCCATAGATTGGACATGTTACACCCTAGAGGGCTTTATATTGGTTTTAGCTTGAAACCATTTATGTAAATATCAGCGTGATATTTTTATCTTTTTGCTTCAACTATTTTCCTGTCCTTGTCTTGTTTTTTCTTTTCGGTCCCTTTCTTTTCTTTTCCCTTCCCCTTCCCTTTTTTCTCTTTTTCTTTCCCCTTTTCTCCTTCCCCCCTTCCTTTTTTTTTTCTTTTTTTCTTTTCTCTCTTTTCTTTTTCTGCTCACTCTAGTATTCAGTTTTATATATTAGTTTTTTGTTGATATTTGCTTCTTGTTTTTACATTTTAGAAAGAACTCTCCACACCATTTATAAATCAACTATATACGTTGTACACGGAACAAAATTCACTTGTGAGGAAATCGTCAAAGATCTTTGCCATGAACACAGTCAACATTATCATTGTTTGCTTTAATAATCGAGTTCTGTAGTAATTTTTTTGCTTTGATTTTGCTTATGTGTGACATATTTACAGTATCACACTATCACAGGGGGATGATAAATTTGTGCTCACATAAGCAAACAATAAATCACTTTTGTATACCATTTTTTTTTATCTTACATAAGCAAAAACCAACAAATTACTTCAGAACACCACTTTGTAATGCCACCTCCTCTCCGACTTTACTGCTCTAAAGTCACAGCTGTAAAAAAAAAAGTGATATATATATATGTGTGTGTGTATGCAGAGGACTACTTCGGATGTGGTGGACTACAATGACCAGTGTTGTTTTTGGTTTAATATTAAAGGGGTATTCCAGGCCAAAACTTTTTTTTTTATATATCAACTGGCTCCGGAAAGTTAAACAGATTTGTAAATTACTTCTATTAAAAAATCTTAATCCTTCCAATAGCTATTAGCTTATTGTTACGCCGAGCGCTCCGGGTCCCCGCTCCTCCCCGGAGCGCTCGCAACATCCTCGCATTTGCAGCGCCCCGGTCAGACCTGCTGACCGGGTGCGCTGCAATACCTCTCTCAGCCGGGATGCGATTCGCGATGCGGGAGGCGCTTGTCGCGATGCGCATCCCGGCTCCCGTACCTGACTCGCTCTCCGTCGGTCTTGTCCCGGCGCGCGCGGCCCCGCTCCTTAGGGCGCGCGCGCGCCGGGTCTCTGCAATTTAAAGGGCCACTGCGCCACTGATTGGCGCAGCTGGCTTAATTAGTGTGTTCACCTGTGCACTTCCTATTTATACTTCACTTCCCCTGCACTCCCTCGCCGGATCTTGTTGCCATTGTGCCAGTGAAAGCGTTTCCTTGTGTGTTCCTAGCCTGTGTTCCAGACCTCCTGCCGTTGCCCCTGACTACGATCCTTGCTGCCTGCCCTGACCTTCTGCTACGTCCGACCTTGCTCTTGTCTACTCCCTTGTACCGCGCCTATCTTCAGCAGTCAGAGAGGTTGAGCCGTTGCTGGTGGATATGACCTGGTTGCTACCGCTGCTGCAAGACCATCCCGCTTTGCGGCGGGCTCTGGTGAATACCAGTAGCAACTTAGAACCGGTCCACGCCAATCCCTCTCTGGCACAGAGGATCCACCTCCAGCCAGCCGAATCGTGACAGTAGATCCGGCCATGGATCCCGCTGAAGTTCCACTGCCAGTTGTCGCCGACCTCACCACGGTGGTCGCCCAGCAGTCGCAACAGATAGCGCAACAAGGCCACCAGCTGTCTCAACTGACCGTGATGCTACAGCAGCTACTACCACAGCTTCAGCAATCATCTCCTCCGCCAGCTCCTGCACCTCCTCCGCAGCGAGTGGCCGCTTCCGGCCTACGATTATCCTTGCCGGATAAATTTGATGGGGACTCTAAGTTTTGCCATGGCTTTCTTTCGCAATGTTCCCTGCACTTGGAGATGATGTCGGACCAGTTTCCTACTGAAAGGTCTAAGGTGGCTTTCGTAGTCAGCCTTCTGTCTGGGAAAGCTCTGTCATGGGTCACACCGCTCTGGGACCGCAATGACCCCGTCACTGCCTCTGTACACTCCTTCTTCACGGAGATTCGAAGTGTCTTTGAGGAACCTGCCCGAGCCTCTTCTGCTGAGACTGCCCTGCTGAACCTGGTCCAGGGTAATTCTTCTGTTGGTGAGTACGCCATCCAATTCCGTACTCTTGCCTCCGAATTATCCTGGAATAATGAGGCCCTCTGCGCGACCTTTAAAAAAGGCCTATCCAGCAACATTAAAGATGTGCTGGCCGCACGAGAAATTCCTGCTAACCTGCATGAACTTATTCATCTGGCCACCCGCATTGACATGCGTTTTTCCGAAAGGCGTCAGGAGCTCCGCCAGGATATGGACTTTGTTCGCACGAGGCGTTTTTTCTCCCCGGCTCCTCTCTCCTCTGGTCCTCTGCAATCCGTTCCTGTGCCTCCCGCCGTGGAGGCTATGCAAGTTGACCGGTCTCGCTTGACACCTCAAGAGAGGACACGACGCCGCATGGAGAATCTGTGCCTGTACTGTGCCGGTACCGAACACTTCTTGAAGGATTGTCCTATCCGTCCTCCCCGCCTGGAAAGACGTACGCTGAGACAGTTCTTGATGTCAACTCTGCTTCTCCACGCCTTACTGTGCCTGTGCGGATATCTTCCTCTACCTTCTCCTACTCTACTATGGCCTTCTTGGATTCCGGATCTGCAGGAAATTTTATTTTGGCCTCTCTCATCAACAGGTTCAACATCCCGGTGACCAGTCTCGCCAGACCCCTCTACATCAATTCTGTTAACAATGAAAGATTGGACTGTACCGTGCGTTACCGCACGGAACCTCTCCTAATGTGCATCGGACCTCATCACGAAAAAATTGAATTTTTGGTCCTCTCCAACTGCACTTCCGAAATTCTTCTTGGATTACCGTGGCTTCAACGCCATTCCCCAACCCTTGATTGGTCCACAGGAGAAATCAAGAACTGGGGTACTTCTTGTTTCAAGGACTGTCTTAAACCGGTTCCCAGTACTCCCTGCCGTGACCCTGTGGTTCCCCCTGTAACCGGTCTTCCTAAGGCTTATATGGACTATGCTGACGTGTTTTGCAAAAAGCAAGCTGAGACTTTACCTCCTCACAGGCCTTATGACTGTCCTATTGACCTCCTCCCGGGTACTACTCCACCCCGGGGCAGAATTTATCCTCTGTCTGCTCCAGAGACTCTTGCCATGTCAGAGTACATCCAGAAAAATTTTAAAAAGGGGTTTATCCGCAAATCCTCCTCTCCTGCCGGAGCTGGATTTTTTTTTGTGTCCAAAAAAGATGGCTCCCTACGTCCTTGCATTGATTACCGCGGACTTAATAAAATGACGGTAAAGAACCGCTACCCCCTACCTCTTATCTCGGAACTCTTTGATCGCCTACAAGGTGCCCACATCTTTACCAAACTGGACTTAAGAGGTGCTTATAATCTCATCCGCATCAGGGAGGGGGACGAATGGAAGACTGCATTTAACACCAGAGATGGACACTTTGAGTATCTGGTCATGCCCTTTGGCCTGTGCAATGCCCCTGCCGTCTTCCAAGACTTTGTTAATGAAATTTTTCGTGATCTCTTATATTCCTGTGTTGTGGTTTATCTGGACGATATTCTGATTTTTTCTGCCAACTTAGAAGAACACCGCCAGCATGTCCGCATGGTTCTTCAGAGACTTCGAGACAATCAACTTTATGCCAAAATGGAGAAATGTCTGTTTGAATGTCAATCTCTTCCTTTCCTAGGATACTTGGTCTCTGGCCAGGGACTACAAATGGACCCAGATAAACTCTCTGCCGTCTTAGATTGGCCACGCCCCTCCGGACTCCGTGCTATCCAACGTTTTTTGGGGTTCGCCAATTATTACAGACAATTTATTCCACACTTTTCCACTATTGTGGCTCCTATCGTGGCTTTAACCAAGAAAAATGCCAATCCCAAGTCCTGGTCTCCCCAAGCGGAAGACGCATTTAAATATCTCAAGTCTGCCTTTTCTTCTGCTCCCGTGCTCTCCAGACCTGACCCATCTAAACCCTTCCTATTGGAGGTAGATGCCTCCTCAGTGGGAGCTGGAGCTGTCCTTCTACAAAAAAATTCTTCCGGGCATGCTGTTACTTGTGGTTTTTTTTTCTAGGACCTTCTCTCCGGCGGAGAGAAACTACTCCATCGGGGATCGAGAACTACTGGCCATGAAATTGGCGCTTGAGGAATGGAGGCATCTGCTGGAGGGATCAAAATTTCCAGTTATCATATACACTGATCACAAGAATCTCTCCTATTTCCAGTCTGCCCAACGGCTGAACCATCGCCAGGCCAGGTGGTCGTTGTTCTTTGCCCGTTTTAACTTTGAAATTCATTTTCGCCCTGCCGACAAGAACATTAGGGCCGATGCCCTCTCTCGTTCCTCGGATGCCTCGGAAGTAGAGCTCTCTCCGCAACACATCATTCCTCCTGACTGTCTGATCTCCACTTCTCCAGCCTCCATCAGGCAAACTCCTCCAGGGAAGACCTTCGTTTCTCCACGCCAGCGTCTCGGGATTCTCAAATGGGGACACTCCTCCCACCTCGCAGGCCATGCGGGCATCAAAAAATCCTTGCAACTTATCTCTCGTTTCTATTGGTGGCCGACTCTGGAGACGGATGTTGTTGATTTTGTACTGTCTGTGCCCGGGATAAGACTCCTCGCCAGAAGCCTGCTGGTCTCCTTCATCCTCTGCCTGTCCCCGAACAGCCTTGGTCACTGATTGGTATGGACTTTATTACAGACTTACCCCCATCCCGTGGCAACACTGTTGTTTGGGTGGTCGTTGATCGATTTTCCAAGATGGCACATTTTATTCCTCTTCCTGGTCTTCCTTCAGCGCCTCAATTGGCAAAACAATTTTTTGTACACATTTTTCGTCTTCACGGTTTGCCCACGCAGATCGTCTCGGATAGAGGCGTCCAATTCGTGTCTAAATTCTGGAGGGCCCTCTGTAAACAGCTCAAGATTAAATTAAACTTCTCTTCTTCTTATCATCCCCAATCCAATGGGCAAGTAGAAAGAATTAACCAGGTCCTGGGTGACTATTTACGGCATTTTGTTTCCTCCCGCCAGGATGACTGGGCAGATCTTCTACCATGGGCCGAATTTTCATACAACTTCAGAGTCTCCGAATCTTCTGCTAAGTCCCCATTTTTCGTGGTGTACGGCCGTCACCCTCTTCCCCCCCTCCCTACTCCCTTGCCCTCTGGTTTGCCCGCTGTGGATGAAGTGACTCGTGATCTTTCCACCATATGGAAAGAGACCCAAAATTCTCTTTTACAGGCTTCATCCCGCATGAAAAGGTTTGCCGATAAGAAAAGAAGAACTCCCCCCATTTTTGCTCCCGGAGACAAGGTATGGCTCTCCGCTAAATATGTCCGCTTTCGTGTCCCCAGTTACAAACTGGGACCACGCTATCTTGGTCCTTTCAAAGTCTTGTGCCAGATTAACCCTGTCTCTTACAAACTCCTTCTTCCTCCTTCTCTTCGTATTCCCAATGCCTTCCATGTCTCTCTCCTTAAACCACTCATCATTAACCGCTTCTCTCCCAAACTTGTTTCTCCCACTTCTGTTTCCGGTTCTTCTGACGTCTTCTCCGTGAAGGAGATTCTGGCCTCCAAGACGGTAAGAGGGAAAAAAATTTTCTTGGTGGATTGGGAAGGCTGTGGTCCAGAAGAGAGATCCTGGGAACCTGAGGACAACATCCTAGACAAAAGTCTTGTCCTCAGGTTCTCAGGCTCCAAGAAGAGGGGGAGACCCAAGGGGGGGGGGGGTACTGTTACGCCGAGCGCTCCGGGTCCCCGCTCCTCCCCGGAGCGCTCGCAACATCCTCGCATTTGCAGCTTCCCGGTCAGACCTGCTGACCGGGTGCGCTGCAATACCTCTCTCAGCCGGGATGCGATTCGCGATGCGGGAGGCGCCCGCTCGCGATGCGCATCCCGGCTCCCGTACCTGACTCGCTCTCCGTCGGTCTTGTCCCGGCGCGCGCGGCCCCGCTCCTTAGGGCGCGCGCGCGCCGGGTCTCTGCAATTTAAAGGGCCACTGCGCCACTGATTGGCGCAGCTGGCTTAATTAGTGTGTTCACCTGTGCACTTCCTATTTATACTTCACTTCCCCTGCACTCCCTCGCCGGATCTTGTTGCCATTGTGCCAGTGAAAGCGTTTCCTTGTGTGTTCCTAGCCTGTGTTCCAGACCTCCTGCCGTTGCCCCTGACTACGATCCTTGCTGCCTGCCCTGACCTTCTGCTACGTCCGACCTTGCTCTTGTCTACTCCCTTGTACCGCGCCTATCTTCAGCAGTCAGAGAGGTTGAGCCGTTGCTGGTGGATACGACCTGGTTGCTACCGCCGCTGCAAGACCATCCCGCTTTGCGGCGGGCTCTGGTGAATACCAGTAGCAACTTAGAACCGGTCCACCAGCACGGTCCACGCCAATCCCTCTCTGGCACAGAGGATCCACCTCCAGCCAGCCGAATCGTGACACTTATGAAGTTGAGTTGTTGTTTTTTGTCTAGCTGCTCTCTGATGACTCACGTCTCGGGAGCTGTGCAGTTCCTATGGGGATATTCTCCCATCATGCACAGCTCCCGGGACGTGACATCATCATTGAGCAGTTAGACAGAAAACTTCAGAAGGTAATAACTATTGGAAGGATAAAGATTTTTTAATAGAAGTAATTTACAAATCTTTTTATCTTTCCGGAGCCAGTTGATATATACTGTAGATAAAAAAGGTTTTGGCTGGAATACCCCTTTAATAAAATGGTTAACAAGGGCTTGTGGGGAAGTGTTTTTTGGAATAAAAGTTTTTATAAAAGTGTTGGATTTTTATTTTTAATTTACTTTACAGGCTTAGTAGTGGAAGCTGTCTAATGGATGGAATCCATTACTAAGTCGAGACTTAGCGTTAGCTTCAAAAACAGGTAGCGCTAACCCCCAATTATTATCCCGGTACCCACTGCCACAGGGGTACTGGGAAGAGCCGGTACCAATACGCCTAAAGTGTCACAAATGGCGCTCCTGGGCCTAGGTGGTATCAGGCTGGCGTTATTTAGGCTGAGGAGGGCTAGTAACAATGGTTCTAGCCTACCCTAGTAACGTCAGGCTGTTGCTGCTTGGTTGGTATCTGGCTGAGAATGAAAATATGGGTATCCCTACACATTTTTCATAAATAATTAAATAATCAACAAAAATAGAGAAACACAGCCGCACATCCACAGTTTGTATTTTGATCTACTTGCTTCTCAGCATGATTTCATGATTTGAAAAACTAACAGGTTGTTAGTATACATTTTGATCAAAAAGTACAAGCCCACTCGCCACGTCAAGGCCACCTAGTCAGAGTGGGTCCCTAACCTAACACTGACGTAGCAAAAGCTTGTCACCCACTCGCACATCTTGCTCCCTCCTGCCCACGTCACATCACTACAACTCCCAGCATGTCCTTACTGTAAGGACAAGGAACCCAGGGAAGAGGGTGGCATTGCACTACACTCCCTAGCTTCCCAGGGGGGGGAAGAAGTTATGGCACTGTAACTTCATATTTCCCGCTGGCAGCTGTGATTGGCCAGGCGGTCCAGGCTGATCACGGGTCCGGCCAGGAAATATTAATTTACAGTGTCGTAATTTCATATTCCTGTCAGCCGGCTACGCTCCCTGGCCACCCACCCGTATCTACCACCCCACCGCAAGCTGTTGGAACTATAAATCCGAGCATGTCCTCACTTTAAGGGAATGCTGGGAGTTGTAGTCCTGCAATAGCTAGCAGGGGGTGGTAGATGCAGGTGGTTGGCCAGGGAGCGGAGCTGCGCAAAAATTCGCACGAAAGTCGCAGCTGTCAAAGGCAAGTTTGTAAGCCAGGTCTGACCTGGTTTACACTTGCGACTTTTTAAGGGGGTTTGCAAATTTATCAAATGTCTGTGAGGTCCATTGGGCACAGTTGCTTTCCATTGTTCAACAGGTCTAACACTGCTATCATGGCTTTTGTTGTAATGAAGGACGTGATGGCAATGGGAGCAAAGCCTAAGGGGCCATTTCATTCTTTTTTAGATTTAGTCTGAGCAGTAGTAGGGAGTTGTGCCAATAAGTATATGGTCCCATTCCCATGTGTCATGGGCCCATTATCTACCCTTTACTATGACATCTTTCTCATGACATTTGTTTTCACACAACATAGCTAACAAATGGATGTTACAGACTGTAAGAAGTTCCATTACCTAAATATCATATCAAATATCATTTTATGCAGAATGTTTTAAATTCTTTTAGACATGGAGTAATTTATGTTACGTAATAATGTTATATACTACATACTTATCTATTGCCATGCGGTATCCCTTGGTTGTCAGGGGAACATGCGTCGTGCAGCGTGACGCTGCCTGTCCTTTTGACGGGCAGGGATCAGGAGGCCAGGCCAATCAGAGCCAGAGCCGGCATCCCATGCTTTCTAATTTTGTGTATATAAATGGGTGTCTGCTGGACATAGACTCCCTTCATTGTTTTTTTAAGCCTTCACTAGCATTCCCTGGATCCTGGCTTAGCTAGAAAATGGATTGCCTGGGTCCACCAGAGCAAGAGACACTATTTACATATTTCCCATACTCTTGGTTATAGAGCGATCCTTCTTTTATAGGGGTTATCCAGGAAAAAAATTTTTTTTATATATCAACTGGCTCCAGAAAGTTGAACAGATTTGTAAATTACTTCTATTAACAAATCTTAAAGGGGTATTCCAGGCAAAAACTTTTTTTATATATATCAACTGGCTCCGGAAAGTTAAACAGATTTGTAAATTACTTCTAATAAAAAATCTTAATCCTTTCAATAGTTATTAGCTTCTGAAGTTTTCTGTCTAACTGCTCAATGATGATGTCACGTCCTGGGAGCTGTGCATAATGGGAGAATATCCCCATAGGAACTGCACAGCTCCCGGGACGTGAGTCATCAGAAAGCAGTTAGACAGAAAAAAAACAACTCAACTTCAGAAGATAATAACTATTGCAAGGATTAAGATTTTTTCAAATCTGTTTAACTTTCCAGAGCCAGTTGATATATGAAAAAAAGTTTTGGCCTGGAATACCCCTTTAATCCTTTCAGTACTTATGAGCTTTTGACGTTAAGGTTGTTCTTTTCTGTCTAAGTGCTCTCTGATGACACGTGTCTCGGGAAACGCCCAGTTTAGAAGCAAATCCCCATAGCAAACCTCTGCTAAACTGGGCGGTTTCCGAGACACGTGTCATCATAGAGCACTTAGACAGAAAAGAACAACCTTAACTTCAGAAGGTCATAAGTACTGAAAGGATTAAGATTTTTTAATAGAAGTAATTTACAAATCTGTTTAACTTTCTAAAGCCAGTTGATATATAAAAAAAATTTTTTTTCCTGAATACCCCTTTAACCTTTGTATCCCTAAATGTGCATGGACTGGAATTGTTATATTGAGACAACACATTTAAATCTGTCAAAAGCAGTGAACAGGTTCTTCTAAACAGCAACACCTTCAAATCTACACATTTTAGCCCAGGCCATTTTCTTTTCATTCACGCACCCCAAAGTAAAATAATAGAGGGTCAAGTAGTTGTCTTAAAGTAAAATATACAAAGGAGTCAAGTCATTGCCTGACAAAACTTTGATATATTTAGCTGTATAAAGCATATTATGGAAGCTTTATTTTACTATTAATTTGCTTTTAAAGTTTTCTCCAAATGGAATTGAGTTATTATCACAAAGGCTTTTCTAAGAATGTTAAAGCAGTTTCTTTAAGCAATATTTGACCCAAATATTTGGCAGGAATAAAATCGCTGAGGTCAGGTACTATATTTTCTCCAGGAAGAAAAAGGTTCTCTCTGCCAGCCAAGTTTCTGAAACAGGTTTCCAATACAATTACTGGAAATATTTTAAAGCTTTTGGGATAATAGGATGCAGATTTTCATTCTAACCAACTTGTCTATAGCTAATATACTATTAAACGTGTAATGTGAGTAATATCTGAGAAGTGTGTTTCCACCTGAAATGGAGAACCTTTGCAAAATGAGTAGAACACATTAATGTGCTAAATTTACACAGTGGGTTTTGATGTAGTGCAAATACTTTTATAAAAGAGAATCTACAGAAATACTTGCACATGTCAATTTTTACTTGATACATGCAACGGAAAAGCTTTGTTCATAGATGTGATATAACTTTTATTGATTCACTTTCCCACATGATTTTGTAGCTTTGATTTTTATTATCATGGCCGTATCAATGACTTAATGTGTCCTCCTCTAATCTGGAGAAATCATCCTGATAAAACTACTGAGCTTCAAAGCTCCAAGATTATTCTTCTCAATTCAAAGGGAATCTTATCTTCTGTTTCAATCTGTTATCTTCTTTACAGTACGGGAAGCTTCCTTTGCTTGTGGGAAGCTCATATCGCATGCTTTCTATGGCTAGTTTGGTGAAATTTTAATAAACGTTTTCTTTTGTTATCAGTAGACAGAGGACTGTACACTTATACGGTGTCAGACTCTTATTACATTTTGTGATAACTTGGGACTTGTCAGATCAAAATGTAAACCATTTAGGCTCAGTTGTCTGTTTTGGTCAGCATTATTGGCATCCTTGATGGTTCAGCCAATTTCTTCATAAATAAGTGGTTATGTACCAACTTTGTCAGCCTTAGTACAAAGGCGTTCAGCAAAGAGGGTGACCTGTCTTATAGTAGGGTATAAGACATTACAAGATTGAAGGCAGGGAAGAAGAATATATTTGAATTCACTATTACCTACTACTTAGTTGAACAACCTGTGGCAATGGTGTCTGCGTCTAAGCATATTTGAAGCCATACGTGAGCTCCTCGCACCTGTCTGCTGGTAGCTGCTTCCACTTTTTCACTTCAGTTCCTCCATGCTCTTGAATGTTTGTAGGGTTATTCCCAATAGTATATTACAAAGATTTTAATTTGGATTGAGATTAGAATTCATTGCTGACCAGTTTAAAAGGCAATTTAAGTTAAAAAATTTTTTTTTTTTTTGACCATTCTTGTGTACTTTTGGATGCATACTTTGGGTCATTTTGATGTTCACTATTCAAAAGAAAGGAATATATTTGTTTTAAACAGGCTGCACCTCACAAAAATAAATACATAACAAATTATTTCAAATAATCTTTATTATCCACATAAATGAGACAGTTACATCAAAATCACTTAAAACATAGTTCTAGGTTGCAGACACCTGGCAAGGTGTGACCATACACTTAACCATCTATATTTCAGAGAAGGACTATATAAAATATAAGTATTATAAAGAGCTAAGCATAATCACCCCCAACAATACGCCCAATAATGCAGTATTAAAGTATAAGAGACAAATCCTGTAAACGCAGGACTAATTGTAGAGACTAAGCCCCACAGATTCATTTCTAGGCTTTCATTGCTTAACCCCTTAACGACGCCGGACGTAAATGTACGTCCTGGTGAGCTAGGGGATAGGGGATAAGTGTTAATCACACTGCAGATGTCCTTTAACCTCTCAGATGCCGTGATCAATACAGATCATGGCATCTGCAGCATCGCGGTCACTAAAATGGATGATCGGATCGCCCGCAACGCTGCTGCGGCAATCCGGTCATCCAGAACGGCAGACAGAGGTCCCCTAACCTGTGTCCACTGCCTTCCACGGGTCTTCTGCTCTGGTCTGCGATCGAGCAGACCAGAGCAGAAGATGACCGATAATACTGATAAGTGCTATGTCCTATGCATAGCACTGAACAGTATTAGCAATCGTCCCTATGGGGACTATTAAAGTGTAAAAATAAAAGTAAAAAAAGAAAGAAAAAAAAATGTGAAAAAAACCCTCCCCCAGTAAAAACGTAAATTGTCCCATTTTCCCTATTTCACACCCAAAAAGTAAAAAAAAAAAATACTAAGGGCTTAAAAAAAATGAAGTTTTCTATGTTTTATTTGTGTTTAAAAAAGCTGCCACTATGTGTCTCCCTACTTGTCCAGAGCACATTTCCCCCATCTTTTTCACTCCTGCTGGCCTGGCAGAAGTGCAAACTCAGGAAATGCTGAGTGGGGTGTGTGCAGCCTTATCCAATCAGAGCTCATCTCACTCACTGAACTGTTCTGAGTTGTGTGTAGCAGAGTGAGGGAGGAATGTTTGTCTGATTTTGTCATTTTGTCATAATGGCCATTATTAATTATGTCCTGGCAAAATTTTCAACTTTGTATTTTTGTTAAAGGAAATCTGTCATCAGAATCACCTGCACTAAACCTGTTACACAGGCTTGTAGTGCGGGTGATCCTGATTAAAACGCTTCTTACCTGGTTAAGCACTTCTTAAGATATCTATATTTTTAGTTTTCTGTTATTCCCTGGCTTGGGACTCAGTGGGAGGTGTTATCATCTGGGACTCGGCCACACGTCATTCTAGCTGGGCGGAGCTGCCGCCCGGCTCATGAATATTCATGAACTTATCCTTGTAGTCTAACTCCTTTTTCTAGGTCTGGTGCATGAGGATAATGTCATGAATATTCATGAGCCGGGCGGCCGCTCCGCCCAGCTAGAATGACGTGTGGCCGAGTCCCAGATGATAACACCTCCCACTAAGTCTCAAGCCAGGGAATAACAGAAAACTAAAAATATAGATATCTGAAGAACCGCTGAACCATTTTTAACCAGGTAAGAAGCGTTTTAATCAGGATCACCCGCACTACAAGCCTGTGTAACAGGTTTAGTGCGGGTGATTCTGATGACAGATTTCCTTTAATAACAAATCCTGATTCTTCCCCAACAGATTATGTTGTGGGAAAGGAGGCTGGGACATGTGAATTCAGCTGCCTGATCATTTTGTTCTTGGGGAGATAATCCACTTCAAGAGGTATCTTGCAGTAGCTTTCTTCCCCTTTCCATTCAGAACACATAGGGGGACATTTATATATTTTTTGGCTTACTCCAGGTGCACAAAAACTCGCACCTGCGCCTAAGCACTTTTTTGTTCCGCTTTTGTGGGTAAGGAAGAAGTTACAAACAGTCTTACCTAATCAATTTTCAGTTTTCACTTTGCAGTGGTCACAAGTTTATGATGTGCAAAAGTTGCAAGTTGGCAAAAAATAAATAAAATCGCAAACCCCCTACAAAAAGTCGCAAGTCTGCTCTATTACTGGCCTGGAGTACAAAACTCCTGTACATGACCAAATTATAAAATTAACAAAAAGTGTCACAAAAGTCTCAGCTGCGACTTTTTTTGTATGTGCTCAAAATGTATCAACCCCCTGTGATAGTATTATAAATATGTAGCACATAAGCAATATTAAAGCAAGAAAAAAATGCCTTCAGAACTTGCTTACCAGAGCAAACAATGATATGTGCCCCCCATTGTATGTTCACTTGAGCCAAGAATGCATATGTGTGGGGGATAGTTAGAGATAGCTGATGGCGTAAAGGGGTACTTCCAGTGTGCCTCCAGCTGTTGCAAATCTACAACTCCCAGCATGCCCAAAATCTGTCAGGACATGATGGGAGTTGTAGTTTTGCAACAGCTGGAGGCACACTGGTTTGTAAACACTAGCATGCACACACAACAGGGACTACAACTCCCAGCATTTGTCATTCAGGAATGCCCCCCCCCCCCCTCTTCACATATAGGGGTAGATTTATCAAAACCTGTGCAGAGGAAAACTTGCCCAGTTGCCCATAGCAACCAATCAGCTTGCTTCTTTCTTTTTTATGAAGGCCTGTGAAAAATGAAAGAAGTAATCTGATTGGTTGCTATGGGCAACTGGGCAACTTTTCCTCTGCACATGTTTTGATAAATCTCCCCCATAGAGATCATCCCCAATATGAGATTTATTCCCCTGCAGTCCATACATCCCCAGCCCGTGCACCTTCTCATCCTCCCCTTCAGATAACACTTATCTTCTCTGTGAGGTCCTTCTCCTGTGCGGACCTGTGTCCTTAGAATACAGAGCAGGGGAAGGGGAGGTGAGGAGTTGTGTACTCAGCTTGATGAGATGAGGGGGCGTGGCTTATTCCTCTCATGCAGACAGAGGGGGAAAAAAAAAGCTGTGACATCTTGTCCACAACAGACTCAGAACTGTGGACAACAGTAAAAGAAAACCATCTGAACTACAGAACTTCCTGCCCAACAAACAGGTAAGAAAAACACATACATGCTGCCAAAACATATAGCACATGTATATTGCAAAAAAACAAAACTTACAAAGAAGATGCCATATAGTCAAAAAAAATTAACCACTGGAGTACCCCTTTAACCCCTTAACGACGCTGGACGTATATTTACGTCCTGCGCCGGCTTCCACGATATGAAGCGGGATCGCGCCGCGATCCCGCATCATATCGCGTGGGTCCCGGCGCTCATCAACGGCCGGGACCTGCGGCTAATACCACACATCGCCGATAGCGGCGATGTGTGGTATTAACCCTTTAGAAGCGGCGGTCAAAGCTGACCGCCGCTTCTAAAGTGAAACTGAAAGTGACCCGGCTGCTCAGTCGGGCTGTTCGGGACCGCCGCGATGAAATCGCGGCGTCCCGAACAGCTGATCAGACACCGGGAGGGCCCTTACCTGCCTCCTCGGTGTCCGATCGACGAATGACTGCTCCGTGCCTGAGATCCAGGCAGGAGCAGTCAAGCGCCGATAATGCTGATCACAGGCGTGTTAATACACGCCAGTGATCAGCATAGGAGATCAGTGTGTGCACTGTTATAGGTCCCTATGGGACCTATAACACTGCAAAAAAAAAAGTAAAAAAAAAGTGTTAATAAAGGTCATTTAACCCCTTCCCTAATAAAAGTTTGAATCACCCCCCTTTTCCCATAAAAAAAATAAAACAGTGTAAAAAAATAAATAAATAATGATATGTGGTATCGCCGCGTGCGTAAATGTCCGAATTATAAAAATATATCATTAATTAAACCGCACGGTCAATGGCGTACGCGCAAAAAAATTCCAAAGTCCAAAAAAGCGTTTTTTGGTCACTTTTTATACCATTAAAAAAATGAATAAAAAGTGATAAAAAAAGTCCGATCAAAACAAAAATCCTACCAATAAAAACTTCAGATCACGGCGCAAAAAATGAGTCCTCATACCGCCCTGTACATGGAAAAATAAAAAAGTTATAGGGGTCAGAAGATGACATTTTTAAACGTATAAATTTTCCTGCATGTAGTTATGATTTTTTCCAGAAGTGGGACAAAATCAAACCTATATAAGTAGGGTATCATTTTAACCGTATGGACCTACAGAATAATGATAAGGTGTAATTTTTACCGAAATATGCACTGCGTAGAAACGGAAGCCCCCAAAAGTTACAAATGGCATTTTTTTTCGATTTTTTTTTCCATTTCGCCGTGCATTTTTGGGTAAAATGACTAATGTCACTGCAAAGTAGAATTGGCGACACAAAAAATAAGCCATAATATGGATTTTTAGGTGGAAAATTGAAAGGGTTATGATTTTTAAAATGTAAGGAGGAAAAAACGAAAGTGCAAAAACGGAAAAACCCTGAGTCCTTAAGGGGTTAAGGAATGTCAAAACCTACAATTGTAATACACATATAAAAACATCCATCACCCATTTGGAATCTGATTGGTTGCTATGGGCAATTGGTCATCATTTTTTCTCTACAAGTTTTAATAAATCTTCTCCATTGCTTTTATAGTAGAATACTTTAGTATGACTAAAGACATCCTAAATAAATCCTCTACATGACATGTATACATTTGTAGGCACACAGAGGTATAGTGTGGGCTTGTGGGTGGTGTATTTTATTGTAATTATTGCCATATTATTAAGTTCATAGGCTCTAATACACATTTTACACTTTTTAATTGATATTGGCTTGGTGTTAAAGCTCATCTAGTTTGGTTGGTTACTTATTAACCTGAACTGTACAACATTTACATTTTTATCTAAATAATAAATTTGTAATAATAATAATAATAATAATAATAATAATAATAATACCATGTTATTAAGATGATATGTACAGCTCATGTTTCAGCTGCACTTTGCTGTAAGTTTCCTGTAGCAACATTCCTGTTATTTGTCCCCCCCCCCCCCCTCCTTTTTTAATACAACAAATGTCCAGAACACACAATTGATATGGTGGAAACAAAACAGTAACAATATGTTCTGATGACAGCTGATTTACTTGTGAGATCTGTTGTAACAAAATGTTGCTAATGATTGGAACAGATGGACAGAAAAAGGCAGAATGCTAGAATGTGAGAGAAGTTAAAGGTCAACATGAGCATGCTAAATGATTTTTAAGGACTGTAATGACCATTTACAATAAACAAAAGGGACAAAATGTCCAAAAATCAGTTTCCACATTTTCTAAGTAATAAGACATAAAAAACGCAAAAATGAAATACAGTTCAAAAGTTTTAAAATAGGGCTACATCTTCAAAATGTTATGATGTGTGTGTACTGTTGTGTTGAGTGTTAATTATTGTCATTACGCACATACGAACCAATCCATAAAAAGGTTAAAAAAAGTGAACCTTGTGCACAGCTGGAAATACAGTTCTGATCGTTAGAACAACAGATTGTGTTATGCTTTCACCTAAAATAATTTTATTTATATTTGAAATATATAATACATGTCTGTGTTATTACTTTGCTTGTTAGAATGATTTTAAGCTTGTTTTGCATTCATACTCTGTACACCAAACACCAGTTCAAAGTAGTTACTTTAACTTAATGTGCTTTGTAATATTTTAGCATCCATTTTAATATAATTAAAATAAAACCACATCATTGTATAGTTTGAAGAGTCACTGAGTGGTTTAAATGTTAATTCATAGTTAGTGATATACCGTTATTTGGTAAATTTAATTTACCAAAATTTTGTTTGCACCCCTCTATCTATAAAATAGTGTACACTCGCTACTTTACATTGTAACGAAGTGCCATTTCTTTGTTGTCACATGGAAAGATATAAAATCATATTTACAAAAATGTGAGGGGTGTACTCATTATGGGAGATACTATCGAAAACTCTCAACTTTCAAAGGGAACCCATCTGATGGGCAGTGCATTTAAATACCTTTTTATACATTTCTGTGAAGTTTCATAGTTCGTACTGTCATTTGACTTTGGGTATGTAAAGGGGAGTTGGGGGGTTTGTAGAGAAGTTAACCCTAGGTTGTTTGTGAAATGGGATGATGTAATTAAATTAAATTTAATATATGAAGATATATAAATGTTAAATAAAGTCTTATGCACACAATCATATTATCTCATGTATCATTACTGTTTCTGTGTGGCACTGATTTGCAATAATATGTATACTTAAAATGTTTTTGATATTTCTATGTGACAGTATATTTTGAGCTGTAATTTGTACTGATTATTGGTGAAAATGTATGCATAAAATAAACAAAATAGGTCAGGAAATGTTATGCAGTGTGAACACATAAGGTACCCTTACTGAACACCGTATGGAAACATATATTACTTTTTACGGTACTATGCAGAACTTTAATGGTACCATTTGTACTCCCATACACAGTGCAATATAGTACCACATGTTTCAATTGATCATGTTCCTAAAGCTTATATTGGGACACATTACTATTACTGTGGAGGATGGATAACTTTGATATAAAGCTTTAGTCTCTACATTATCTCCAGTATCAATTACCTCTATTTGTTATGTTACTAGGGAGAGAAAATATAATCTATAAAAATGTATATTAATTGTCAACCCTGCAGACCTGATGGTAGCAATAGGTTAAATCACATTTATGTAATCTTAAGCATATTGTTAAAAATGGCTTTACATCTCAACTATAGTCTATGGGGCTTTTTTAAATATATTTTAACACATATTTATGAATTTAGTGTCACGTCAAATTATGTTTACAGCATCTGGGATTTAGAGCTTAAATTTCCAGAAGTTTAGCTGTAAAAGCAGGAGATTTTAAAGTTTAAAACAGACAGCATATTTATGGGATGTTGCAGTAGACTGGTAAAATTTTCCTATCCTTGGGAGGTTGCCAGAGAAGCTGTTACTATACTAAATTAGGTGTTTAAAGTACTGTGGTGGATATATCTTTCAAATGTAGTCAGTGGTTAAAGTTTATATTACATTACGTTTGAAGTGAGTTCTTGATGTCTTAAAGTGTCTTAAAGTTCAACTACTACAGATATATTTATAAGTTTTTATAAACTTTTAATTTTAGAAAAGTATCATAAGTATTATATATGTGGATAGATATACAGTCATGGCCATTAATGTTGGCACCCCTGAAATTTTTATTAGAAATTGAAGTATTTCTCAAAGAAAAGGATTGCAGTAACACATGTTTTGCTATACACATGTTTATTCCCTTTGTGTGTATTGGAAATAAACCAAAAACGTCAGGAAAAAAAGCAAATTGGACATAATGTCACACCAAACTCCAAAAATTGGCTGGACAAAATTATTGGCACCCTTTCAAAATTGTAGAAAAATAAGATTGTTTCAAGTATGTGATGCTCCTTTAAACTCACCTGGGGCAAGTAACAGGTGTGGCCAATATGAAAATCACACCTGAAAGCAGATAAAAAGGAGAGAAGTTCACTTAGTCTTTGTATTATGTATCTGTGTTCCACACTAAGCATGAAAGAGGAGAAGAGAACTGTCTGAGGACTTGAGAACCAAAATTGTGGAAAAATATCAACAATCTCAAGGTTATAAGTCCATCTACAGAGATCTAGATTTGCCTTTGTCCACAGTGCGCAACATTATCAAGAAGTTTGCAACCCATGGCACTGTAGCTAATCTCCCTGGGCGTGGACAGAAGAGAAAAATTGATGAAAGGTGTCAACGACGCAGGATAGTCCGAATGGTGGATAAGCAGCCCCAAACAAGTTCCAAAGATATTCAAGCTGTCCTGCAGGCTCAGGAAGCATCAGTGTCAACGCGAACTATCCATTGATATTTAAATGAAATTAAATGCTATGGCAGGAGACCCAGGAGGACCCCACTGTTGACACAGAGACATAAAAAAGAAAGACTACATTTTGCCAAAATGAACTTGAGTAAGCCAAAATCCTTTTGGGAAAAGGTCTTTTGCTGCCTCTGCCACTGGGTGCCTAGAATGTGTGCAAGGCACCATGAAATCTGAGGATTACCAACGGATTTTGGGTTGCATTGTACAGCCCAGTGTCAGAAAGCTGGGTTTACATCCAAGATCTTGGGTCCTCCAGCAGGCCAATGACCCCAAACATACGTAAAAAAGCACCCAGAAATGGATAGCAACAAAGCGTTGCAGAGTTCTGAAGTGGCCAGCAATGAGACCAGATCTAATTCACATTGAACGCCTGTGAATAGATCCTAAAATTGCTGTTGGGAAAAGGCGCCCTTCCAATAAGAGAGACCTGAAACAGTTTGCAAAGGAAGAGTGGTCCAATATTCCGGCTGAGAGGTGTAAGAAGCTTATTGATGGTTATAGAAAGCGACTGATTTCAGTTATTTTTTCTAAAGGGTGTGCAACCAAATATTAAGTTAAGGGTGCCAATAATTTTGTCCAGACCATTTTTGGAGTTTGGTGTGACATTATGTCCAATTTGTGTTTTTTTTCCTTCCTTTTTTGGTTTAATTCCAATACACACAAAGGGAATAAACATGTGTATAGCAAAACATGTGTTCCTGCAATCCTTTTCTGTGAGAAATACTTCATTTTCTTCTGTACATCAGTGTTTTCTGGAATATGCCATTTACTAGCTGCATCTATTCTTCTGGTGGAAATTAAAAATAAATTGAAGAATTTATACTTCAGGGCTGTAGGTGGCCAAAACATTTAAAACTTTATATTCTTTTAGGCAAATTCTTCTAAACCTCAGGCCTGGCTAGCAGGCTTGTGGCCAGACGATTTTCATTTTCGAAACATTCACATCTAATAAACTGCACAAAACCTAGTGTGAGAAAAAAAAAGGAGGCAGGAAATGGTTCTGTTGCAGTTATTACATCCCATTGCCTGTGGGTTGCTTTGTTATGAATTTTAACTGTGTAAATATGACGTATATGACATCAGAATTTAATCTAAAGCTACTAGGTGGAGATTGAGTGTGACTTTATTGTTAGGGCTAAAATCAACTGGGTGCTGACAGATCTCAAAAGTCACAGCGCAAAAGCTTGAAAAGTAAAAGCTCAGACTGATAAGCTGTTCCTTGATTGACAACTCGAGGTTTGACTGCGACTATTGGAAACAGTTGGGCATAGTGGAAAAAAGTTTTATGTTATAAGGAGCTATACTGGGAAATAGAGGTGAATTTATTGCCTGATCCAGTACAAAAACTTAAGAAAAAACAGGTGTGAGGTTTATAAGACTAGGACAGTTTGTTGTTTGTTAGTAATGGTGGGGTTTTAATTTCAGTAATTTCTTTGGAATATAGCAATGACGGAAAATCAATTGAAGCAATAAGTTCTACGTTATTTGCCATACTGAGCATTGGATACATTTATACTTAATTAAACAAGCACAAGGGTTCTCATTACTCAAAGGTAGTAATAAAATATACTGTGGCTATATTCAACCTTTCTAAAAAAAAAACTGAAATATCTTGAAAAAGTGACTTACAACAATAATTCAGTTATTCATAATGGAAATGTAAAATGTAGGTTAACCGATTCAACCACAAGGAAACATTTAATTCATGAAGCATATATCACTAAGATATCTGCGCCATAAACTTTTATAGTCAGAGATGGAATGCTATTTGGCTAAAACACCATTTCAGCTGTAGCATCATCACATTGAGATGGAAAACATTCTCTGTTGTGGCAAAGTGTTAAAATAATGAAATACTCTAGGGATAAATGAAAATGCTATGGTTCATCTTCTGTGTATGAATAACAACCCATGAATGCAATATTCATTTCCTAAGTGGGCACAAAATGAAACCTCATATGAAACCTAAAACGTGTTAGACCTAACTATTTTATGTGGTTTAACTCCTTGGTATAGTAGGATGTAGCTAGATTTATATAACGCAGCATAGTTTTACAAGATGGTTTATAGGTCTGCTATTACATTCTCTACAATCGAATGAATATACAAACAAAGCATACAAACCAAGCTAACCGAGCTGATGTTACTCGTGTATGATGCCCTTTGTAAGGAAAACATAGGACTAGACAGATCCTAATGGCTGGCTGCTTGTTGGTTTGACTGGTAAAGCTGATGAATTGAGGTATGGAATACTAGCGCTGTAGGTTGGAGCATAAGGCCACAATTCAACCCTTTTCTACTCAAATATATATATATATATATATATATATATATATATATATAAAATTAATTGTATCTGCTTTGCTATATTTGATTTCGCCAACTGCCTTTCTTATGTTTTTGTATTATGTAGTAATATGTTTCAAAAAAATTATACACGTAATCAATACCTATTCTAATAAACCTATATAATGGTAATGTAGACAAGTGAACTATGGTGTTAGAAAAAAAAAGTGAAATCACATTTTACATTGAAACACTTCAGTTCTGCATCATTTAAAATTTTGTGTACTATGATTGGTCAGAAGAACACGTGTCAGGTAAGTACCCCTGATGTAATTTCACAATAGGAAATGTGTAATGTCAATATGAAGGTGTTAGGATTCCAAAGGACCCCCCCCCTCCCCCATAATAACTGGCTTGTGGTGGTGGTACTGTTTCCAAGAAAACAATCACATAGTATAATCCAATGATAAAAAATAAGTCACAAGAAATATAAATCCACCTTTATTAAAACTGGTTAACAGAAGTACAGCTGGCAGAGGATATACACAGGTGACTCCACCACATTTTAAGCCATTTTGCATTCTCCAATTCTTTTTCCAGGCTGTGTTGCTGTTAACTAGATTAAAATGGATGTATTTTTTTTATTATTTTTGGTTAGTGCTGTAACAGAAATCCTTCCTTCTGTTGGATTATAAAATGAGGAGAGAAGCTCGGAAATGTATTTTATTTACGCTCACAGCCAGTTAGCCCTTCAGCTGAGCCATTACCTTCCCTAGCATTGTTGGACAGGATCAGAGGAATTTCCAGAGGTAACAGCTTTTGACACAAAGATGAGGTTCTCCCACAAATGGCTGCTTAATGGTCATCTGAAGGCAAACCCATCTACAATGGACTGGAGGTGATCATATATTGTTAGGGTCTAAACCTATGGGTTAGTTTACAAACATCTGACCTGTCCTTATCGATATTGGTATAACCAATATATGCAAGAATAACAGCAGTGGGCACACACATGTTCTATGTAGCTGAAGTTTGAGCCCTTACAATTATTTCTTCTGATGGGCCCTAGGTACATCAGTCTGACACAATCATCAGTTGTTTACAACAATATGCATTCACTATTAAAGGGGTATCGAAAGGATAGGGGATAAGATGTCTGATCACGGGGGGCCTGCCGCTGGGACCCCCCATGATCTCTGTGCAGCACCCGCATACTATGCAGGGCCACGTCTCCAGTCTCGGACACCTCTTTGTTTCTGTGACTGGAGACGTGACGTCACGCCACGCCACGCCCCCACATGACGTCACACCCCCTCTGTTCATGTCTATGGGAGGGGGCGTGACAGCCTATTCTTTGGATAGGGGATAAGATGTATTTGGTCGGAATATCTCTTTAAAGTAGAGAACATCTACACCAGCTAATCTAATTAATCTGACCAGATATGTATTACACAAAGGCATTTGGGGGAATTTATCTGTGTCTGTGTAAATCCAGTTAGGCTATTTTAACACTGCCGTTGCTCCCTGTCGAGAACGGCCGTCAAAGTCTTTCTTTCTTTTTTCTGACTTTAACGGCCATTCTCATAACGAGGAGCAATGGCAAACAACGGGTCCTGGCAGTTCCCATTTACTATTATGGGGGCCACCGGGCGCTGTTATGAATAGGGGGAGAAAAAGACGACACATGCTGTAATCTTTCTCCTGTTATTCTCTCCTAGTGGCCGTCACACTGCCGAGCACTAATGGCAGTGTGAAAGGGGCCTTACTTTTACCCCCGTTTGCCTGGGTGTACATTATGTTTACTTCCCCACATTTATCAAAGAGGTGCATGTTCTTTATGAATAGCAAAGCAGCTAGATGTAAACAAGTTTAGTGTGGTCCGGGCTTGCGTGAAATTGCACAAAAATTTAGCAACATTTTATAAAAAAAAATTTTTGATCAATAATTTGTAGTTTAAGTTTTGTTCTGTTATACCATCATCAGTAAATGAATTTATACCGAATACTGAAATTCAATGATGCTTAACCCCTTGCCGCAAAACGCCATTTATAAATGGCGCTGCAGCACGGGAGGGTTATGAAGTGAACTAAGGAGCTGAGCTCGCATCATACCCACCCGTGGCTAATGCCGGACATCGCTATTCAGGCAGATGTCCTGCATTAACTCTTTAGATGCAAAAGTGAAAGTAAAAGCTTTAAAGTGAAAGCTTCCCGGCAGCTCATTTGAGCTGATCAGGGCCATCGAGGTAAAATCGCGATGTCCCCATCAGCTAGGACACATCAGGGGGGTGCCTTACTGGCCTCCTGTGCATCCGATTGGCGATTGATTGCTCGAAGCCTGAAATCCAGGCTTGAGCAATCAACCGCCGATAGCACTCATCAATGCATTGCATTGCAATGGCATTGACCAGTGTATTGAATCAATGTACTGCATGTTATAGTCCTCTATGGGGGCTATAGCATTGCAAAAAAAAGTGTAAAAAAAAAAAAAAAAAAGATGATTTAACCCCTTCCCTAATAAAAGTTTGAATCACCCCCCTTTTCCCATAAAAAACTGTGTAAATAAAAATAAAAATAAACATATGTAGTATCGCTGCATGTTTAAATGTGCGGACTATAATTATATATACTTAATTAAACTGCATGGTCAATGGCGTATGCGCCAAAAAATTCCAAGGTCCAAAAGAGCATATTTTTGGTCATAACATAAAAAAATTAATAAAAAGCGATCAAAAAGCCTGATTAAAACAAAAATGGTACCGATAAAAATTTCAGATCACGGCACAAAAAATTAGCCCTCATACCGCCCTGCACATGGAAAAATAAAACAGTTATAGGGGTCAGAAGAGGACAATTTTAAAAATATACATTTTCCTGCATGTAGTTATGATTTTGTTAAGAAGTCCGACAAAATCAAACCTATATAAGTAGGATATCATTTTAATCGTATGGACCTACAGAATAAAGATAAGGTGTCATTTTTACCTAAAAATTTACTGCGTAGAGACAGAAGCCCCCAAAATTTATAAAATGGCATTTTTTCTTCCATTTTGTCAAACAATGATTTTTGTTTCCGTTTTGCTGCAGATTTTTTGGTAAAATGACTGATGTCATTACAAAGTAGAATTGGTGGTACAAAAAATAAGCCATTATATGGATTTTTAGGTGAAAAACTTTAAGGGTTATGATTTTTAAAATGAGAAAAAAAAAGAAAGTGCAAAAACAAAAAACGCTATGTCCTTAAGGGGTTAATCATCTTTCCTGGCTAAAAATAATGTTAAAATATGAGATGTGATGCAGACAACAGAGACTAGGATTAATAGATTTCATACGTAAGATCTGAAAGAACATAGATGTTTTGCGACAAAAATGGACATGAAAACAATGGGACCTGGCTTAAATTAATAATCTTTCTAAAACTGTGCTCAGACTTTTCCAACAGGATCATGGCTTTCTTTTGACATGTTTATCTATTACTTTATCTGCAGTCAATTATGAAATAAAAATGTGAAGAAATCCTTTTCCTATAAATCATTTTAAGGAAAAACAGAACAATAGCGGTTGGTATCTATAGTAATCTGTTTTATTGAGTCCTTTAGTGCTTTTACATCTAATATGAAACAGTGTTCAATTTCATAGTTGTGGTTTAACCCATCCTTCACAGAACCTTATCCTCAAATATGTATGCAAATGTGTCTGAATCTTTAGAATTTATAATTATAACAAGCTTATTAATTATAATGTGATGGTTAGATCATAAAACAAATACATAGTATATGTATACAGCAAAAATAACACATATGTACACATATTGTAATATGCATTGACTTGAAATAAAATTCACATTTACATATTGACATCAAATCAAGGTCAACATTTATTTTTTATATTAGCGTCATGACGTCTATTTATATTTGAGCTGTGACAGCTATGAAGGAACTATTTTCATGAATAATATAATTGAATTCAAGATTTTGTAGTTTACATAACAAATAAAAAAATTTACAGGATACAGAGTAGCTTGCGTTTCTTTGTATGAAAGCATTTTACATTACGCAACAACATACTGTATGCTCAACTGGGGCTGAAAAGTTAAAAAAGAAAAGTACATTTAACCCCTTAACGACCACTGACGTAAATGTACGTCCTGGTTTGGCGGTACTTCGAGCACCAGGACGTACATTTACGTCTTGCGTATGACCGCGAGCATCGTAGTGGTGCTAGCGTCATACACGGCAGGTTCCGGCTGCTATCAGCAGCCAGGGACCCGCTGGTAATGGCCGACATCCGCGATCGCGTGGATGTCCGCCATTAACCCCTCAGATGCCGTGATCTGTACAGATTACGGCATCTGCGGTAATGAGCATAATAAAATAGATGATCGGATCGCCCGCATCGCTGTTGTGGTGATCCGATCATCTGTAATGGCGGATGGAGGTCCCCTCACCTGCCTCCATCTGTCTCCCGGCGTCTCCTGCCCTGGTCTGAGATCGAGCAGACCAGAGCAGGAGCTAGCCGATAATACTGATCAGTGCTATGTCCTATGCATAGCAGTGAAGAGTATTAGCAATCAAATGATTGCTATAGATAGTCCCCTATGGGGACATAAAAAGTGTAAAAAACATTTTTTTAAATGTAAAAATAAAAAGTAAAAAAAAAGGGAAAAATCCCCTCCCCCAATAAAAATGAAAATTGTCAGTTTTTCCCATTTTTACCCCCAAAAAGCGTAATTTTTTTTATAAACATATTTGGTATTGCTGCGTGCGTAAATGTCCCAACTATCAAAATATAATGTTAATGATCCTGTACGGTGAACGGTGTAAACATCCAAAAATGATGCTTTTTTGTCCCATTTTATAAAAAAAAAAAAATGATATAAAAGTTTTATATATGCAAATATGGTATCAATAAAAATTACAGATGACTGTGCAAAAAATTAACCCTCATACCGCCCTATATGCGGAAAAATGAAAAAGCTATAAGTGGTCAAAATAGGGCGATTTTAGATTACTGATTTTGTACAAAAAGTTTTAGATTTCTTTTTAAGCACATACAACAATATAAAAGTATCTAGCCATGAGTATCACTTTAATTGTATTGACCCACAGAATAAAGAACACATGTCATTTTTGCAATAAAGTGTACAGTGTGAAAAGGAAACCCTCCAAAATGTGCAAAATTGGGGTTGTCATTAAAATTTCCACCCGTACATTTTATGGCAAAATGAGAGGTTTCATTACAAAGTACAATTGGTCACGCAAAAAACAAGCCCTTATATGGGTCTGTAGATGGAAATATAAAAGAGTTATGGATTTTAGAAGGCGAGGAGTAAAAATTGGCCTGGTCCTTAAAGGGGTACTCCGGTGCTAAGACATCTTATCCCCTATCCTTTGGATGCCTGATGCCTGATCATGGGGCTCCCGCCACTTGGGACCCCTGTGATTTTGCACGCAGCACCCCGTTAGAATCAGTCACCGGAGCGTGTTCGCTGATTACTGATTACCGGCGATCACGGGGGTGGAGACGTAGGCTTGCATTGAGGGGGCGGAGCGTGAAGTCACATGGGGCAGAGACGTGACATCACAATGCTCCATCCCCATGATCACCAGTAATCAGACCCGGAGTGAACGCGCTCCGGGGACTAATTCTAAGGGGGTTACAGTGTTCTGGTTAAACTTTCCTTTCCTGGAAAAGCTGCTGAGTTGCCCATAGCAACCAATCAGATCGCTTCTATCATTTTTCACAAGGCCTCTGCAAAATGAAAGAATGACCTGATTGGTTGCTATGGGCAACTGGACAACTTTTCCTTTGCACAGGTTTTGATAAATCTCCCCTATGGGGGAGATTTATCAAAACCTGTCCAGAGGAAAAGTTTCTGAGTTGCCCATAGCAACCAATCAGATTGCCTTCTTTCATTTTTGAAAAGGCCTCTGAAAAATGAAGGAAGCAATCTGATTGGTTGCTATGGGCAACTCGGAAACATTTCCTCTATGGGGGGAAGTGTAGAGGAAGAGTGGTGCAGTTGCCCATAGCAACAATCAGATCGCTTCTTTCATTTCCTTCATAAGACCTTTGAAAAATGAAAGAAGCAATCTGATTGGTTGCTATGGGCAACTGGGCAACCTTTACTCTGCACAGGTATTGATAAATATCCCATTATGTTCCTTAACCTCCCATTCATTCATTCATTCATACCCAGCCTTACACATTACATCAAGATTCAATTAACCCCAATACCCATATTTGGTACCCCATTAACCTAGTTCCCACGGTTCAAACACTCAGTTAATTGCCAATTGACCTAGTTCCCATGGTTCAAAGGCTTTCTTAATTACCAATTGATCTAAATTTGTCAAGCACGAGTAAAAAGGTTTAATTCCGTCCCACCTTAGGACTTGAACCACCACCAGGGTCTCCTATCCACTGTACTGCCAAGACCCTCCTGCTTATCTTATAGTTTTACATACCGCAAGATCCCCATAGACCACAATGTCCCTATTGGATTCAATGGGCAAAAAAATCACAGAGTTAATACACTAGTGCAGTGGTCTCCAACCTGCGGACCTCCAGATGTTGCAAAACTACAACTCCCAGCGTGCACGGACAGCCAACGGCTGTCCGGGCATGCTGGAAGTTGTAGTTTTGCAACATATGGAGGTCCGCAGGTTAGACCACTGCACTAGCCCATTAGTTTCCTATACCATTAAAGAAGGCAGGGCTCAATATTCACGAATATAGTATTAGAGCCTTCTTTAGACCACACAAGCTGGAAGCAGAGAGGGATGATCAGTGATCACTGTGATGTGTACTGTGGAAAAAACAAACAAACAAAAAAAACAAAACGAATATTCTTAATTGCGAATATATAGTGCTATATTCGTGAATTTGCGAATATGCGATATTCGCGATTAAAATTCGAATTGCGAATATTCGCATGCAACACTGGTAATAATGCAGTTATCTACTTGGGTAAGTTACACAATGCAGTCTGTCCCAATGTCATCTCAAGTTGCATACAGCAGAGCGTCGATATGAAATGCTGGAGGTCTGCTAAAGGCGGGTAAAGTTATTTACAGCATCCCAAAGAGACTGGAGGCTGCATGTCCTCTATGCTGTAACCTGCAAGCACCTCTCTGGACCTGAGCTCATCACCAGGAGGGGACCTAGTCTTGTCTTCTGTGATGTTTTACTTTCTGTGCTGTTGGCGATATGCCATATCATGGAGGGGATTGACTGAGCAGTGAGGAATGCAGTTTCTGTCTTCCTGCTCAGTGTATAGCAGTGGGGATTCCTGTCTTTGATAGGAGTACCTGCTTTTGTAGTTCCTGAGATCTGGCTTTCAGACTAATTTTATAAAACCAGTAGTTTTGCAGCACACGGGCTTCATAGCAAAGATGTTGTTGGTTTTGAAGTGGGTTTCTTGAAGCAGTAGCACATGTACACAATGGCCCATTATCATTGCAGTGGAAGTTAAGCATTTTTTTACACCTTTTTTTTGTGTGCTGATAATGTGTAGGAGCACCAAATTTATTAAAAGGTAAAAGAGCTTTGATAAATTTTGTGCAGGTCACATTTTCTAAAATTTCTGTCTACGCATACACCATAAAGCTACACCATGTCTGGGCTGGTGTAGTTTTAGAGACTTTTCAATGGCTTTGCGCCTTTTTTTGCTCCTTTTTACAAAAAGGTGCAATGATAAATCCCTTCTATATCATGTGTATTGCCGAAATCAGTGGATTGCAACTCAAAATCAGGGGATTGCAACTCAAAATCAGCAGAAATGTGTACACAAAAAGGGGCAAAAAAAGGCGAAAAAAACCCTGCTTGCGCCTTTTTGCGCCTTTTTTAGGCACAAAAAACAGTCTAAAGACAATGATAAATGTGGGCCATTTGTGCACATGATACGTAAGATCTTTTCTAAAGCTTGTTAAGGAGTATAATATTGAATGGAGAAAACTGTACTGTCAACATTTGTCAGGTAACTTGAAGCAGAGTATGAGAAATAAGGGGGGGGGTGGTAAGGAGAGGAGAGAGAGACAGAGAAAAAGAAAGAGAAAGAAAGAGGTATAGAGGAAGCAAATGAGCCATAGTAGAAATTTTCTAGAAATGTTCTCCATCACCGTCTGCAAAATACAGGGAAGAGAAGTAAGAAAGGTTGTGTTTGTGGGAACATGCCCAAGCATGAGGTTGGCTGGGCTACAAAATACACAGGTCCCAAACTGAAATAAAATAGCCTTGCTGCATTATGAAAAATACATTAGTTAAAAACAATAAATTAGACCGGGGCAAGCATAGTGTTTGGTGAAAATGAAGCTAGTATTGCACTGGTTCCTAAATCTACATATATAATCGACAAAGGTTGTGGGACAATCCAAATAATACAACACCTCCTATATAGAAGCCCCACCAAAAATACCACACAATACCACACAAAAATGTAATCAACTCTAATCCACCCCAATTTGCAAGGGTTGATTGGTTGCTTCCCAAAGTTTGTAACTTACACACAGAAGGGTGCTAGGTTTGTGCCTAGACAGCCACCAGGGCAAGACTGGTCAACGGAGCTACATGGGATACATGGGGACCATTGCTCCCAATTAGGTACTCACACCTGCCACCAGACACTCCACTTGTCTCTCATCACTGCACCTACAGCCTTACTGTCCTTCACTCCAGGCCCCATCTTATGAGGTAGTCATTATGTCCAATACTCCAGACTCACCTGCACTTCTCCCAACCTCTTAAACAGACAGAGTAAGGATCGAAAACACAAACAAACTCACATATAAAAACAATAATGTCACTCAGTCATTAGTTAAAGAGTTCACGGAAAAACTGTGTCAATTCGCTCAAGATGTTATTCACCTGTCTCGCCAGTGGTCTGTAGCACACCAGTACCTGTCAACAAGTTGAAAGCAAATTGACAGTTCTGTACATTTAAATTTAAAGCACCAGCTCCATCCTCACATCTTGCAAATAAAGGCAAAAAAATATATACCAGCAAAATAGAGAAATGCATTACAAATATACATATAATGTTATTATCTACCTTATATAAAAAGTTTTTGTTGATGACAGGTACACTTTTAAGTAAATAACACAGAATTTTAGTTATACCCCTGATGCACTGGAAAGTATCTATGGCTTATAGAACACAGCTTATTCTGTCTTGGTGACAGTATGACAGTATGTACCAAGCTCCCATGCCACCCGATGGGCCTCACTTGAAAACGCTGGATCCAACACATCTAAGCAGGTGACCTATACCATAACTTCTACATCACTATGGTTACCATAAACTCCCATTGGGCAGCAACTCCATACCACAGTCCTCTACCATCTCAGCACAAGCAACCCACTCCAGGCCTCACACACTCATTCTTTAGCATTAGACAGGCTCTGGTCCATATACCCCATACAGGCCAGTTTTTAGAATCCTTTTTCTACTCCACACATGCCCTTTAATAGCTCCCATCTTTTTCTGCTAGCATTGAGATGAAGTGTCTCTGTGTTGCAACAAATACCTCTTCACCAGCATCAGGCAACTCTAGGGCTCACCCTTTTCCCCGCATCACCTTCCTTCCTGTCAGCTGATCAACAGTGATTGATTCTGATGGCAACAAATCAGGCCAAAATCACACACAAAATATGAAATATATAAAGGCATCATTTAAAAAATAAAATAATTCTTTGTGTTAACAGCTAAACAATATCTCAGTTACTAAACAGTCCATTTAAATGAGCATACAATCTCTTTAACCTAAACATAATGTGTTCTGCCCCTTACAGGCCTTCCTTGAAATACAGTGACCCCCCGACCTACGATGGCCCCGACATACGATCATTTCAACATACGATGGCCTCTCAGAGGCCATCGCATATTGAAGGCAGCATCAACATACGATGCTTTTGTATGTCGGGGCCATCGCATAAACGGCTATCCGGCAGCGCAGACTGCTTCAGCTGCCGCCGGATAGCCGTTTACGGTGCCCCGTGTGGTCCGCTGACGATCACTTACCTGTCCTTGGGGCTCCGGCGCGTCCTCTACGGGCTCCGCTGCATCGTCGGCGCTCTCCATCGTCATCATCACGTCGCTGCGCACACCGTCCCGTCATCCAATAGGAGCGGCGTGCGTGGTGGCGTGCGTGGTGACGTGATGGCGGCGATGGAGAATGAGGATGCTGGGGAAGCAGAGGCCTTGCCGGAGCATCGGGGACAGCCCGGGGACACGGCGACAGCGATGGAAGGCAACATCCAGGGCAGCGGTGATGAGCGTTGACGGTCCAGAGCAGAGGGGGCATGTGAGAATAACCTCCAATACCAGTGGTTTTCAACCTGCGGACCTCCAGATGTTGCAAAACTACAACTCCCAGCATGCCCGGACAGCCAACGGCTGTCCGGGCATGCTGGGTTTTGTAGTTTTGCAACATCTGGTGGTCCTCAGGTTGTAGACCACTGTGCTATACTTTACATTGCACGGATCCCTCAACATACGATGGTTTCAACAAACGGTCCATTTGGAACGGATTACCATCGTATGTTGAGGGACCACTGTACTTGCTGCTACAATTTAGATTGTTATTTCTTGAATCGTATACCCCACATGAAGAAAGAAAACTACATTATGCTTTCTTGTCTGTCATATTGTTAACACAAAAGTTAAAGCGCTGACATCACGAGTCAGGTGAAGACATGATGACAAATGATAAGGTTTCCTTAAGTGTTTTCCCCCCCACCCAGATCCATGTATTCTTAAACAACTAAAAAAAACTAAATTACCATGATTGTAAAATTCACCAGGACTGTTAGAAACTAACTTGTTTTCAATTCTTTTACAAAACATATTATTTGAAAAATTCATATTTATCATGTTTACTAGTGTTGAGCGGCATAGGCCATATTCGAATTCGCGAATATTCGCGAATATATGGACGAATATTCGTCATATATTCGCGAATATTCGCATATTCGTTATATCCGCGTTTTATTTTCGCATATGCGAAAATTCGCGAATGCGAAAATTTACAGATGTGAAAATTAGCATATACAAAATTAGCATAAGGTAAAATTCGCATATATGAAAATTCGCATATGCTAATTTTCGCATAAGCGAATTTTCGCATATGCGCATTTTTCGCACGCCAGTCTCACACAGTAGTATTAGAGCCTTCTTTACACCACACAAGCTGGAAGCAGAGAGGGGTGATCACTGTGATGTGTACTGTGAAGAAAAAAAAAAAAAAAAAAAACCAATATTCGTAATTACGAATATATAGCGCTATATTCGCGAAATTCGCGAATTCGCGAATATGCGATATTCGCGAATAATATTCGAATTGCGAATATTCGCGAGCAACACTAATGTTTACAGAAATTTTATGTGTGGTCTTAAAAATGTATAAAAACATTTTCTAAAAGACATTACATACAATAAGACACCATAGATACCGTAGTCAAACTTTTCATGTTTTATAAAAATCACAATCTGTATTTTGTGGGATCTATATGTAAAGAAAACAATGGATCGCTGGCTGTCTTGAACACAACAGGCGGCCTATAAACTGGGTTGGTGATCAAACAGTTCTAATTGTTCAGGAAGCCAGTCACCCAATTGCCCTTTAGAGGAGACTATTATTTTAGAAAACATCATGGGGCCACCCACTCCTACATATGTTTTAGCAGCTTTCTTAGAAAAAAACCCAAATAGTCATTCTTTGGCTGCTTTATAAATATGAAAAAATGCCTATTAAACTGAATATATATGTTTGGGTGAGAACACATGATTTCCCAGTGTGCAATAACTTTATAATTTACAGCTTTTGTAAAAAAAACTTTTCCTGAATCTGACTTTTACAACAGTCCAACACCTTTAATAGAATCAAGGTGGCAGACCATGAAGAAATGTATCACTAAGCAAATCTGATACTACTGTTGAAAGATGTCTTTTGACATCTGCTTAGGTCTTCAGCAGGAGGTGTGGAGACTGTTGATGAGGGAGTTCAATGTTCCTTAAGGACAGCTTTATGTTAGCTTGAATATTTATATAAAAATAGGACCCTTGGAAGGATGTTACATGTCAAGATCCAAAAACAGCTGTGACTTGAAATATGATTCTCCTTGAGTCAATATATCTTGGTGTCAATGACTTAGCAAAGTATTTTACTAATAGTTTTGGGAAACGTTACTGTATATGAAGGGGAGAATAAGCTTCAGAAGGTAAAACTAAATACATTTATCTGTTTGAATATATTAAAAGCATCTGTCCATAGGGGCTTTAGGGAATAAACTTAATTAAAACTTTAGCAAAAAAGATGGTTTATTAAACACAACATTTAAAAACATTTCAAGTGATGAAAAACTTATCCCCTATGCTAAGGATAGAGGTTAAGTTTCAGATCGTGGGGGGTCCGACCGCTGGGGACCCCCGCGATCTCCTGTATGGGGGTCGAACACCGCACGCAGCGGAGCCAGAGATTGCCGAAGGAAGCGCTCCATCTCTGCCATAGAGTTGTATTGAGGGGGCGTGTCAGCCGACGCTTCGTGCGGTGGTCAACACGTCCCCTTCCCGTGGGCTGCAGGGGCACAATACAGGAGATCGCGGGGGGGCCCAGCGGTCGGACCCCCCGTGATCTGAAACTTATCCCCTATCCTTAGGATAGGGAATAAGTTTTTTTTTTTTTTAGCACTGGATATCTCCTTTATGCTATTTGGTTGCTTTGATTTATTCCTAATTTCTACTATTTAATAATTTGATTTGGCTATATATTTGTAGTGTGTTAAATATTATGTAAGATATAAGTCATTTACAAAAAAATATTATTTAATGTGCAATTAAAGGCACCTGAAGGTTAAAGTTATTCAATCAATTTGTTTGACTGCTATATTGTGTCAGCTATATTGGGACTGCTATATTGTGTGCCAAAAAGAACAATAAAATCAATAGCTAAAAGAATACACTTTTTGTTACATCAAATTATATTTGGATTAAGATTTATTAAAAAATCTTAATCCTTCCAATACTTATCAGCTGCTGTTATGATCCACAGGAAGTTCTTTTCTTTTGGAATTTCCTTTCTGCATGACCACAGTGTTCTCTACTGATACCGCTGCCCATTTTGGGAACTGCACAGAGCAGGATAGGTTTTCTATGTGAATTTGATCCTTCTCTGGACAGTTCCTAAAATGGACCGAGGTGTCAGCAGAGAGCACTGTGGTAAGGCAGAAAGGAAATTCAAAAAGAAAATAACTTTCTGTGGATCATACAGCAGCTGAAAAGTACTGAAAGGATTTAGAGTTTTTTAATAGAAGTAATTTACAAATCTGTTTAACTTTCTGGCACCAGTTGATTTAAAAAAAAAATGTTTTCCAGTGGAGTACCCCTTTATTCAAGTGGAATATTCTGATAATGAGCATAAACTGAATTTTGGACAACAGATAAGCAACTGATTTTTTATTTATTTTTGGCTGTAACTTGAATACATCTTCCCATTCGTTCACAATTTACATAAGCAAGTATGCCCCTAATAGAAGAGAGGGAGTATAAGGGCTCAACCACACTACAGACATTCAGCGGCAGAATTCCGCTGGCTGAATGTCCGCTTGCTTCGGCGGTAGGCACGTATGCCATCTCCATAGTTGGCCCATGTAGTCCCTGCTGAATTCTGCCCAGAGAATGGACATGTTCATTCATTGAATGGAAATACTTTTCAAAAGCAGAATTACCCTGCAGCAATTCCAGAAGCAGAATCTTATTGCAAAAAATGGGAGTCGGAATATCTGCAGTGTGGACGAGCCCTAAAGCTGTCGCTTGTAACTGTGTTGGAACTAAAATTACATATCAGTAGACAAATTCCCTTTGCATTAGTAATAATAATAATCATCACAATAAAAAAAAAATTTTTGGGGCTACTTTAATGTAACTGTTTAACATTGTCTATATGTTTTCATTATATTTAGCTTTATTATAAACAAGCTTCACTTTCCTAAGTATAATAATTTTAAATTACTAACATAAATGGCAACCATAGCTGGTTACTCCTTACAGGTGTTGCTGGAAACAAGCAAAAAAAATGAGTCATCCCCCAGAAACTGAACATGTAAATTGAATAGACTTGAATGAGAGAAAATACAAGAAACAAGAAATTTCTAACACATGTTAAATGTGAGGAAAAGTCATGAGCATGTTTTTAAAAGGAACAGATCATTAACATAATTTTGACTGTTGAATTGGAAATATTTAGCAGTTGAAATAGTTACACATCTGTTCGTATTATATTTTGATTTTACTTGTGCTGCCGTAAATCGGCACCCATCTGCAACAATTGTAACATGGTTCATAAACTCTTTAATACATTTGCTGCAATCTGACCTGGAGAATAATTTACACAACAAGCTCTTGCCTATTCAACATGATTGGGGTATTGGCCAATTGTTTAAGGGGGTTCTCCGGTGCTTAGACATCTTATCCCCTATCCACAGGATAGGGG
This sequence comes from Hyla sarda, assembly GCF_029499605.1. NCBI lineage: Eukaryota > Metazoa > Chordata > Amphibia > Anura > Hylidae > Hyla > Hyla sarda. Next base: position 212,610,999 of record NC_079191.1, read on the forward strand.
ATAAGATGCCTGATCTTGGGAGTCCCGCCGCGGGGGACCCTGGTGATCTTGCATGCGGCACCCCGTTTATAATCAGTCCCTGGAGCGTGTTCTCTCCGGGTATGATTACCCGCGACCACAGGGCCGACAGCGTGTGACGTTACGCCTCCGCCCCCGCGTGACGTCACACGCCGTTGTCCCTGTGGTCGCCGGTAATCAGACCCGGAACGAACACGCTCCAGGGACTGATTACAAACGGGGTGCCGCGTGCAAGATCCCGGGGGTCCCCAGCGGCGGGACTCCCACGATCAGGCATCTTATCTCCTATCCTTTGGATAGGGGATAAGATGTCTAAGCACCGGAGAACCCCTTTAAGGTCTGAGGGCTTCATGGTAAGATTGTTCTACTTAAATTGGTTTGAAGACATGTCATTCTCCTTTCTTGTAGAAACAGCCTAACTCCTTTCCTTGGGCTGTGTCTGGTATTGCAATGCAGCTTTATTGAAGTGAATGAGGCTATGCTGCTACAGGATTGCAATCAAAGGATTCCTATAGATAGTGCCCTATGGGGACATAAAAAGTGTAAAAAAAAGTTGCAAAATGTAAAAAAAAAAAGTCAAAAAAAAAGTGAAAAATCCCCTCCCCATATAAAAAATGAAAATTGTCCGTTTTTCCCATTTTACCCCCAAAAAGCATAATTTTTTAAAAATAAACCTACTTGGTATTGCCACGTGCGTAAATGTCCGAACTATCAATATATAATGTTAATGATCCCGTATGGTGAATGACGTAAACGTAAAAAATAAATAAAAGTCCAAAAATGCTGCTTTTTTGTCACATTTAATTAAAAAATTTTAAATAAAAAATGATATAAAAGTCTTATATATGCAAATGTGGTGTCTAAAAAAAGTACAGATGACGGCGCAAAAAATGAGCCCACATACTGCCCTATATACAGAAAAATGAAAAAGTTATAGGTGGTCAAAATAGGGCAATTTTAGATTACTGATTTTGTACAAAAGGTTTTAGATTTTTTTTAAGTGGTGCAAAAAATATAAAAGTATCTAGCCATGGGCATCATTTTAATCGTATTGATCCACAGAATAAAGGACACAAATCATTTTTACCGTAAATTGTACAGTGTGAAAACGAACCCCTCCAAAATGTGCAAAATTTTGGTTTTCATTTAAATTTGCTCCCTAAAATTTTTTTGGGGGGGTTTACCGTACATTTTATGGTAAAATGAGAGGTTTCATTACAAAGTACAATTGGTCACGCAAAAAACAAGCCCTTATATGGGTCTGTAGATGGAAATATAAAAGATTTATGGATTTTAGAAGGCGAGGAGGAAAAAACGAAAACGCTAAAATAAAATTGGCTTGGTCCTTAAGGTGAAAATGGGCTTGGTCCTTAAGGGGTTAAGGATAAGAAAAAACTAGTATATTCTGTTTTCATAATCCATAATGTTTTGGGGGGACATTTATCATTATTTGCTTTGTTAAGCAAGTTCTGAACTCATTTTTTTTTTTTTTGCTTTAGTTTTGCTTATGTGCTACATATTTATCATACTATCACAGGGGGTTGATAAGTTTGGCTTTTTTGCAACTATTTAATTTTGCCCACCTATGGGAGTTTTGTACTCCAGGTCAGACCTGGCGTAGGCTTGCAACTTTTTGTAAAGGATTATTTTTTTTTGCCTACGTGCGACTTTTGCACATCATTAATACCTGACCACTGCAGAGTGAAAACTGAAATTTGCTTATGTAAGGCTGTTTGTAACTTTTTGCTTATGCACAGAAGTCGCACAAAAAAGTGCTTGTTCGACTTTTTGTGCAACTTTTGTACACAAAAAAGGCTCTAAATACCTTGCTAAATGTCCCCCTTTGTTCTTAACCTCTTCAGGACACAGGGCGAATGGATACGCCCTGCATTCCGAGTCCTTAAGGACCGAGGGCGTATCCATACACCCGTGGGAAATCCGGTCCCCACCGCTAGCCGGTTGGAGACCGGAGCCGGATGTCTGCTGAAATCATTCAGCAGGCACCCCGGCACATCGCCCAAGGGGGTCCTGAGACCCCCCCATGTCGGCGATCGGAGAAAATCGCATGTCAATTCAGACATGCGATTTTCTCCAATTCCGGGCTGATCGGGTCTCTGGTGACCCGATCACCCGCAAAATAGGGCTGATCGGAGTTGTCAGCAACAGCCCCGATCAGCCTAAGGGATAGGAGTGAGGTCACAAAGCTGCGATCTCCTCCTATCCCCTGCCATTAGCAGAACGGAGTTCTGACCAATGGCAGCGCAGGACAGGGGGTTGCCATGGCAACCCCCCATTCTGCCCGCCCCTGGATGTTGAGGGGATCTGGGAAGAAGATGGAGGCCGTACCTGCAGGAGAAGATGCCTGGGGACCTGGGATCTTAGCTGGAGCCTGCTGGATCTTTGCTCAGGTAGGGAATCGACAGGGGGGGGGGGGAATTGAAAGTGAAAGCAAAGCGATCTTTACTGTGGCAACCACTAGGAAGGCCATACTGCAACTCCCAGCATGCCCAGACAGCCAAAGGCTGTCTGGGCATGCTGGGAGTTGTAGTTTTGCAACATCTGGAGGGTCACAGTTTGGAGACCACTGTTACAGTGGTGCCCAAATGGTAGCCCTCCAGATGTTGCCAAACTACAACTCTCAGCATGCCTCGACTGCCCAGGCATGCTGGGAGTTGTAGTTCTGTAACATCTGTCCCTTCAGATTTAGCAATTTTCATGACATTTTTGAAAATTGCTGCTCTACTTTGAAGCCCTCTAATTTTTTCAAAAAGCAAAAATATGTTTATTTTATGATGCCAACATAAAGTGGACATATTGTGTTTGTGAAGGAAAAAAAAATTTATTGTGAATATCCATTTTCCTTACAAGTAGAGAGCTTCAAAGTTAGAAAAATGCAAAATTTTCTAAATTGTCATGAAATTTTGGGATTTTTCACCAAAAAAGGATGCAATTAACACCATAAATTTACCACCAAAATAAAGTAGAATATGTCACGAAAAAACAATCTCAGAATCAGAATATTCGGTAAAAGCATTTCGCCTTATTAATTCGAAAAGTGACGGTGGTCAGAATTGCGAAAAAGGGCTCAGTCTTTAAGGTGAAAAAGGGCTGCGTCCTTAAGGGGTTAAAGCTTCTTAAGGTGGTAGGAGTTGTAGATGATTTTTAGGCATAATTTGAGACTACATGTAAATTAGCAGTTAATCTGCTCCAAATCACACAAATATTGGTGTAAATTGGTTGTGGCTTTGATGATGTACATTTCAAAACAGAGTATAAATTTAAAAAAAATCAACATTAACATATTTAATGTTTTAATTTTGTTGGATAAAGATATATAATATATTTTCCTGTGGATATACAGTGTTTCAGCGGGGAAATATTCAAAATAGTCAATGGAAAAACCCACAATAAACCTGTGTATCTGCAGGTCAATTTGTGTACAGATTTTATGTGAATGTTTTCTTTTCTGCAGTGTATCCATTCCATGTACGCAAACCCTTAAGGCAATTTCTCCCATGGAGTGCTATTAACAGTGAAGGATCATTATCTATCAACTGTGTCTAGTGAAGTCTCCTGCACCTGAGTGTCCAGAACTAATCCTGTAAACATAGTCAGACTGACCCCCAAGCACAGTGTCTAGATGGATGGAGACCTGTTTTTCATAGTATTCCCAAAGTAGAGATGAAAGGAATATCCAGCGCGGTAGCTCGAATGCAACAGATTTATTCGACACAGCAAACACACAAGTACAGGACAATAGTTACGCGTTTCAATCGCCTAGGCGATCTTATTCATGAATAAGATCGCCTAGGCAATCGAAACGCGTCACTATTGTCCTGTACTTGTGTGTTTTCTGTGCCGAATAAATCTGTTGCATACGAGCTACCGCGCTGGATATTCCTTTCATCTCTGCATATCTATACAGCGTTGTCCACGCTGATCCGTGACACGGCCAAGTCTTCTTTGGGGTGAGCTGGAGCTACTCTTTTTACAATACTATTCCCAAAGTAGTCTATCTAATAATGCTTTGACAGTAATTAAATAGAGATTCCATTTATAAAAATAGGACTTTCCCTTTAAGTTTCATCTTAATAGTGCTAGACACATTAAGATTCATTAAAGCAAGACTATAGGAGAATAGTGTATAACTTGTCAAAGTTTTGGCCGCTGTCTTCACCAAGGAAGCTCTATTCTTCAGAAATCAGCAGTAAGGTTCTCAACAAATAAACAAAAGCTTGTTTCCTGGGGGGAAATGTTTCTTGATATTACAGCACAGTTCTCAAAGGCCTTCTGTTCCATCCTTTTACCAATGTGGTTTCTCGAGAAGACACAGATTATTTTAATGCCCCAGGATGCCAGGAAATTTTCATTTTGCTTCTTTAGATCTCTTAGATAAAAGTAGGACAGTTTGTTAAAGAATTCCCCTTGCTAGCTTATATTTCGATTCTTCAAGAAAATATGTTATGTTTTCTAAGATCTGATACTCTGTGGTTTATTTTTAGCAGCATAACAGTATTATTTTACACTCTTTTTTCGGCTTTGTAACTTACCCCCTGTTATTTTCTGCTGCTGGCTCATGTACATGTTTGATTTGTCAGCCAAATTATCAGTAATGACTTTCACACTGGTAAAATACGTAGACTGGTTAAATGTAATATTTTCTATCTTAAGAATGACTGAATTGTAATGTATAGAAAAGATTATGTTTCTATTATAAATTAAATTAGTTTGTTTCTGTCTAAATATCAAATTGATTATATTATAGTCTAGCAGAACTGAAAATGCAGATACATTTGTTTTTGTTTATTTGCAACTCATAATTGTACAATTACTAAATACTTTTACAACAACAATGTGTTGCTCTTAAATGGGCACTGTCATCAACTTTATTTTTTGATATGTTGTAGTACTTATGTACTACAACATATCTCTAATATACTTCCATTATTTATTTTTTATGGTGATATTTACGTTTAAAAACCGGCCACTAGGGGTCACCCTCCTAGTGGCCGGCTGCAGCCAGGCGTGACGTCACACCAGAAAAAGGACTGTTTTTGGCTGGGCAAAATCAGTCCTTTTTCTTTTCGGCTGCGCTCGCTCCCTGCCTGTCAATCAGACAGACGGGAGCGAGCGCATTAAACGCCGGGGCTGCGTGCATTGGCTGGTTATAGTAGCGCGCAGCCCATTCATCCGCGCCCCCGACATGTACATTGTAGCACACTAGGTATCAGTGCCGCGCTGATGCTCCACTACTGTCGCTATGCAGGCTACTCCTATACTCCTCCTCCCCGGGTATCACATGTACAGATAAACAGGGAGGAGGAGACCCCAGAGCAGCCTGCCATGCAATTGGCAGATCATTATGCGCCTCCCTATGCGAGCGCAGCATAGATGAAGTGAGGGCGGAAGTCTTTGCCTAGCAGGCGTCAGTGACGTGCGCCTGCTGGGAAAGCCGGCTTCCGGTAGAGGAACGAGCAGGGAGCAAGAAGACATGCAGATGACCGCTATGTGAGTGCCAACATTTTTTTTTAAAGGCAGGGAGGGGGTTAGGGATAGATTACCTATAGGTAGGGACAGAGTAAAATAAATGTGAGATGGTGGGAGCTACTCTTTAAGCTTAAACAAGTACCAGGTTAAAAGTCTCCATCTGGGTTTAAACACAGCATTCTAGGAGTGATTTTCCCTGCAATTTTATTTAACATTAAAACTGTATATTGGTATACACATTTCTTTCCTGTGCATGTAAGATAAAACATTATTTTCAGTACACATAGTGACTGAATGCATATCTTCAATAGGTGGTGTTGTCACCATCTTGATAGGGTTCAGGACCTAGGACAGTCCTGCCACATGCCATACTAAATGTTTGATATTTAGTGTGTGTGTGTTTTGGGGGCATATACAAAGACCTGCATTTCATACGCCGGTCTAGATTAAACCTACGACAGTTCAGGATTGCACTGGATTTATCAAGAGAAGCCTGTGAGGTGTAAATTGTAGTAAATTTGGTGTATGAGGTGACTACACTCTTACACACAAACCTTTACCCTTCCATGTAATCACCACCCACATGACTAGAGTGATAGAGATTGTCAAAAAGTCACAACATTTTTATACAATGCTAGTGTGCTACTTCGGGTGGTATAGGGAAATACCTTATCACTTTGTGACACCAGGGCACCGTTAGCCTATACACTGTCCGAGGTTGGAGACCTGGGCCAGACACGGGAGTAAAGGAACACACCGACATCAGGCTACGGATAACTGTCTTTACTGAGCTGGGTGCAGATGGTATTACACGGACAGTATGGTGCAGAGTGAGAGGAGGCAGCGTAACCCCTTGGGAGCCCTGTGCTTTTGCCCAATAAATTGATACTGACTTGAGAAACTTGAAGATTGATCCTGGTAGCTAGGGTTCTGTCAAGGTCATGTAGTTTGCTCCCCCAGGGCATGAACTTCCACTGTTCTGGTGATCCTTGCAGAATGACTGGATGAAGTAGATTTGATCTGGGCCCCCCCTTAGAGAACACGACACACCTTTACCACACTTGATCTCAGCAGAAACTGGGGTAACTCCTCCCCCACTACACAGGCTAGAATTTAGGGGTTCTCATTGCCAGGCAGGGTCATATGGGGGAACACTGCTCCTCTGCTTAAAGGCATAGTAACATATAAATAACATACATCAGAATAATAACAACAAAATAATTATAAAAATATATTAATTCTTAGTAAAGTGCAAAACATAATTAATATAACAAAAAGTCTTTCAGTGGGCCCAACACCGTTGCTGCTGGTCTGCCCGAAGTCACAGAACAGCCTTTGGTGCTGGGATACCACACTAATGCTTGCACAAACATTATGCAAGTTTCTGACATACAGCCACAGACATAATAAATGGCTCTTTTAGTCCCCTGATTTAACTGGACAAAAGTAAAATAAAGTTGTTGTGAACACATATGCAACATAAATAAATAAAACTAAATATTTTATCAGAAAGTGGCCTATTATTTAAATCATGTTTTTATGTTAAACATGGTGATTATTTTACTATACTTTTCAAATTATTCTAAAATCTTGCAATTTTTATTCTGGCCAGTGAGCTGGTACTTCAGGTTCTGTATAGTCAAAACAACAAACAATGTCCCCAAAGAAAAAGTCAATAATAATTGACACTCACTGCTGAAAATGCAGCTCAGGGTTATTACAAAAAGGCCTCATATAGCCACATGGAAAAGCTTGTTTTGTCAGAACCATAGTTATACTAAAAGTTTACTCAGTTCCCCTTTGTATAATTTTGTTTTCGGATTGTTATCTGATCACTGTTACAACAACAACAGAATATTTCTGGAATTAGGGTAAATATTGTACATTAACCCCTTAAGGACTGAGCATGTTTCCATTTTTGCACTTTTGTTTTTTCCTCCTCACCTTTAAAAAATCATAACCCTTTCAATTTTGCACCTATAAATCCATATGATGGCTTATTTTTTGCACCACCAATTCTACTTTATAATGTCATTAAAATGATACCCTACATATATAGGTTTGATTTTGTTGTACTTCTGGAAAAAATCATAACTACATGCAGGAAAATTTATACTTTTAAAATTGTCATCTTCTGTCCCCATTAACTTTTTCATTTTTCCGTGTATGGGTCAATATGAGGGCTAATTTTTTGCGCCATGATCTGAAGTATTTAGTGGTACCATTTTTGTATTGATCTGACTTTTTGATTGCTTTTTATAAATTTTTTCATGATATAAAAAGTGACCAAAAATGCGCTATTTTGGACTTTGGAATTTTTTTGCACATACGCCATTGACCGTGCAGTTTAATTAATTATATATTTTTATAATTTGAACATTTCTGCACGTGGTGATACCACATATGTTTATTTTTATTTACACAGCTTTTTTATGGGAAAAGGGGGTGATTCAAACTTTTTTTAGGGAAGGGGTTAAATGATCTTTATTCACTTTTTTCACTTTTTTTTTTGCAATGTTATAGCTCCCATAGGGACCTATAACACTGCACACACTGATCTTTTACATTGATCACTGGTTTCTCATAGGAAACCTTTGATCAATGATTTTGCTGATTGACTGCTCATGCCTGGATCTCAGGCACTGAGCAGTCATTCGGTGATCGGACAGTGAGGAGGAAGGTAGGGGACCCACCAGCTGTCCTACAGCTGTTCAGGATGCTGTGATTTCGCTGTGGCGATCCCGAACAGCTCCCTGAGCCAACCGGCAACATTATAGTTTCACTTTAGATGCGGCGATCAACTCTGAACGCCACGTCTAAAGGGTTAATAGCACACGGCACCGCGATCAGTGCCGCACGCTATTAGCCACGGGTACCAGATGTTTTTAGAGGCCGGGCCCGACCCGCTATGATACGGTGACACAGCGTGGCCCCGCGTTATAGAACGTGAGCGGACTCAGGGCATACAGGTACGCCATAAGTCCTTAAGGAGTTAAGAACACCATATCCTACTGTAATTCCCATGTATGATTAGAGCTCAAACATAAGTCTTTAGTTAGTTAGTTGTAACCAAGTTATCGTTTCTCTATCAATATAACAATATAACATTTTTATACAATCTATTGACTATACCTATAGTTAATAATTTTAATAGTAAGTATGACTTTATATATATATATATATATATATATATATATATATGTATATATATTTCAATTTGGCAGTCGTTAAGTCTGTATGATATGGACATGAGACTTGCAGTTCATTTACTAAATCATACACGGGGACATTTATCATTGTTGCTTAAAGTATTCCAGGAATTTTTTTTATTTGACTATGCTACAGGGGCTGTAAAGTTAGTGTAGTTCATAATATAGTGTCAGTACCTATGTGTGACGGTTTTCTCACAATTCTTATGTGGTTTCCATCCCAGTTTTTATTTTTACCAGCATACAAAATGACCGCTGTCTCGGATTTTTCCCAGCTTGCAATGCGGTCGAGACCTGACTTACTAGTCAGCTGATGAGCTGATGACAGGGAGCCTGCCTGCTTCAATGGGTGGAGAGAGCAATCTGCAAGTAATGCAACAGCTGGAGGCACCCTGATTGAAAACCACAGGTCTGCAGCTCATTTATGTTTCAATGGGTGGGGTAGCTGATGTGTGGGAAGGAGGAAAATGGTATCATGGGATTTGTAGGCAAACAAGAAAACTGAAAACAGGAAATACAAGTTCAGAGAAAGCTAGCCACAGTGTTATGGTAATCTCACAACATAGCCATTTAGACCAAGACAAGCGCAGATCCTTCCTAAGCATGTCCATTACTGTCTGCCAGGTACGTACTAAAATCACCTTATGCTGGATAAACCCTTTAAGTAAGTGAGTTCTGTAGTCATTTTTTCATTTTTTTTTGCTTTGGTTTTGCTTCTGTGTGACATATTTATCAAACTCTCACAGGGGGTTGATAAATTTGGCTTATATAAGCAAATAAAACAATAAATCGCTTTTGAATAAAAAACATTTCAACACACATAGGCAAAAAACAATAAATCACTTCAAAACACTACTTTGTAGCTTTGAAAAAAATGTGATCTCCATATATATACGTAGTAAATTTGATTAGCCGTATTAGTCTAGTGATGCAGATGCAAATCAAAAAATTTTGCAGTGTCTTGTAATACCTTTTTTATTTTTGGACTAACAGAATTTTGTAGAGACAAGTTTTTGGGATTCCTCCCTTTATCAAGTCCAAAGCAAATCTAAGTTCACAAGCAGAAGACACAGGTTACATCTCACAAATATGCAGGGGTTAAGACAATAGATGTGGAGAATTCACACTAAGATGGGCCATAAATTGTCCTGCTATAGGAACATAGACTAAATAGATAAGGATGAGAAAAAGGGGGAGGGAGGGAGGTGGGGGAGCAGGGGAGAAGGAGGGAGACTGTAAATAACCCCTTAACTATGCAGGACGTAAATGTACGTCCTGGTGAGCTGGTACTTAACGCACCAGGACGTACATTTACCAGGGACCCGCCTGTAATGGTGGACATCCGCGATCAAGCGGATGTCTGCCATTAACCCCTCAGATGCCGTGATCAATACAGATCACGGCATCTGCAGCATCGCGATCACTAAAATGGATGATCGGATTGCCCGCAGCACTGCCGCGGTGATCCGATCATCCAGCATGGCAGCTGGAGGTCCCCTCAACTGCCTCCGCTGCCTTCCATGGGTCTTCTGCTCTGGTCTGCGATCAAGCAGACCAGAGCAGAAGATGACCGATAATACTGATCAGTGCTATGTCCTATGCATAGCACTGAACAGTATTAGCAATCAAATGATTGCTATAAATAGTCTCCTATGGGGACTATTAAAGTGTAAAAATAAAGGTAAAAAATAAAAGATAAAAAAACGTGAAAAAAACCCTCCCCCAATAAAATTGTAAATTGGCCAATTTTCCCTATCTAACCCCCAAAAAGTGTTAAAAAAAATATTTTATATACATATTTGGTATCGCCGCTTGCGTAAATATCCCAACTATTAAAATAAAATGTTAATGATACCGTGCGGTGAACGGCGTGAACGTAAAAAAAAAAGTCCACAATAGCTGCTTTATTGTAACATTTTATTCACAAAAATTTTTATTAAAAAAAAAGGATTAAAAGTTTTATATAAGCAAATATGGTATCAATAAAAAATACAGATAATGGCAGAAAAAATTAGCCCTCATACCGCCGCTTATATGGAAAAATTTTAAAGTTATAGGTCTTCAAAATAGGGGGATTTTAAACATACTTATTTGGTTAAACAGTTTGCAATTTTTTTAAGCGCAACAGTAATAGAAAAGTACGTTATCATGGATATAATTTTAATTGTATTGACCCAAAGAATAAAGAACACATGTCATTTTTACCGTAAATTGTGCGGCGTGAAAACAAAACCTTCCAAAATTTGCAAAATTGCGGTTTTCTTTTTAATTTCCCCACACAAATAGTATTTTTTGGGTTGCGCCATACATATTATGGTAAAGTGAGTGATGGCATTACAACAGGTTATGCAAAAAACAAGCCCTCATACTAGTCTGTGGATGAAAATATAAAAGAGTTATGAGTTTACCCAAACAGGCCACTCCATACATGACCTTACAAACAAGATACTGAGAGGCAATTTCAAAAACACACTAGAGAGAAAGACATTTGAAGCCAAAATTATACTGTTTTTTTTATTCCAAAAACAGGGGACTCAATGTGGATTTGAGCTTTTTATCTCATTATCGAAATTTCTTCTAACCTGTGCTGTACTGCATTTCACTTTGTCCTGCTTAATTACAGTCTCTCCCCTGCTCCCCCTCCCTCCCCCTTTTTCTCATCCTTATCTATTTAGTCTATGTTCCTATAGCAGGACAATTTATGGCTCATCTTAGTGTGAATTCTCCACATCTATTGTCTTAACCCCTGCATATTTGTGAGATGTAACCTGTGTCTTCTGCTTGTGAGCTTAGATTTGCTTTGGACTTGATAAAGGGAGGAATCCCAAAAGCTTGTATCTACAAAATTCTGTTAGTCCAATAAGTAGGTATTACAAGATACTGCAACATTTTTTGATTTGCCATAGGACCATAGACTGAAGATAAGACTTAGACAGGGGAGGGGGAGCAGGGGTGTAATGGTGTTAGAGCAAGGAGAGGGAAGACAGTTTAGCAAAGGTTATAGGAAATTTTGATAATGGGATAAGAAGCTTAAATCCACATTAAGTCCTCTGTTCTCGGAGTCATAAAAAACTATCATGTCTTTCTTTCCTGGGTGTTCTTGAAGTTTCCTTTCAGGATCTTGATTTTGAGGTCCTGTAGGGACTGAAAATTTCCTATAACCTTTGCTAAACTGTCTTCCCTCTCCCTGCTCTAACACCATTACACTCCCCTGGCTCCCCCTTCCCTATCTAAGTCTTATCTTCAGTCTATGGTCCTGTAGTAATATTGTCCTTTCTCCTCTGTCCAGCGTAAACCACCATTCTCACCTCTACTCTCCAGCCCCCCCCCCCTCATCCTTATCTGTAGTCTATCGTCCTATAGCTATACAATTTATGGCCCAACTTAATGTCCATTCTCCACATATGTTGTTTTAACCCCTGCATATTTTGTGAGATAGAACGTGTGTTTTCTCCTTGTGAGCTCAGAAATGCTTATGACTTGATAAAGGGAGGAATCCCGAAAGCTTGTCTCTACAAAATCTTGTTAGTCCAATAAAAAAGGTATTACAAGATACTGCAACTACCGATGATTTTGCTTTTTATATATATATATATATATATATATATATATATATATATATGTGTGTGTGTGTGTGTGTGTGTTTATTACATTTTTTCCACTTTTTCTCCCTAAATGTACTAACCCATTTTTTTCTTCTCCTTTCAGATCCGTGTATACTGTGGACTATTTTAGATTCGATGTATGATGACCAGTGTTTTTTTTTGTTTAATGTTAATAAAATGGTTAATGAGGGCTTGTGGGGAAGTGTTTTTTTTTTTTTAAACCTGTTGTGTTTTTTGACAGGCTTAGTAGTGGAAGTTGTCTTATAGACGGAATCTATTACTAAGGCGGGGCTTAGCGTAAGCCACAAAAACAGCTAGTGCTAACCCCCAATTATTACCCCGGTACCCACTGGCTGAGAATAAAAATAGGGGGAACCCTATGTATTTTTGTTTTGCATAAATAATTAAATATTAAAACAAACAAAACGCATAGGGTTCCCCCTATTTTCATTCTCAGTCAGATACCAACCAAGTCGCAACAGCCTGACGTTACCAGTGGGGGCGAGGACCATTGCTACTGGCCCTCCCCAGCCCAAATAACACCAGCCTGTTACCAACAAGCCCAGGAGCACCATTTTCTGATGCTCTGGGCCTGTTGGTACTGGCTCTTCCCGGCACCCCTGGGGCGATGGGTACTGGGATAATAATTGGGGGTTAGCGCTTGCTGTTTTTGTGGTTAACGCTAAGCCCAACTTAGTAATGGACTTCGTCTATAAGACGGCTTACACTACTAAACCTGTTAATTAAATAAAAAAAAAACACAACACATTTAAAAAATTTTTATTCCAAAAAAACCCTCCCCCAAAAGCCCTCGTTAACCATTTTATTAACATTAAACAAACAAAACAAAAAAAAAAAAACGCTGGCCATTGATGTAGTCCACCGATTCCAAAGTAGTTCACAGGATACACGAATCTGAAATGAGAAAAAAAAACAAGAAAAATAGGTTAATACATTTATTGTCACCCGCCTGCACGTCTCCTGTGCCGCTTGACTACAACTCCCAACATGCCCTTACAATAAGGACATTCTGGGAGTTGTTGTCATGTGGTGTGGGAGATGTGCGGGTGAGTGACAAGCTTGTCACCTACCCCCCCCCACTGCACGACTACAACTCCCAGCATGCCCTTACAGTAAGGACATGCTGGGAGTTGTAGTTGTGTGGTACGGCGAGTGACAAGCTTGTCTTCTGCCCACCACAGCAAGACTACAACTCCCAGCATAACCTTACAGTAAGGACATGTTTGGAGTTGTAGTTGTGCGGCAGGGGGCGGGTGAAAAGCTTGTCACCCGCCCCTGCCACACAACTACAACTCGTGCAAGCCAGGGAAGCGGGCGGTAATGCCCTCTGCTCCCTGGCCGGCAGTGATAAGAAAATCACTGTAATTTCAGATTTCCCGCCAGGTCTCGTGACATGGGACCCGGCAGGAAATTTGAAATTACAGTAAACTCTGCAGCACCGTAGCAAAGGAAGGCCGAGCTGACATAACTCTGCAGCCGCCCGGGACTGGAGATGTGGAGGAGCCGTCACAGCAGCGCTGAGGGATGGCAGTGACGGCTCCTGCACATCTTCCTCCCCGTCTGCGCGAATCCTGGGTGGTTACAGAGTGATGCCAGCCCCGGCTCCTTTTAACATATAATTAATCCCATGCCCAATTACAAGAGGGGATAGAAAAACTCTGCAGCGCTGTGGTATGTTAAAAGAAGCCCGGTTTGCATCACTCTGCAGCCACCTGGGCTCCGTCATAGATTATCACCGCTAGCCTTACAATGATGGGGACACTGCTTAACTTCCCCCCTGCTTGTCACCCGCCCACGCCGGACATCCCCTGCCGCTAACTGCTAAAAGACTACAAGTCCCAGCATGCCCTCACTGTATGGGCATGCTGGGAGTTGTAGTCTTGCAACAGGTAGCAGGCAGATGGGAGATGAACAGTGTGGGCGGGTGGGAGAGAAGGGGGGGATGTAAAGCAGAGTCCCCATCATTGTAAGGGTAGTGGCATCATATATGACGGAGCCCGGGCGGCTGCAGAGTGATGTTATAGGGGTTTGTAATATCATAGTTCCCGCTGGAGCCGTGATCATGGCTGCCAGTGAGAAATATAAAAATTTGCTCTCCAAAGCAAGTTTTGTAAGCCATATCTGGGCTTTCTTACATTTACAGTGTTTTGGAGGGGTTGCGACTTTTTGTGCGACATTCGCACTTGATAAATCCCTGTCCACTACAAAGTGAAAACTGAAATTCACTTTTGTAAGCGCATTTGTAGTTTTTTGCTTACAGCCAAAAGTTGCACAAAAAATTTCTTAGGTGCACTTTTTATGCGACTTTTGTAAGCAGAAAAAAAAATAAAACTCAATATCCCTTGATAAATGTCCCCCACAGTGTAAAAACGAAAGAGTCAGGAAGCAGAGATGTAACCAGAATGGACAGGAACATCTGCAGGAGTCAGAACTGAGATGGGTGGTCAGCCAGGCCAGGGGTCAGATCCAGTATGGTATGCCAACAAAACATGACAAATATGACTTGTGTTCATCAAAGCACAGACAATGTTAACATAGAACAGTATCAGGCTTGATGACAACTACTGGTGGAGGAGAGATAGAATTTACTTACGAGCGATATATCATTTACTGTGAGACAAACATTACTTCATTATTATAAAGTATGGAAACAAATTATCTTTACAATGGAGACCATTGACATTGAAAGTCCAACTTTAATTCTAAACAATTGTGCCCAGATCATAGTACATGCAAAAATAACAGCATATTGGGAGGAAAATGTCCATCAGCCACAGGGTTCCATTGTGAAAAACTAGTTTTTTTTTTTAGGACAGATTAAAATCCATTTCTACATGGAGCAACTAGGCAGGTCTTACATGTTTTTTTTATATAGAGTTAATCATAAATCAAAAAATAAGAAACATCGTCTATCTGACTATCCGACTATCTGTCTATCTATGGAGAAAATTTTTGCTTTCTCCACTTATCAGACTATCACATATCACATATCTGACTCTAAATTCACTGATAAATCCTTATACCAGAGGCAGAGAGGAGATAAAGGTAGGTGAGACCAAGAGTAGGAGACTAACTGCCATTATGTCTCCCAAACCTCAGCATACAGTACGATGCAGAAATCCTCGCTTCCCTGTTCACACACAGAAACAACAGCAGACTAGAAATCATTAGAAAAACATAGCTGCATTCTTCCAGAAACAACACCACTCTTGTCCTCATCCCATGTGTGGTATTGCAGTAAAGTTCCATTGAAATAAATTGAGCCGAGACACAACTCGAGGACAAGTGTGGCAGCTTTGTTTTTCTAACCTTGTATAACCCTTGTATAACCTTGTCTGTGCTTGAGCTGTGGATTTATAGAAAGTTTTTAGAAGTGGAGGTACACTTTAAGTATAATTGATATATCAGTCAAAACATAGTTACATAGTTATAAGAAAGATCCAAACATCTGAAGGCCTTTACATACCCCGTGATTTACAAATGGAGGAATATAAAATATAATCTTCATCATCCGGAACCCCTGTTCACTATAACAGATAACCTAGTTAAAACTCCTTAAACCTAAAACACATTTGCCTTTTTGACTACACTATTGTCCATGGTAAAGAGATCTGCTCTTCTGTTGCTGCTTATGGATTACTTTGTTGTGTCTACATTGCACTAACCTCTCATGAGGGAATCAGTTGCTGATGTCAGATGCGTGAGTCAGAAATGTGTTCACTTTGTCCATAAGAATGACCTAAATTTAAGTTCATGTCTGTTACATAGGCTTTACAAGAGTAAAAGGAAATCAAATGTAAATATTTTCACTAAAATGTAAAAAGGGTTTTTGGATTGAACGATATATATTCATACTTTTCTTTATGTTATCTATAGAGAAATCAAATTAAAACTAAATGAAAAATTATATAAAAGTGCTAAAACATTCTGTAGATGAATGTCATATTAAGATGAAAATGAAAATAAACCTAATTAGTATGGTGTTGCCATTGGATTTACCACTACTGATGTTGATGCCTACTATTGTTACTAAATGCAAAACATCAGCTAACAATGGTTGTAAAGAATTATCTTCACTATACAAGTGTTACGCCGAGCGCTCCGGGTCCCCGCTCCTCCCCGGAGCGCTCGCTACACTTCCCTCACTGCAGCGCCCCGGTCGGTTCCACGGACCCGGGGCGCTGCGTTACCACCTCCGGCCGGGATGCGATTCGCGATGCGGGTAGCGCCCGCTCGCGATGCGCACCCCGGCTCCCGTACCTTACTCGCTCCCCGTCAGTTCTGTCCCGGCGCGCGCGGCCCCGCTCCCTAGGGCGCGCGCGCGCCGGGTCTTTGCGATTTAAAGGGCCACTGCACCGCTGATTGGTGCAGTGGTTCCAATTAGTGTTTACACCTGTGCACTTCCCTATATCACCTCACTTCCCCTTCACTCCCTCGCCGGATCTTGTTGCCCTAGTGCCAGTGAAAGCGTTCCTTGTGTGTTCCTTGCCTGTGATTCCAGACCTTCTGCCGTTGCCCCTGACTACGATCCTTGCTGCCTGCCCCGACCTTCTGCTACGTCCGACCTTGCTTCTGTCTACTCCCTTGTACCGCGCCTATCTTCAGCAGCCAGAGAGGTTGAGCCGTTGCTAGGGGATACGACCTGGTCACTACCGCCGCAGCAAGACCATCCCGCTTTGCGGCGGGCTCTGGTGAAAACCAGTAGTGACTTAGAACCGATCCTCTAGCACGGTCCACGCCAATCCCTCTCTGGCACAGAGGATCCACTACCTGCCAGCCGGCATCGTGACAGTAGATCCGGCCATGGATCCCGCTGAAGTTCCTCTGCCAGTTGTCGCTGACCTCACCACGGTGGTCGCCCAGCAGTCACAACAGATTGCGCAACAAGGCCAACAGCTGTCTCAACTGACTGTTATGCTACAACAGTTACTACCACAGCTCCAGCAATCATCTCCTCCGCCAGCTCCTGTACCTCCTCCGCAGCGAGTGGCCGCTTCTGGAATACGACTATCCTTGCCGGATAAATTTGATGGGGACTCTAAGTTTTGCCGTGGCTTTCTTTCCCAATGTTCATTACACTTGGAGATGATGTCGGACCAGTTCCCCACTGAAAGGTCTAAGGTGGCTTTCGTAGTCAGCCTGCTGTCTGGAAAAGCCCTGGCTTGGGCCACACCGCTCTGGGACCGCAATGACCCCGTCACTGCCTCTGTACACTCCTTCTTCTCGGAAATTCGAAGTGTCTTTGAGGAACCTGCCCGAGCCTCTTCTGCTGAGACTGCCCTGTTGAACCTGGTCCAGGGTAATTCTTCCGTTGGCGAGTATGCCGTACAGTTCCGTACCCTTGCTTCAGAATTATCCTGGAATAATGAGGCACTCTGCGCGACCTTTAAAAAAGGCCTATCCAGCAACATTAAAGATGTTCTGGCCGCACGAGAAATCCCTGCTAACCTACATGAACTCATCCATCTTGCCACTCGCATTGACATGCGTTTTTCCGAACGGCGTCAGGAGCTCCGCCAGGATATGGACTCTGTTCGCACGAGGCGTTTCTTCTCCCCGGCTCCTCTCTCCTCTGGTCCCCTGCAATCTGTTCCTGTGCCTCCCGCCGTGGAGGCTATGCAGGTCGACCGGTCTCGCCTGACACCCCAAGAGAGGACACGACGCCGCATGGAGAATCTCTGCCTGTACTGTGCTAGTACCGAACACTTCCTGAAGGATTGTCCTATCCGTCCTCCCCGCCTGGAAAGACGTCCGCTGACTCCGCACAAAGGTGAGACAGTCCTTGATGTCTACTCTGCTTCTCCACGTCTTACTGTGCCTGTGCGGATGTCTGCCTCTGCCTTCTCCTTCTCTGCTGTGGCCTTCTTGGACTCTGGATCTGCAGGAAATTTCATCTTAGCCTCTCTCGTCAACAGGTTCAACATCCCGGTGACCAGTCTCGCCAGACCCCTCTACATCAATTGTGTAAACAATGAAAGATTGGACTGTACTATACGTTTCCGCACGGAGCCCCTTCTAATGTGCATCGGATCTCATCACGAGAGGATTGAACTGTTGGTCCTCCCCAATTGCACTTCTGAAATCCTTCTTGGACTTCCCTGGCTTCAACTCCATTCCCCAATCCTGGATTGGTCCACTGGGGAGATCAAGAGTTGGGGGCCCTCTTGTTCCAAGGACTGCTTAAAACCGGTTCCCAGTAAACCTTGCCGTGTCCCTGTGCTTCCTCATGTAACCGGTCTCCCTA
Organism: Hyla sarda; assembly: GCF_029499605.1. Taxonomy (NCBI): domain Eukaryota; kingdom Metazoa; phylum Chordata; class Amphibia; order Anura; family Hylidae; genus Hyla; species Hyla sarda. Next base: position 212,629,583 of record NC_079191.1, read on the forward strand.
AGGCCTATATGGACTTTGCGGACGTTTTTTGCAAAAAACAAGCTGAGACTCTACCTCCTCACAGGCCTTATGATTGTCCCATTGACCTCCTCCCGGGCACTACTCCACCCCGGGGCAGAATCTATCCTCTGTCCGTCCCAGAGACTCTTGCCATGTCTGAATACGTCCAAGAAAATTTAAAAAAGGGCTTTATCCGTAAATCCTCCTCTCCTGCCGGAGCCGGATTTTTCTTTGTGTCCAAAAAAGATGGCTCTCTACGTCCTTGCATTGACTACCGCGGTCTTAATAAAATCACGGTTAAGAACCGCTACCCCCTACCCCTCATCTCTGAACTCTTTGATCGTCTCCAAGGTGCCCATATTTTTACCAAACTGGACTTAAGAGGTGCTTATAATCTCATCCGCATCAGAGAGGGGGATGAATGGAAAACGGCATTTAACACCAGAGATGGACACTTTGAGTATCTGGTCATGCCCTTTGGTCTATGCAACGCCCCTGCCGTCTTCCAAGACTTTGTTAATGAAATTTTTCGTGATCTACTATACTCCTGTGTTGTTGTATATCTGGACGATATCCTGATTTTTTCTGCCAATCTTGAAGAACACCGCCAGCATGTCCGTATGGTTCTTCAGAGACTTCGTGATAATCAACTCTATGCCAAAATAGAGAAATGTCTGTTTGAATGCCAATCTCTTCCTTTTCTAGGATACTTGGTCTCTGGCCAGGGACTACAAATGGACCCAGATAAACTCTCTGCCGTCTTAGATTGGCCACGCCCCTCCGGACTCCGTGCCATCCAACGTTTTTTGGGGTTCGCCAATTATTACAGGCAATTTATTCCACATTTTTCTACCATTGTGGCTCCTATTGTGGCTTTAACAAAAAAAAATGCCGATCCCAAGTCTTGGCCTCCTCAAGCGGAAGACGCCTTTAAACGACTCAAGTCTGCCTTTTCTTCGGCTCCCGTGCTCTCCAGACCTGACCCATCTAAACCCTTCCTATTGGAGGTTGATGCCTCCTCAGTGGGAGCTGGAGCTGTCCTTCTACAAAAAAACTCTTCCGGGCATGCTGTTACTTGTGGTTTTTTTTCCAGGACCTTCTCTCCGGCGGAGAGGAACTACTCCATCGGGGATCGAGAGCTTCTAGCCATTAAATTAGCACTTGAGGAATGGAGGCATCTGCTGGAGGGATCAAGATTTCCAGTTATTATTTACACCGATCACAAGAACCTCTCCTACCTCCAGTCTGCCCAACGGCTGAATCCTCGTCAGGCCAGGTGGTCTCTGTTCTTTGCCCGATTTAATTTTGAAATTCACTTTCGGCCTGCTGATAAAAACATTAGGGCCGATGCTCTCTCTCGTTCCTCAGATGCCTCTGAAATTGAACTCTCTCCTCAACACATCATTCCTCCTGACTGCCTGATTTCCACTTCTCCAGCCTCCATCAGGCAAACTCCTCCAGGAAAGACCTTTGTTTCTCCACGCCAACGCCTTGGGATCCTCAAATGGGGTCACTCCTCCCATCTCGCAGGTCATGCGGGCATCAAGAAATCTGTGCAACTCATCTCTCGCTTCTATTGGTGGCCGACTCTGGAGACGGATGTTGTGGACTTTGTGCGAGCCTGCACTATCTGTGCCCGGGATAAGACTCCTCGCCAGAAGCCCGCTGGTTTTCTTCATCCTCTACCTGTCCCCGAACAACCTTGGTCTCTGATTGGTATGGATTTTATTACTGACTTACCCCCATCCCATGGCAACACTGTTATTTGGGTGGTCGTTGATCGATTCTCCAAAATGGCACATTTCATCCCTCTTCCTGGTCTTCCTTCAGCGCCTCAGTTGGCTAAACAATTTTTTGTACACATTTTTCGTCTTCACGGGTTGCCTACACAGATCGTCTCGGATAGAGGCGTCCAATTTGTGTCTAAATTCTGGAGGGCTCTCTGTAAACAACTCAAGATTAAATTAAATTTTTCTTCTGCATACCATCCTCAATCCAATGGACAAGTAGAGAGAATTAACCAGATCTTGGGTGACTATTTACGACATTTTGTTTCCTCCCGCCAGGATGACTGGGCAGATCTTCTACCTTGGGCCGAATTCTCGTATAATTTCAGAATCTCTGAATCTTCCTCCAAATCTCCGTTTTTCGTGGTGTACGGCCGTCACCCTCTTCCCCCCCTCCCTACCCCCTTGCCCTCTGGTCTGCCCGCTGTGGATGAAATTTCTCGTGATCTTTCCACCATATGGAAAGAGACCCAAAATTCTCTCTTACAGGCTTCTTCTCGCATGAAGAGATTCGCAGATAAGAAAAGAAGAGCTCCTCCCATTTTTTCCCCTGGAGACAAGGTATGGCTCTCCGCTAAATATGTCCGTTTCCGTGTCCCGAGCTATAAGTTGGGACCACGCTATCTTGGTCCTTTTAAAGTTTTGTGTCAAATTAATCCTGTCTCTTACAAACTTCTTCTTCCTCCTTCTCTTCGTATCCCTAATGCCTTTCACGTCTCTCTTCTTAAACCTCTCATCCTCAACCGTTTTTCTCCTAAATCTGTTCCTCCCACTCCTGTTTCCGGCTCCTCGGACATCTTCTCTGTCAAAGAGATTTTGGCCTCTAAAAAGGTCAGGGGAAGAACTTTTTTTTTAGTGGATTGGGAGGGTTGTGGTCCAGAAGAGAGGTCCTGGGAACCTGAGGACAATATCCTGGACAAAAGTCTGATCCTCAGGTTCTCAGGCCCCAAGAAGAGGGGGAGACCCAAGGGGGGGGGTACTGTTACGCCGAGCGCTCCGGGTCCCCGCTCCTCCCCGGAGCGCTCGCTACACTTCCCTCACTGCAGCGCCCCGGTCGGTTCCACGGACCCGGGGCGCTGCGTTACCACCTCCGGCCGGGATGCGATTCGCGATGCGGGTAGCGCCCGCTCGCGATGCGCACCCCGGCTCCCGTACCTTACTCGCTCCCCGTCAGTTCTGTCCCGGCGCGCGCGGCCCCGCTCCCTAGGGCGCGCGCGCGCCGGGTCTTTGCGATTTAAAGGGCCACTGCACCGCTGATTGGTGCAGTGGTTCCAATTAGTGTTTACACCTGTGCACTTCCCTATATCACCTCACTTCCCCTTCACTCCCTCGCCGGATCTTGTTGCCCTAGTGCCAGTGAAAGCGTTCCTTGTGTGTTCCTTGCCTGTGATTCCAGACCTTCTGCCGTTGCCCCTGACTACGATCCTTGCTGCCTGCCCCGACCTTCTGCTACGTCCGACCTTGCTTCTGTCTACTCCCTTGTACCGCGCCTATCTTCAGCAGCCAGAGAGGTTGAGCCGTTGCTAGGGGATACGACCTGGTCACTACCGCCGCAGCAAGACCATCCCGCTTTGCGGCGGGCTCTGGTGAAAACCAGTAGTGACTTAGAACCGATCCTCTAGCACGGTCCACGCCAATCCCTCTCTGGCACAGAGGATCCACTACCTGCCAGCCGGCATCGTGACAACAAGCAGCAACATAACCAAAAACACTGCCACAAAGTGCTCAGATACCAGTTTTACATAGTATTATCACACTGCAGACTATACAAGACATTAATGCATTATTTATCAGACACACTCACAAGGGGAATACACAAAAATGATATTCAATATTTTACAGATGTCTTCTCTGGTTGGAGTCATTCTTTTTCCTTCTTTCTCCATGTAGCCAACATGACCATGACTTTTTTTTTTTTTAAGGTCTTTATAAATCAACCCGTGCCAGAAAGTTAAATAGATTTGTAAATTACTTCTATTAAAAATTCTTTACCCTTCCTGTACTTTTTAGCAGCTGTATGCTACAGAGAAAATTCTGTTATTTTTGAATTTCTTTTCTTTTTTCTTCTGTCCACAGTGCTCTCTTCTGACACCTCTGTCCGTGTCAGGAAGTGTCCAAAGCAGCATACGGTAGGTTTGCAATGGGGATTTTCTCCTGCTCTGGACAGTTCCTGATACAGGCTTTAGGTGTCAGCAGAGAGCAGTGTGGACAAGACAAAAAAGAAATGAAAAAAGAACAGAATTTCCTCTGTAGCATACAGCTGCTAAAAAGTACAGGAAGGGTTAAGATGTTTTAATAGGAGTAATTTACAAATCTGTTTAACTTTCTGGCCCCAGTTCATTGAAAAAATAAATAAATAATGTTTTCCACCTGAGTACCCCTCTAACCTCCAAAGACATTTCCATCATATGTGACCTATATTATCCTCTTCTCTTAGAGGGCTCCAGCATTGATATAACCTCCAGAGACATTACATCATATGTGACTGATATCAGACTCTTCTCTTATACCACTCCAGCACTAAATAATAACCTCCAGAGACATTACATCATATGTGACTGATATCAGACACCCCTGTTATAAGGCTCCAGTAATATAATTTATAATATATATATAATATGTAATTTATATATAATATATAAAGACAGTGACATTGGGAGTTAGAAAAAAAGTATCCTGAGGATGCTCATGCAGTCAACAAGGGCTCAAGGGAGTGGTTAAAAATGTAAAACTGTCTGCTTGTGTACGCCCTTAGATTATACACATGTGCACATTACAAGCGTGTACATACATGCATACATCATACAAAAACATCAGCAGCCGGGACTATGGCCTCTCACCACAGCCAAGCCAGATCACCCTGCTCTGTACTGGTGAGGGGCAAACAACCCGAAACAGCTGTCTGCAGATGGGTCCTCTTTCCTTCTGAAGAGAGTTCTGGCTTGGGATAAATCCCAATCAGTTCTGAGACTTCTTAACTGGAGGCTGAGCTGTTTTGCAGGACACTCTACCTGTCTAGGTGGTGTGGTGAGCTAAATTACATGTTATTTTACCCAGGAACCCGCGGAGTGCTAAATGGCCTACTTGAATCTCCGTTACACCTGAAGAGGTGCCCTCTCCCTGAGGAAAGTACTGACCCCGTATATATATATATATATATTTACAAATATGTCACCTTGAAGTTCCATTGCCTGCATAAGAGCAATCTGCTTGAGGTGTTGTGTTTTTAAATAGTGATTGACAGCGACCACTTATTGTCATCTTATTTGCAGTAGGGGTTACATTATTCCTTAGGTAAAAAAATTGTATAATTATTTTTAAATGAAAAGACATGGTGTGGTGAGCTTGTAGGGATGTAGGGTAGGAAGGGTGTAGCTGTGCAGTGATGAAAGGGTGTTGGATTAATCCTTAACTGTCGCGACACCAGGGTGCGGGTTCTTCCTCTGTGTATATATCTCCTACCGCCACCCTTCCCAGGAACGATAGGGAGGAATAAAGGATTGTCCACAACCGGAGGTTTAGTAAACTGGAAATAACTTTACTGCAACTTTTATGCAGGTTAACGGGAGTAACAGTCTACATAGAGGACCGGACTTAATTTCCTCACGGTTGGGACCTTGTAGGGAAATAAGCTCTGAGGCTTGCTTTACGCTGTTCCACTGAATTTAGGGTTTGTTTTTAGGTTCAGTAGTCACGTAGATTTAGGATTGAGTTTAGTTGAACTCATGGTTTAGTATTTGGCTGAAGTTAGCAGGCTTCAGGCCTAAGTTTGTCTTGCAGGTATACACGGAACTCCTCTCTCTCTGCTAGTCCGGAACCCAAGAGAGCGATGATTGGATACAGCGCCCTTATATGGCAAGGGGCAGGCTCATAGCTTATTGGTTCCCACCAACTGTCAGTCCTGGAAGTACGATACATATCTATATTATGTACAAATTATACACACCAAACATATAAAATTAAAGAAGGAAGAGGGGACAAGGGGTTATCCCACTAGGAGGATCCTACCGGTATGCAGGAACGCTGACTTTGGGGACTTAGCACACAAGGTACGGTACAACGTACAGTACTGGGACACCACAATGGCACCTTTCAAAATTTATTATGCAGTAGAATTATGGCATTTTGATATTTCTCTTGTATAATTCACAGTGTTAAAAAGTTAAATTCCACTGTGAGTATATAAGCTTGCAAGTAGTATCAAGCTTCACATAGCCCAAGTCACAAGTGCATACATTGTATACCTTCCTTTAGAAAGTCAGCTATCCAAATAAATCACTAACTTTGAAGTGAAAATTACCATTACCCGATAGACACATTTTTTTCCCCCAAGTGTAATGTCTTGGCAGTGTATTTTGTGCTCTGATTGCGGGTCAGAAAAAGTGAAGAACAGTGGTTGCAGGTGACACTGCTATAAAGTTCTCTTCTTAAAATATCAGACACCTAGAATGAATAATATTTTAGGCTGGATTAATACACAGCCTTTTTCTCACAGCAATATTTTTTTTTACAGCCTTTTAACTGGCATTTTTTATAGAGTTTTTTTTTTTCCAAAACACTGTAGCTAGAGGTTACCATAAAAGGGTATCCATCTCAAGTTAAATAACTTACTAATTGAATATTAACACAAATGGTACTGGCTTCAGTATGTTTTTGCTTGAAATAACCCAGACAGAAAGTTCTGTTATTGTGGTTTCTTGGCTCCTCCCAAGATAATGCATCATCCTCTACTATCTCAGAAGACAACCCTTAGGCTAGGTTGACACTACGGAAAATCTGGGCAGAATTTCTGCCAGAGATCGAGCCGGCAGCACTTGTGATGTGAGATGGTGATGGTGTAATGTTGTAAGGCTGGGTTCACACTATGGAATCCCTGTGCAGAATTTCTGCCGGAGATCGAGCCAGCATCACTAGGACCGCGTGGACTGCATTGCCTTCACCATAGATGGCAATGCATTTCTGGGTGGATCTTATGGGAGATCTGCTCAGAAATGTAGTGACGTCTATGGGGATGGCAATGCAGTTCGCGCGGTCCTAGTGACGCTGGCTCGATCTCCGGCAGAAATTCTGCACAGGGATTCCATAGTGTGAACCCAGCCTTACAACATTACACCATCACCATCTCACATCACCATTCCAACATCACCATTCCAACATATTTATATTTTTATTGGGAAGAATGAGGTGTGTTTACAACATGCAGTTTTGTGCTGAACAATGCCATAAACAGAGGAACAGACAGAGAATGAGTACAGCAGGCGCTACAGTTTTGCTGATGGCAGGATAATAGTCTGCTGTGTACTTAATAGCTAAGTGCAAACAATGCAGACTCACAAAACAAATGTATTTTTGGTAATTTCACAGCAGGCCCGGACTCGCCTACCGGGATACCGGGAATTTTCCCGGTGGGCCTGGGGCCACTTTGGGGCTGGATTAATGTAGGGGCTCCACGCCTCTACATGAAAACAGGCCCAACAGGCTGCATGGGCGGCCTGCACAGGCCGCCTGGCGCTGACGATAAATATCTTAACAGAAAAAGAGGGCCGGCCCTGCACTGTCGCAGACCGGCCCTGCTTCTTACTTACGGTCCTGAGTGGTCGGCTGCCTGGGGGAGAGGCGCTTTGAACTCTGGCGTGGTGCACTGCTGAGCTTAGAGTCAGGTCACGTCACAGTGGGGGTGATGTGACCTCACGTCTAAGCGCAGCAGTGCAACATCGGTGTTCACTGTGCCACCGATCAGTGCGCCCGCCGCCCTGGCCTCTCTCTCATACAGAGCCCTGCTTGTCCTCAGGTACAGAACGCTGCTTGTCCTCAGTGTAAAGAGCCCTGCTTGTCCTCAGTGTACTGAACACTGCTTGTTCTCAGTGTACAGAGCCCTGCTTGTCCTCAGGTACAGAACCCTGCTTGTCCTCAGTGTACAGAGCCCTGCTTGTCCTCAGTGTACTGAACACTGCTTGTTCTCAGTGTACAGAGCCCTGCTTGTCCTCAGTGTACAGAGCCCTGCTTGTCCTCAGTGTACTGAACACTGCTTGTTCTCAGTGTACAGAGCCCTGCTTGTCCTCACTGCACAGAGCCTTGAATGTCCTCAGTGTACAGAGCCCTGCTTGTCATCAGTGTACAGAGCCCTGCTTGTCCTCAGTGTACAGAGCCCTGCTTGTCCTCAGTGTACAGAGCCCTGATTGTCCTCAGTGTACAGAGCCCTGCTTGTCCTCAGTGTACAGAGCCCTGCTTGTCATCAGTGTAGAGAGCCCTGCTTTTCATCAGTGTAGAGAGCCCTGCTTTTCATCAGTGTACAGAGCCCTGCTTGTCCTCAGGTACAGAGCCCTACTTGTCCTCAGTGTACAGAGCCCTGATTGTCCTCAGTGTACAGAGCCCTGCTTGTCATCAGTGTACAGAGCCCTGCTTGCCATCAGTGTACAGAGCCTGCTTGTCCTCAGTGTACAGAGCCCTGCTTGTCCTCACTGTACAGGGCCCTGCTTGTCCTCACTGTACAGGGCCCTGCTTGTCATCAGTGTACAGAGCCCTGCTTGTCCTCCGGTACAGAGCCCAACTTGTCCTCAGTATACAGAGCCCTGCTTGTCCTCAGTGTACAGAGCCCTGCTTGTCATCAGTGTACAGATCCCTGCTTGTCATCAGTGTACAGAGTCCTGCTTGTCCTCACTGTACAGGGCCCTGCTTGTCATCAGTGTACAGAGCCCTGCTTGTCCTCAGGTACAGAGCCCTACTTGTCCTCAGTGCACAGAGCCCTGCTTGTCCGCAGTGTACAGAGCCCTGCTTGTCCTCAGTGTACAGAGCCTGCTTGTCCTCAGTGTACAGAACCCTGCTTGTCCTCACTGTACAGGGCCCTGCTTGTCCTCACTGCACAGAGCCCTGCTTGTCCTCAGTGTACAGAGCCCTGCTTGTCCTCAAGTACAGAGCCCTGCTTGTCCTCAGTGCACAGAGCCCTGCTTGTCCGCAGTGTACAGAGCCCTGCTTGTCCTCAGTGTACAGAGCCTGCTTGTCCTCAGTGTACAGAACCCTGCTTGTCCTCACTGTACAGGGCCCTGCTTGTCCTCACTGCACAGAGCCCTGCTTGTCCTCAGTGTACAGAGCCCTGCTTGTCCTCAAGTACAGAGCCCTGCTTGTCTTCAGTGTACAGAGCCCTGCTTGTCCTCAGTTTACAGAGCCCTGCTTGTCCTCAGTGTACAGAGCCCTGCTTGTCCTCAGTGTACAGAGCCCTACTTGTCCTCAGTGTACAGAGCACTGCTTGTCCTCAGTGTACAGAGCCCTGCTTGTCCTCACTGTACAGGGCCCTGCTTGTCCTCACTGCACAGAGCCCTGCTTGTCCTCAGTGTACAGAGCCCTGCTTGTCCTCAGGTACAGAGCCCTGCTTGTCTTCAGTGTACAGAGCCCTGCTTGTCCTCAGTTTACAGAGCCCTGCTTGTCCTCAGTGTACAGAGCCCTGCTTGTCCTCAGTGTACAGAGCCCTACTTGTCCTCAGTGTACAGAGCACTGCTTGTCCTCAGTGTACAGAGCCCTGCTTGTCCTCAGTGACTGCACCTAATGTGGGGAACTATACTGCACCCAAATTGGGGGGAACTATACTGCACCTAATGTGGGGAACTATACTGCACCTAATGTGGGGAACTAAGCTGCACCTAATGTGGAGGAACTATACTGCACCTAATGTGGAGAACTATACTGCACCTAATGTGGGGGAAACTATACTGCACCTAATGTGAGGAACTATACTGCACCTATTGTGGGGGAACTATACTGCACCTAATGTGGGGGAACTTTACTGCACCTAATGTGGGGGAACTATACTGCACCTAATGTGGGGAACTATACTGCACCTAATGTGGGGGAACTATACTGCACCTAATGTGGAGAACTATACTGCACCTAATGTGGGGGAACTATACTGCACCTAATGTGGGGAACTATACTGCACCTATTGTGGAGGAACTATACTTCACCTAATGTGGGGGAACTATACTGCACCTAATGTGGGGAACTATACTGCACCTAATGTGGGGAAACTAATATGCTTTAAAATGCATGATTTTACCTTTTATGAACAAGAAAATGATGACGTGCTGGTATAATGGCACAACAATATGGGGCTGGTATGTAATTTTTTTCCAGGGCTGGTTTTCACACTCAGTCCGGCCCTGTTTCACAGCTGGGACAGACAGGTAAGCAATGCTCTTTTTACCTGATGTTGGAGGCCTGTAAGTTTAACATCTGTAGTGGGTAAGATTTTTGAGGGTGTTCTGAGAGAGGCTATATTGGAATATCCTAATGAAAATAACCTTCTAAGAGGGCACCAACATGGGTTTATGCGGGATCGGTCCTGTCAGACTATTCTGATCAGTTTCTATGAGGAGGTTATAGATTGGATTGGGGTGAAGCTGTGGATGTTATATATCTGGACTTTTTTTAAAGCGTTTGATACTGTGCCACACAAAAGGTTAGTACATAAAATGAGAATGCTGGGACTGGGGAAGGACATATGTAAATGGTTTAGCAACTGGCTCAGTGACAGGAAGCAGAGGGTGAATATCAATGGAACTTACAGTTACAAGTGGGGTCCCACAGGGGTCAGTACTGGGTCCACTTCTTTTCAATATGTTTATTAATGACCTTGGAGAGGGATTACAAAGTAGAATTTCTATATTTGCAGATGACACCAAACTGGGTAGGGTGATTACCACAGAGGATGATAACATAATATTACAGAGGGATCTTGGGAAGCTGGAGGCTTGGGCACAGACATGGCAAATTAAGTTTAATGTCGATAAATGTAAGGTTATGCACTTGGGCCGTAAAACAAAATATACAATTGTGTGCTAAATAATAAGACACTAGGTCAAGCTTCTACCGAAAAAGACTTGGTGGTACTGGTGGACATTAAGCAATCAGTGCCAGGCAGCGGCTGCCAAGGCTAATAAAGTCATGGAATGTATCAAGAGAGGCATAGAGGCTTGTGACAAGGACATAGTTTTGCCGCTGTATAAATCACTAGTCAGACCACATATGGAGTATAGTGTTCAATTATGGTCACCTGTATATGAAAAGGACATGGCCGAACTGGAGAGGGTGCAGAGGAGGGTAGCAAAGATAACTGGTGATATGAGAGGATTACAGGACCAAGACAGGTTGTCAAGCTTGGGGTTATTTAGTTTAGAGAAAAGACGTCTTAGGGGCGATCTGATCACAATGTACAAATATAAGAATGGACAGTACAGAGATCTTTCTAGTGATCTTTTTATACTTAGGCCAGTAACCATGACAACAAGCCATCCTCTTCATCTAGAGGAAAGAAGGTTTCATCATAATCACAGACAGAGATTCTTTACTGTAAGAGCAGTGAGACTATGAAACTCTCTTCCCCAGGATGTTGTGATGTTGAAGTGGAATCTCCTTCAGAGGCCTAGTGGATATCTGTTCCCATGCCAAATTAGTTATTAGAGTTGATGCATGCATCGGAGTGGATAACACACACTGAAAGGGTAAAGCAATTCTTCCTCTGTTTATTACAGCATATTTTGTCATGCACAAGTTTATATGACTTGTTTGCTTCTCAGCGTTAACCAATTATAACCGTGTACTTTTCCCCAAGATGTCATACTTACATTATTATATTAGTCAGGTGTTATCAGGCTATGTCCTGGATAAAGATCATGGCGTAGGCATTATTATTTCTCTGGAAACAATATTAAAGTTCAATCTTGATTGTCAGGCTTCACTAGGGGAGAGGCAGACTTTATCTGTCAGGTGAACTAATATGAGCAAAAAGCTAAGCAGAAGTAAAATAAGACATTTTATACCAATATACCAATTATAATATATATATATATATATATATATATATATCCACAAAGAAGCAGAAGCGGCACTCCAATATCACAGCAAATCGTGGTTTATTCACTCATCTGTATAAGGCGACGTTTCGGCTTATCAATAAAGCCTTTCTCAAGCATGCTTGAGAAAGGCTTTATTGATAAGCCAAAACGTCGCCTTATACAGAAGAGTGAATAAACCACGATTTGCTTTGATATTGGAGTGCTGCTTCTGCTTCTTTGTGGATATTACATTGGGGGTAGGTCTGCCCCCAAAGCTGAGCACCCAAACGGATCCGGAATCCTGTGTCACGGTGCTTCTCCTTCCTCTCCTTTGTATATAGATACATACACACATATATATTGAATCCATTACAATGTCTGACTCAATGAACAAGTTCAAGGGGGGCCTGGATGCTTTTCTAGAGAGTTATAACATTACAGGTTATGGATACTAGATTTATGTGGATAGAATGTTGATCCAGGCATTTATTCTGATCACTATATTGGGATCGGGAAGGAATTATTCATCTGTCATGGGACAATTGGCCTCAGCCTCATGGGGTTTTTTCGCCTCCCTCTGGATCAACACAGTAGGGTTTAGGTTGAACTCGATGGACTCTGGTCTTTTTCTGACCTTACAAACTATGTTACTATGTTACTATGGAGAACCCTTAAATCCTGTTATGAAAAAGGACATATTTATTTACATCCTCTGTGTGCTCAGGGTGTATGAAGCAAACTCACAAACTGAGCACACTCGATGCCCAGTGAGTACCAGCTGCTGATAGATTAAGCTAATGGCCCAGTCACAATCAACTAAGAAGGCAGCCGAACTGCTTCTCCTCCTCTCTGTGCTGCCTCAGGAAGTCAGTTCAAGCAGAGCAGAGAGTCCATGGCATAGCACTGAACAGTACAAGCAATGGGAGGAGGAAGATTTCTTATAATAATAATTATATATATATATATATATATACTAGCTGAGTATCCGGCGCTGCCCGTCTTTTCCTACTTAATCCTTTTTGGGGAGGAAAAGCAACAAAGAAAGAAGCTTTTGTCTTCATATCCCGTCCCCATATCCCCACCTCATTTCCCAACCCCAAATCCCCTCCTCATATCCCGACCCCAAATCCCCTCCTCATATTCCGACCTCATATCCTGTCCTCATATCGCAACCTCATATCCCATCCTTATATCCCATCCTCACATCCCATCCTCATATTCTGTCCTAATATATTGACCTCATATCCCATTCTCATATATCGTCCTCATAGCTATTCCTCATATTATGTCCTCATATCCCATCCTCATATCCCGTTCTTATATCCCTTCCTCATATGCCATCCTCATATGCTGTCTTCATATGCCGTCCTCATGTCCCATCCTCATGTACCGTCCCCATATCCTGTCCCCATATCCAACCTCAAATCCCATCCTCATATCCGGTCTCATATCCTGTCCCAATATCCTGACCTCATATCCCGTCCCCATATCCGACCTCAAATCCCAACCTCATAATCCTGTCTCATATCCTGTCCTAATATCCCAACCTCATATCCCATCCTCATATCCTGTCCTTATATCCTGACCGCATATCCCAACCTCATATCCCGTCCAAATATTCTGTCCTCATATAAGGTACCAGATGTCCTATATACTTGTATGAGACTTGAAACAAAAACCCCATTCTTCACATAGAGGGGAAGGTTAGGGTTAATTTGACTACTATATATTTTTATTTCACATATAAGTAACATGTGACTAAGTATTAGCGAAATATCTCCAGCCGTACGGAAGTTATCCTGGAACATACATTTCCCATAGATTTGTTTTGGACTTTAAACAAAAACCCAGACCCTCGCAAATGGGGGTAGGTAATGGTTAAATTAACTATCCTATATTTTAAGTGGACATATAAGTAACATGTGACCAAGTATTATCGAAATATCTCCAGCTATTTGGGAGTTATGCAGTAACATATATACCATAGACTTGTTTGGAACTTTAAACAAAAACCCCGACCCTGGCAAATGGGGTGGGTAAGGGTTAAATTACCTATCCTATGTTTGTAGTTGACATATAGGTAACATGTGTACTGAGTTGTACCACATGTGTACCACACATACACATATACACATACATACACACATTGGGGGGAATTCATCAAGCTGTGCTGACGTACACGACTTACGTACACTGTTTTCCATGGTGTAAGTGTCTCTTACGTGTGACACATTTATCATGCTATCACAGGGAGGTTGATAAATTTGGCATACATAAGCAAAAACACTTTTTTTAGAATACCTAAGCAAAAACCAAGAAATGTCTTCAGAACACCACTTTGTAACACCACCTCTTCTCCTCTGACTTTTTTGCTCTAAAGCCGCATTTGTGACAAAAATGTGCGATACATATGTTTTTATTTAATTTTTTTACCACTTTTTCCCCTAAGTGTACTAACCCATTTTTTGTATGTTTTTTTTCTCATTTCAGTTTCGTGTATGCAAAGGACTACTTTGGACTACAGTGACCAGCATTTTTTTGGTTAATATTAATAAAACGTGTTTTCTTAACAAGATTAGTAGTGGAAGCTGTCTAATAGACGGAATTCATTACTAAGCCAGGCTTAGCATTAGCCCCAAAGACAGCTAGCGCTAACCCCCAATTATTACCCCGATACCCACCGACGCAGGGGTACGGGAAGAGCCAGTACCAACAGGCCCGGAGGGTCAAAAATGGTGCTTCTGGTCCTAGGCAGTAACAGGCTGGCGTTATTTAGGCTGGGGAGGGCCAATAACAATATTCCTCGCCCACCCTGTTAATGTCAGGCTGTTGCTGCTTGGTTAGTATTGTGCTGAGAATGAAAATACGGGCTACTAATCCTGTTAAGAAAACTAAAAAAAATTTAATACCACACGTTTAAAAAAAAATAATTATTCCAAAAAACATTCCCCCACAAGCCCTCTTTAACCATTTTATTAATATTAAACAAAAAAAAACAAAAAAAAACGCTGGTCGTTGACATAGTCCACAGAATCCGAAGAAGTCCTCTGCATACACGGATCTGAAATGAGAAAAAAAAGAACACAAAACATATGTAAATACATTTATGGTGCCTCCAGCAGTTGCTTAACTACAACCTCCATCCCATGATGGGAGTTGTAATTTAGCAACAGTGAGCCTCCAGTTTAGCAACAGCTGGAGGCACCCTGTTTCTAAACTACAACTCCCATCATGGGAGTTGTAGTTTAGCAACAGCTGGAGGCACTCTGCTCCTAAACTACAACTCCCATCATGGAAGTTGTAGTTTAGCAACAGCCAGGGAAGCCCGCTTATCTCCCACCCGCCTGTGCCGCATGACTACAGCTCTCAGCATGTCCTCACTGTAAAGGGATGCTGGGAGTTGTAGTTGTGAGGTGTAGGCTGGTGGGAAGGGAAAGCCTGTGTAGGCTGGTGGGAAGGGAAAGCATCTCCCACCTGCCTGCGCCACATGACTACAACTCCCAGAATGCCCTTACATTAAGGACATGCTGGGAGTCATATTTGTGTGGTGTGTGGGTGGCGGGTGGCATTTGGGGGGTGGGCCGCGTGGTGGTGGCATACTGCGGGCAGTGGGTGTATGCGGGGAGGGGGGGCAGCGGGCAGTGGGGAGCGGAGCCGGCTGGGAACCATGAATATAATACTATGGCATTGTCATTTCATATTCCCCGCCTGGAGCTGTGGCCAAGGGGTCTAGGCCAATCACAGCTTCACGAGGGAAATATGAAACTACAGTGCTGTAGTTTCATATCCAAGTTAGCCGGCCGGAGAGCGAAGCGCAGTTCCGCTCCCCGGCTGGCTCACAGGAATATAACACTATGGCATTGAAAATTCATATTCCCCACCCGGAGTTGTGATTGACCGAGGGCCAATCACAGCTTCAGGAGGGAAATATGTAACTACAGTGCCGTAGTTTCATATTCCTGTGAGCCGGCCGGGGAGCGGATCGCTTGTCACCTGCGTGCACCACACAACTGCAACTCCCAGTATGCCCATACTGTATGGATCCCTGTTAAACCATTAATTTGTGAATTCAAAACACCACCTATAAAAGTTATTTAAATTATTTTGGAAAATAAGTATTTGGTCACCTACAAACAAGAAAGATTTCTGGCCCTCACAGACCTGTAACTTCTTCTTTAAGAGTCTCCTCTGTCCGCCACTCTTTACCTGTATTAATGGCACCTGTTTGAATGTTATCAGTAAAAAAGACTCCTGTCCACAACCTCAGTCACACTCCAAACTCCACTACGACCAAGACCAAAGTGCTGTCGAGGGAAACACCAGAAACAAAATTGTAGACCTGTACCAGGCTGGGAAGACTGAATCTGCAATAGGCAAGCAGCTTGATGTGAAGAAATCAAGTGTGGGAGAAATTATTAGAAAATGGAAGACATACAAGACCACCGATAATCTCCCTCGATCTGGGTCTCCACGCAAGATCTCACCCCGTGGTGTCAAAATGATCACAAGAACGGTGAGCAAAAATCCTAGAACCACACAAGGGGACTTAGTGAATGACCTGCAGAGAGCTGGGACCAAAGTAACTAAGGCTATCATCAGTAACACACTAAGCCACCATGGACTCAAATCATGCAGTACCAGACGTGTCCCTCTGCTTAAAAGGGTTATCCACCATAAGGTGATTAGTACGTACCTGGCAGGTAGTAGTGGACATGCTTAGGAAGGATCTGCGCTTGTTTTGGGGCTAAATGGCTATGTTGTGAGATTACTATAATACTGTGGCTAGCTGTTTGTGAACTGGTATTTCCTGTTTGACTTTTCTTTTTTGACTACAAATCTCACAATTCCATTCCCCCCCCCCCACACACACATCAGCCAACCCACCCATTGAAACATAAATGAGCTGCATCCATTCAAAGACCTGGGATTTTCAATCAGGGTGCCTACAGCTGTTGCATTAGTTGCAGATTGTTCTCTCTCCCACCAAGCAATCCCTCCACCCATTGAAGCAGACAGGCTCCCTGTCATCAGCTGACTAGTGAGTCAGGTTTCTGCTGCATTGCAACCTGGGAAAAATCTGAGACAACAGTAATTTTGTATGCTGGTAAAAATAAATATTGGAGTGAAAATCACAGAAGAATTGTGAGAAAACCGTCACATACAGGTACAGACACTATATTATGAACTACACTAACTTTACAGCCCCTGTAGCATAGTCAAATATACAAAAATCCTGGAATACCCCTTTAAGCCAGTACATGTTCGGGCCCATCTGTAGTTTGCTAGAGAGCATTTGGACGATCCAGGAGAGTATTTGGAGAATGACATATGGTCAGATAAGACCAAAGTAGAACTTTTTGGTAAAAACTCAACTCGTCGTGTTTGGAGGAGAAAGAATGCTGAGTTGCATCCAAAGAACACCATACCTACTGTGAAGCATGGAGTGGAAACATCATGCTTTGGGCTGTTTTTCTGCTAAGGGACTAGGACGACTGATTTGTGTAAAAGAAAGAATGAATTGGGCCATATATCGTGAGATTTTGAGTGAAAACCTCCTTCCATCAGCAAGGGCATTGAAGATGAAACGTGGCTTGGTCTTTCAGCATGACAATGATCCCAAACACACCCCCTGGGCAACAAAGGAGGGGCTTCGTAAGAAGCATTTCAAGGTCCTGGAGTGGCCTAGTCAGTCTCCAGATCTCAACCCCATAGAAAACCTTTGGAGGGAGTTGAAAGTCTGCGTTGCCCAGCGACGGCCCCAAAACATCACTGCTCTAGAGGAGATCTGCATGGAGGAATGGGCCAAAATACCAGCAACAGTGTGTGAAAATCTTGTGAAGACTTACAGAAAATGTTTGACCTCTGTCATTGCCAACAAAGGATATATAACAAACTATTGAGATGAACTTTTGTTATTGACCAAATACTTATTTTCCACCATAATTTGCAAATAAATTCCTTATAAATCAGACAAATTGATGTAAATTTGATGTAAATTACAGGCCTCTCTCATCTATTTAAGAACTTGCACGATTGGTGGCTGACTAAATACTTTTTGCCCCACTGTATGTATGTATGTATGTATATATATATATATATATATATATATATTTATATATATATATATATATATATATATCCAATTTTTAAAATAAATAAACAAAAATAAACATATGTGGTACAACTGCATGTGAAAACTATTAAAATGTAACATTAAAGGGGTATTCCAGTGAAAAACTATGTTTTTTTTTATATCAACTGGCTCCAGAAAGTTAAACAGATTTGTAAATTACTTCTATGAAAAAATCTTAATCCTACCAGTACTTATCAGCTGCTAAAGTTGAGTTGTTCTTTTCTGTCTGACAACAGTGCTCTCTGCTGACAATTCTGTCTATCTCAGGAACTGTCCAGAGTGGGAGCAAATCTCCATAGCAAACCTCTCCTGCTCTGGGCAGTTCCTGAGGCAGACCGAGGTGTCAGCAGAGAGCACCGTTGTCAGACAGATAAGAACAACTGAGCTTCAGCAGCTGATAAGTACTGGTAGGATAAAGAGTTTTTTCATAGAAGTAATTTACAAATCTGTTTAACTTTCTGGAGCCAGTTGATATGAAAAAAAAATATATAGATAGTTTTCCACTGGAATACCCCTTTAACCCCTTTACTCCTTAGCCTGTTTTGACCTTAATGACCAAGGCACATTTTTTAAATCCGGCATGTGTCCCCTTATTTGGTAATTACTTTGGAACACTTTTATTTATGAAAGCGATTCTGAGACCGTTTTTTTGTGACATATTGTACTTTACAGTAGAGGAAAATGTTGATTGACATATTCAGCATTTTTTGGCTTTCAACAATTTTGGCATTCAGAATTTTTTTGCGCATTTAAAAGTTCAGACAATTACACAAGCAGTGATACCAAATATGTTTATCATAATTTTTTTTTTTTACAGTGTTTTATTTCAACCATGGGAAAAAAGAGCGATTTGAACTTTTATTAGAGGAAAGATTTTTTAATATTTATAAAATACTTTTTTTTACACCTATTTTTGCCCCCCTAGGGGCCTATCATAAGCCATCATTAGATGGCTTACATAGATCAATATAATCCTACTGAATTACATTGATATATATTTTCGGGGCTCAATTTCTTCATGCTGCCAAAGGCAGACTTAACTCCTTGGGGACGGAGACCATTATAACCCTAAGGACGCAGCCCTTTTTTGCACATCTGACCACTGTCACTTTAAGCATTAATAACTCTGGGATGCTTTTAATTTTCATTCTGATTCCGAGATTGTTTTTTCCTGACATATTCTACTTTATGTTAGTGGTAAATTTTTGTCGATACTTGCATCATTTCTTGGTGAAAAATTCCAAAATTTGATGGAAAAAATAGAAAATTTAGCATTTTTCTAACTTTGTAGCTCTCTGCTTGTAAGGAAAACAGACATTCCAAATAAATTATATACTGATTCACAAATACAATATGTCTACTTTATGTTTGCATCATAAAGTTGACATGTTTTTACTTTTGGAAAACATCAGAGGGCTTCAAAGTTCAGTAGCAATTTTCCAATTTTTCACAAAATTTCCAAAATCGGAATTTTTCAGCGACCAGTTCAGTTTTGAAGTGGATTTGAAGGGCCTTCATATTAGAAATACCCCATAAATTACCCCATTATAAAAACTGAACGCCTCAAAGTATTCAAAATGACATTCAAAAAGTTTGTTAACCCTTTAGGTGTTTCACAGGAATAGCAGCAAATTAAAGGAGAAAATTCAAAATCTTCATTTTTTACACTCGAATGTTCTTGTAGACCCAGTTTTTGAAACTTTACAAGGGGTAATAGGAGAATTACCATCGTATGTTGAGGGACCACTGTATAGATTAGATACAGAGATATTAAAAGTTTTTCTATGTTTGATTATGAATGCGAAAGAGGAAAAATGTTCAAATGCTTTAGAAGTCTTTGGGTATTAACTATTTGAAACATGACTCTTAGGGGCGAATATGAAGATTTAGTGGGGACTGTACAGCTCCATATAGCTCCTATACATTGCCGTATCGGCTTTGTGAACAGTACACTTCCATGTACTTGAACCTTTAGTAGAAAGCATATTTCCTTCATAAAATTACTTCCATATTTCAGGACACACAAGCCTTTCACAAAACAGGTGACATTTTATCAATGGAAATATGCTGCATGTGAAAACGTCCAGAAGTTTGCAATTAATCTGCCATAATATATTACTTAGAAAGCACGTGTCTGAAACTGTTGTACAATATGGGACACTTTTGCTGTGAATGTCATTTATAACACGTGTTAACTTGGTGACTATAGGAATTGACTAAGGTCATAGTATGAAGGAATACATCACTCCGGTGTTTAATGCTTGTTCTGACATTTTTTTTTACTTTTTCAATTTTTGTCCTGTTCTTTATGAAACAGCCCTCGTTCTGTACTAAACCATACAACTAACACATTACTTAATCTTACTGGCACATTGTAAAATTTTACACATGCGCTCATCCAGATAATTACACAATTAATTTTCACTTAGTACAGCTGAAACGGGGATAATGAAATTTCCACTGGTGTACTGTTACGTCCTGGGGGTCATGGGTCAGTTTCCTGTTTGGATAAGGGCGAGTTTAAAGAGGATTTCTGACAGTCTCCCTTACTTTAACTGAGCCTAAAAAACATTGCAAAGGAATTTCAATTTACAGCTCAGATCAATGAAAAGAGCAGATGTTGGAAGTGTGCCGTTGACATTCTGGAAGTGCACTGAGCGCAGGTGTAGCTAGCAGACTCCCCACCCCCACTCCAGTTATTGTAAGTAATAATCTGGCCTAATTAAAACTTTCCCTGTTTACAGAAGTGAAGAGGGTGCTATGTCAAACTTGTCAGAAATCCTGTTACTACAAAGGGGATTTTGTAGGCACTAATCTGCTGAAAAGGCTAGACAGATGCTGCACAAGGTTCTGTTTAAGAATTATATATATATATATATATATATATATATATATATATATATATTATATTTTCCTTTTAGCTATGTATTAATCTATATAGACTTTATAACTGCCTCTCTATAACTATGCATTTTCAGTTATACTGTAATTGTTTAGAAAAATAAAAATACTATTTACAAGAACAGGGCTATTTGGGTATTTTTTTCCCCCAAAGTGGATTGCCTTAAGTGCCCCAACGTCTTGCTGATTCTCTGTAAGGAGTAAGGGTACACAATGGCATCACACCTTTAAAAAACATAGCAAAAGAGGGGGTCCAGCACCGTTTGATTTCAATAAAATATCTCTTTATTTCACATCTTTAAAATCCACATGTGCTTCCATAGGGTGAAAAAAACAGTAAAGATCTGAAGTGTTTCGGCATGGATGCACGGATGCCTTACTTAGATTGCACACAAACATCTATTTGTCATCTTTAAAAACCCTTTAGTCAGTCACTTGATACTAATGTGCTGAAAGATCATTGGTTCTACAAAAAAACATACACTCCTATATATATATGGTAAAAAGGTGTCATGTGAAATACAAATACATAACCATTTCGGCATCCACATCTAATGCTCTTGAGAATCCTAAATGTTAGAACTATATTACCATTCATAAAGACACATCTCAAAGCATCTATACATAACATTAGTAAGTCAAAATAAGATAATGGTGTAAATACATACCTTGCGCATATCTTGAACTCAGCATAAATATCCAATAACTTTCTCTGTTCATGAGTTTTCGCCATCTGCTGCTCCCTAGGACTAATAATGTCTCTATTATGGACTTCACTAAAATAGCAAGTCACCTATTTTTGGTGTTTTTAATGTGGAGTTACTGGTACACACAATGGCCCTCATTTACTATTGCAAACCCGACATGTTTTGTCGAGTCGTGCGCCAGATTCTGTCTGCGCCAGAATCTGCGCCACAAATTCAAAATGCGCCAGAATTGAAAAAACCCCGACTAACTCTCCATTTTGCTAAGAAAACCCGAAAAAGGGGCATGGCTGCCGGGAAAATGGGGCGTGGTCACCGAAAAGGGGCGTGTTACCGACATTTTCACAAAAACCCAACATATTTACTAAGGTTTCCACATAAAATGTGGTGGATTTAAGCTGAGGAAAACCAGACAGATCAGAGCTTGTGTAAAAAAAAGCAAAGTGTACGGAAAGTGGAAAATGTAGGGAAACCTTAGTAAATACCGTGGAAAATAAATAGGCAACTAAAATCCACAAAGAAACCTACACAACACTCTTAGTAAATGAGGGCCAATGTATTGCTTTAACACATGTAGCTAAATATACAATGTTTCTGGTGTTACAATTAATCTAATGTGTCATATTGCGTTTTGATGACACATGAAGTCAAAACTGTGGATCACTATCATATATGTACAGTTAATGTATTTTTTGCCCACATTTGAAATTACCACTATGTGTCCACCATCTCTGTTGTGTCTTTTTTCAGAAACAATGAGGCTGAGTTCAGAAGCTCCTTATTGTAGTAACTTTTCGCAACACAACTGTACACCATATTGTAGGCCAGTATTTCACATTTGGGGTGCCTCCAGCTGTTGCAAAACCACAACTCATCCTTCCACACAATGACTAGGTTGTCTATGTAATAAGTTAACCCAGCCATTGTATGTGTCCAAAATATGGGCTCCTTAACCCCTTAACGTCCTTGGCCGGCTCCCGCGATATAACGCGGGGTCACGCAGTGACCCCGAGTCATATCAGGTCGGTCCCGGCATGTATCTGAAGCCGGGACCCGGGGCTAATAGCGGGAGGCAGCCATCGCGAAAGCTGCCCGGCTGCTCAGTGGGGCTGATCGGGACCACCGCAGTGAAAATGCGGTGTCACGATCAGCTGGGACATGAGCGGAGGTCCTCTTACCTGCCTCTGGCGTGTCCCTTCGGCGATTGATTGCTCCAAGCCTGAGAAGCAGGCTTGAGCAATCGACCGCCGATAACGCTGATCACTGCAAAGCTATGGCTTTGCAGTGAACAGTGCTGGCAATCGGTGTGTGCAGTGCTATAGGTCCCTATGGGAGCTATAACACTGCAAAAAAAAAAAAGTGTAATAAAAAGTTAATAAATGTGATTTAACCCTTTCCTTAATAAACAACACCATAAAAAAACTTCATGTAAATAAAAATAAATATAAACATATGTGGTAACGCCACGTGCGTAAATGTCCGAACTATAAAAATATATCATTAATTAATCCGCTCGGTCAATGGCGTATGCGCCAAAAAATTCCAAAGTCCAAAATAACGTATTTTTGGTTGCTTATTTATTTTGATAGCATCCTTGGTCCCAGGGTACTTATTATATGATAAGGGTTAAAATATATAACATAAATGTGACATAGAGTAAATGAATGACTGATATAGAGGGGGAGAGATCCTTGCCCCCAAGGGCTTACAATATACAAGGTAATGGTAGAGGTAGAGGTCCCCCCCATGCCCCCAAGCATTCTCCCAATGAGCCGATACCAGCAACTCTTGGCCTCACTAAGAGAAGAAAGATGGTTTTAGGAACATGTTTTTCTTAAATCTTTCTATGTGCTGATGGGATACAGTTCAGCTGAACACCTTTTACCTCACATAGATTTCTGAGCTCTGACCTGTGTGGAGCCTTGTATCAATAGTGTTGGTATGACATTTGCTTTATGTGCAAAGTCTCCGAATCTGCAACATATTTCAGAAAATGTTCTATGACACTTCATAAATTTGTTGGAACTTGAACTGGAGGAAATCCTGTCTGCCTGTTCTACACGTACGCCATTATTTTGGTGTAAATAAATTGCATACTGAGGTGATACATTCATCATAAAATCATGACTGCTTAGCCATGTGCTTGTTTTGGTTTCCAAGGGTGAAAAAAGAGTTAACTATTAGTACGTATAGTGCATATTCTTACTTAAATGTCCTCAAAGATATTTGCAACATTTAAGTCATACTCAGTCACACTAAGGCTGATATTTTATTTCATTGTGTGGATTTTGTTGTCATTTTAGTGTTTTTGATCAAAAGTAATGATAAATATTCATTGAGATTCATTCAGCTTTTTATCTTTCCATCTATTCTGCAGTGTAAAAAGTGTTTCTGTTTAACTCCATTGGGCCCTTGGGCGTATATGTACACCCCATACATGCAGGTGGTAAATGCAAGAGCAAGTGCTGAGCCTGCATCATACATGGTAACTACTAGCATTGGAGCTCATTTAACCACCTAGATGTTTTTTTTTTTGCATTATTTCATTTTGCAGCTTACAAAATGAAAGAACAAATCTTCCCACCAAACTTCACCATTTTACATAGAATAAAATCCTCCCCCCCCACCCCCCACCCTACCTATCCCCAGTCCTACATACATTATTCATCATGAGGGCAGGAAATCAGGATGACTGGTAACAGCCAAATAGCATTCAATTTCCCCTCCCCCTCCCTCTATAAATTGTATAATTAACTATTTAGTTGTTACTTTTTAATAACTTATCTCACAATAACTCCCTTTCAACTGCATCATTCCTATTAAACGTGTCCTCCCAACTCCGCGCCCCCTCACATCACACATATTTATGCACAAAGCAACAAAAAAAAAAAATCCTTCCTCCCCCTTACAACATAACCTTCTATCCTCCTCATATTATTGTACCAGTCAACACAACTAGGACTCCTTGGGGTAATCCAGTTCTTAACAATCAACAAACGAGCATAGAATAGCATTCTTAAACATCTTTGTTTTTCCTTTTGCCTGGCTTTTATGCCCGAGTCATTACCCAGAACAGGCAGCAGGGGGGAAAACTCCATACATACACCAGTTATCGCCTTAATTCTACAATATATTTCTCACCAATACTTAACTATCTCAGGGCAGCTCCATAGCAGATATAATTATCCCGCCTTCTCTATATCACATCTACTACAGTTACTTCCTCTTCTTATACCTATCCTTTCCAGAAAACAAAGTGTATAGTAAAGTCTATGTACTATATTAAATTGTGTTAAACTATAATTCAAATTTGGAGATACCAGATTAATATTTTTCCGTACAATATCCCATTATATTATTTTACTAGGACAAGTCTCCTCCTGCCATTGCTGAAAGCTCTTGTGGAATAATTTATTTTTAGTTAAGCTTACCAAGGCTGTATACACATACGAGATATATTTTTCCCTAATTTTACCACCCATTATTTTATTTAGGATCTCAGGGTAAACTGAATGTATGTGACCTCCTTTATCAATAAACTCAAGAAAAGTTTTTTTTAAACCAATATAATCCAACCATCCACCCTCCTTTAAATTACATTTCTAAATATATATATAATTAATTTTGCAATCAATTAATTAATTACCAGTCCTCAAAGGTGCATATATGAATAAACATAAGATAGTGGATAAAATTAAAATATTAATGGTAATTTATTCACAAGGAGAAAATATAAAAATAGAAGTAAAATCACATGAAAGTCTACTAACGCCCTAGCAGGACCCGTGCATCGGGCGAAGGAGCTTATACAAGTGTGGTACAATGTCAAAAAGTTTATCAGTTCAGGAGTGTATGCCAACTAAATATTGTATCAATTCAAGAATGTGCAGCAACTAAATATTGTAGATAATGTAGTAGCAGCTGGATTAAATTCAAGTTTGTTGGATGCGCTATTTGCTGGAAAAATTAATTGGTAGCGCAGTGGAAAGTTTAGCAATAGTATATGAAACAGTTCCGCAGTATATCAATAAGTTAATATTGTATGATCATTGATGGTATAATAGTACTTGCATGACACAGGGTTTGGTGCACGGCACCACTCACCGACCATATGGATGACGGAGATGTATGCAGTCCGGGCTGGCATGGAGGCGTCCAGCACTGGGGATGGTGCCCGTCTGCGATATATGAAGTCTCAGTAGTCTGCGGCTGGCACGGGATGGCGTCCAGCCTGGAGGAAAAGTAGTTGCTGTAGCTGGTGTGGTAGAGACAGCAGTGAGTTCTGTGGTGGTACGGGAGTGGAAACCGGCATTCGCGTCAGTGATGCGCGGAGTGCGCGCGGATGTGAGTGGTCCCAAAACAAGGGGCATCCAGCTGTTGGAAATATGGAATCCAAGCTGGTGGTTGGTATACAAGTTGGTATAAAGACTGAGAGGGGCAAAGGTGTATAAATAAAACTAAGCACTTTATTTATACACCTTTGCCACAGTCTGTGTGCCAGCCCGGATTGCATACATCTCCATCATTCGTATGGTCGGTGAGTGGTGCCGTGGTGCCCTGTGTCATGCAAGTACTAATATACCATCAATGATCATACAATATTAACTTATTAATATACTGCTGAACTGTTTCATATACTATTGTTGAACTTTCCAGCAAATAGCGCATCCAACAAACTTGAATATATCCATTTTAATAATTTGGCCTTAGTTGCATGAAGGCATCACCGGTAACCTTGGGTACATATTTTTACTCAGTCCAAGTGAGCTACAAACCTTTTTTACCTTCCAAAAAATAAAAAAAGGCAAATTCTTTCCAATTAGTCAAAAAATACATTTGTCCTGCCAAGAAATACTTGTATATATCCGGAAAGTCTATCCCACCGTTCTCCTTCCTTTGACAAAAATATTCCAGTTTGATTCTCGTTCTTTTTCTACCCTAAATTAATGAGTTGAAAATTGAAATCATTTTTTTATACAGCTTCATCTCACACCAAATTGGTGCAGACACAAATACATACCGAATCTTCGGCATCAAAATAGTTTTAATGAATGTTATTTTTTCCCTCTTTTGATAGATTTAAATCATTCCATATATTTGCCTTTCTTTCTATATCCTTAATTAATTTTAAAGTGTTTAACTGATAATATTTTCTTATTTCATTAGATATATATATCCCTAAATATTAAAATTTTTCTCTATTATTTATTACCCTTAATCCGTATGTCTGCCCTATATTTCCATCTCCTATTGGCATAAGAACCGATTTCGACCAGTTTATTTCTAGTCCAGAAAATCTGCCATAGTTATTTATTTTCTCTATCACTCTTGACAAAGATTTTTTTGGATCCTCAAGAAACAGCAGAATATCATCCGCATACATTGTAATTTTGTCCCCTCTTCCCCCTGCTCCAAATCCTACTATTATTCCATCTTTTCTTATACTACTAGCCAATAGTTCTATAACCATCGCAAATAGCATCTGGGAGAGGGGACAACCCTGCTTAGTATCCCTTGTCAACCCAAATCCTTTCAAACTCCTGCCATCAATATTTATCTTCCCCGTAGCATTTGAATGCATCAACTTAATTTTAATCAGATCTCCTCCCATACCGTACTTTTCCAACACCCCCCAAAGGAAGTCCCACTCCACCCTGTCAAACGCTTTAATCACATCTAAAGACAGGATGGAGTGGAAACCCCTATCCTCACCTAACTGTATATTCGTGAACACTCTACGAATATTGAAGAAGATTTATCATTCTTTTCAAACGTATGGCTTTTATACGACATTTTTTTAAACTTATTTTTGCTAACATGTGACCTATTTATCACGACCGTAAGCAAAACCTGGGAAACCCGCTTACACAAGCATTTTTTAAAGCAGAAAAGTTATCCCTTATGTTAATAGTCAAAGTTCTTAATCTACCCTCCATTACCAGTAGCATTGCTAGAGAGTGACAGGGGGGGGGTGTACCGCATCGGGTGACACCCTGACTGGCATGCCTGGCACTAAATAGCTGCACTCCAACTGTCCCGCAACAACCTATCCCCCCTTCTCGGAAATTAAAGAAATATTAAAAACATACTATGCCGCACCATGAATATCCGTACTCTGGAGGCTTTTTTGTTTAATTTTGAGCCCGCATTTTGTGACGTTGGTGGGCGGAATCTTGCATCACTGAGTTTACATCAGGAAGGAAGACAGCGCAGCACCAACAGGCACATAAAGAATTGTGAAGCCACATAATGATAGAGCCACAAAATGCCACAAAATGATAATTTTATATAATTACTCAAAATATGTATCAAATTCTTGAATTATATTGTCAGGATTATTCTGTATCGCCCCTTCCCTATCTTTAATGGCATGAATAATTCTATTCCCTTGTTGATTATTAATGAGGGTCATACATTTTTATTAGGTTTCCCCATTTCCATAAATCTCTATTGACCTTTAAAACTAGCTTTTCTTCTACTTTTCTCATTTAAAGGGGTACTCCGGTGGAAAACTTTTTTTTTAATCAACTGGTGCCAGAAAGTTAAACAGATTTGTAAATTACTTCTATTAAATAATCTTAATCCTTTCAGTACTTATTAGCTGCTGAATACAACAGTGGAAATTATTTTCTTTTTGGAACATAGAGCTCTCTGCTAACATCATGACCACAGTGCTCTCTGTCCATTTTAGGAACTGTCCAGAACAGCATATGTTTTCTATGGGGATTTTCTCCTACTCTGGACAGTTCTTAAAATGGACAGAGATGTCAGCAGAGAGCACTGTGGTTATGATGTCAGCAGAGAGCTCTGTGTTCCAAAAAGAAAAGAATTTCCTCTGTAATATTCAGCAGCTAATACGTTTTAATAGAAGTAATTTACAAATCTATTTAACTTTCTGGCACCAGTTGATAAAAAAAAAAGGTTTTCCACCAGAGTACCCCTTTAAATAAATTTCTAGTTTTTCTTGTTTATCCTCCCAATCCTTTTTTTTTTAATCTTCTGAACTACCTATTATAAATTTTCCCTCTGCTATTTTACTACATCCATTAATTTTTTCCCCTTTTCTTAAATTCTTTTTTTCAATTGCATTTACTAATTCCCCCCCTGTAAAAATGCTTTTCCCGTCTCCCACACAATTTGATCTGAAGCTGTACCCCAATTCCTATGAACATTTTTTATTAACTGCTGTTTTATCACCTCATTGTCTAAAAGTTCAAACCAATATGCATTAATTCTACATGTCCTCACTGAATTTCCCACTGTGTCAATTTTAATACTTAACGGGGAGTTATCCGAAATAAGAGTGCAATAATTAATCTTTCTAATCTTTACACTCCCCAACTTATCACCCAGACACAAATCTATTCCGGACATTGTTTTACTGATTTTATTCCAACATGAATATATATTTTTCCCTGGTTTACAAACTCACCAATATGTCTATTAATCCTACTTCATCACAGAACTTCTTAAGGGGGGATTGTCCATAATTCTTTCTTACCTTTCCCATTCTTAACCTATCTACATTTTGATTCATTACACAATTTATATCACCTTGAATGAATAACGGACTTTCCCTCTTGGCTTGCAAAAACCTAACTACAATTTTAAGAACATCGGATGTGTACGGCAGTGGTATATATACAAATGCCAAAGTGCGTATTAATTTCTCCAGTTTTCCATAAACTATTACAAATGTTCCTTCTGTGTCAATTCATATATCATATAACTCCCATTTAACTTTTTTTTTCCCCCTCTAGAACATGGGGTAAAAAAAAAGAATGATAATAATGTGCAAATTATTATTTTTTTGATTCGCTGTGATGTTTCTTTCATTAAGTGTGTTTCAAGTAAACAAATTATATCCAGTGTTTTTTTCAACCCCTTAACAACCAAGGACGTATATTTACGTTTTGGCCGGCTCCCGTGATATAACGCGGGGTCACGCGGTGACCCTGTGTCATATCGGGTTGGTCCTGGCATGTATCTGAAGCCGAGACCCGGGGCTAATAGCGCGCGGCAGCGATCACGGTGCCGCGCACTATTAACCCTTTAGACGCGGCGTTCAAAGTTGAATGCCGCGTCTAAAACGAAAGTGAAAGATGCCCAGCTGCTCAGTGGGGCTGATTGGGACCACTGCAGTGAAAATGCAGTATCCAGTGTCCCGACCAGCTGGGACACGAGCGGAGGTCCTCTTACCTTCCTCCGGCGTGTCCCTTCGGCGATTGATTGCTCCAAGCCTGAGATGCAGGCTTGAGCAATCGACCGCCGATAACCCTGATCAATGCAAAGCTATGGCTTTCCAGTGAACAGGGTATAAGATCAGTGTGTGCAATGTTATAGTCCCCTATGGGAGCTATAACACTGCAAAAAAAAAGTTTAAAAAAAAAGTTAATAAATGTCATTTAACCTTTTCCCTAATAAAAGTTTGAAAATAAATATAAACATATGTGGTATCGCCGCGTGCGTAAATGTCCAAACTATAAAAATATATCATTAATTATCATAAATTAAACCGCACAGTCAATGGCGTACGTGCAAAAAAAGCCCAAAATAATGTATTTTTGGTAACTTTTTATATCATGAAAAAATGAATAAAAAGCGATCAAAAAGTCAGATCAATACAAAAAGGGTACCACTAAAAACTTCAGATCACGGCGCAAAAAAATAGCCCTCATACCGCCCCATAAGCGGTAAAAGAAAAAAAGTTATAAGGGTCAGAAGATGACAATTTTAAATGTTTACATTTTTCTGCTTGTAGTTATGATTTTTTTCAGAAGTACGTCAAAATCGTATGGACCTACAGAATAAAGATAAGGTGTCATTTTTACCGAAAAATGTACTGCGTAGAAACAGAAGCCCCCAAAATTTACAAAATGGCATTTCTTCTTCAATTTCGTCAAACAATGATTTTTTTTTCCGTTTTGCCGTAGATTTTTGGGTAAAATGACTGATGTCACTGCAAAGTAGAATTGGTGGCGCAAAAAATAAGCCATCATATGGATTTTTAGGTGCAAAATTGAAAGGGTTAGGATTTTTAAAAGGCGAGGAGGAAAAAACGAAAGTGCAAAAACGGAAAAACCCGTGGTCCTTAAGTGGTTAATATCTCCTATCGCTACTCTTTTGTGTTTATCCCCCAAACCCCTTACATTCCAAACCAATAGGCTCGTACACATCCTATCTTCCCATTTTAATAATTAATTATGCCAAATAGGAAGGAGGAAGAAGAGAGACAAGAGAGGGGGGAAAAAAAAACCGCAGGACCTGCTATTTTTTCCCACCTCTCCCATTCCCCTGTGTGACCTGTCCCAACAACTGACAAGTCCCTATCCTAACCTGTTTCCCACCCTTGCCTCATGCCCTCCCGCCAATTTTGCTTTAACCTTTCTACCCTTTCTCTGCCTATAACTATCCATTTTTTCAACCTTGACTGTCCATCCAATTCACTACCTCTTCTGGGTTCTGAAAAGACATAGTCGTATCACTATATACAACCCGTAACTTTGCCGGGAATATAAGAGAAAATTTTATTCCATTAACCCCTTGGGGACGGAGCCCATTATGACCCTAAGGACGGGAGCATTTTTTGCAAATGTGACCACTGCCCCTTTAAGCATTAATAACTCTGGGATGCTTTTACTTATAAATTTGATTCTGAGATTGTTTTTTCGTGACATATTCTACTTTATGGTAGTGGTAAATTTTCGTCGATACTTGCATAATTTCTTGGTGAAACATAAAAAAATTTGATGAAAAATTTAAAAATTTTTCATTTTTCTAACTTTGAAGCTCTCTGCTTGTAAGGAAAAAGATGCCTGATGAATCTTGGTCCCAAGATGGCGGCGACCAGCTGGGAACACATTGAGATGGCATCCTGCAAGTGATCTCTTTGTTTCATCTCCTATTCTTTTTCTGATTGATTTGCTACACATATAAATATTCTGTTTATTCACCATACTATACATTCCCTGAAGAAGCTTATAGCGAAACGGCGTTGGGGCGGTGGTCTCTACTGGTAAGGGTGTCCGGATCTAACCTGTGCATTATGTGTCATTTGACCGTTCCTTACTCTTGGACCATGGCATGATGAGGTGAGATGCGCCATATTTTGGCCGGTTCTCACCTGAATTTGTGCTAGGGTTACAGGGTCTAGTGGTCTGGTTATGATACTATATTTTTATGCACGTTTGTACTTGTATCCTTGTGACCCCTATTGTTGTGTTTTGTGCAGTTATTTGGGTAGTTTTTGGGTATTTATTATGGGTATCATGCCAATATGTATATAAAGCTGCTCCCTTTACCCATAGCTTGCATTAAATAACCCTTGATAGTCTCTGCACTAGAATACTCACCTTACATACTGTATGAGACGCCTGTATCTTCTGTCTGTCTCTGTTCCATTTTAATTGTGATTTTATGCATGTATGCACTCTAATAAAGATTGTACACTATTTTTGCAAATATTTTTGTCTCAGTGGTTATGTGATAGGTTTTGTATGTTTTTACTTTTGGAAGACATCAGAGGGCTTCAAAATCAGCAGCAATTTTCCAATTTTTCACAAAATTTTCAAAATCGGAATTTTTCATAGACCAGTTCAGTTTTGAAGTGGATTTGAAGGGCCTTCATATTAGAAATACCCCACAAACGACCCAATTATAAAAACTTCAACCCTTAAAGTATCCAAAATGACATTCAGTAAGTGTGTTAACCCTTTAGGTGTTTCACAGGAATAGCAGCAAAGTGAAGGAGAAAATTCAAAATCTTCATTTTTTACACTTGCATGTTCTTGTAGACCCAGTTTTAGAATTTTTACAAGTGGTAATAGGAGATAAAAGCCCCCCAAAATTTGTAAACCAATTTCTCTCGAGTAAGGAAATACCTCAAATGTGTATGTCAAGTGTTCGGCGGGCGCAGTAGAGGGCTCAGAAGGGAAGGAGCAACAATGGGATTTTGGAGAGTGAATGTTGCTGAAATGGTTTTTGGGGGGCATGTCGTATTTAGAAAGCCCCTGTGGTGCCAGAACAGTAAAAAATACCCACATGGCATACTATTTTGGAAACTACACCCCTTAAGGAACGTAACAAGGGGTATAGTGAGCCTTAACTACCCACAGGTGTTTGACAACTTTTTGTTAAAGTTGGATGTGTAAATGATTTTTTTTTATTTTTTTACTAAAATGCAGTTTTTCCCTAAATTTT